>NC_134127.1:2795357-3130714 GCF_040939455.1 Microcebus murinus
TTGAGAAGGAGGGAATGCTCCCTAATCATTCTATAAACCAATATTACATTGATACCAAAACAAGGTGAGGACACAACAAAATAAGAAAACAACAGGCCAGTACATTCTAAATTCCTAGAATATTACTATCAAATTGAATTCAAAAGCACATAAAAAAGTAATAATCCACCATGACCAAGTGGGCTTCATCACAGTGATACAAGGATGGTTCAACATACATAAATCAATAAATGTGTTTCTCCACATAAGAATAAGTGAAAACAAAGACCAGATGATTATCTCAATAGATGAAGAAAAATGATTTGTCAAAATTCAGCACCATTTCATGATAAAAAAACCCTTCAGAAAACTAAGCATAGAAGGAACATATCCTGAAATTATAAAAGTCATGTATTACAATCCCACAGCCAACATCATATTGAATGGGAAAAGTTCAAAGCATTTCCACTAAGAACTGGAACAAGACAAGGGTACCCACTGTCACCACCTTGATTCAACATAATGCTGAACGTTCTAGCCCGAGCAATCAGGCAAGAAAAAGAAATAAAGGGTGTCCAAAGAGGGGAAAAGAGGTCAAACTGTAGCTTTTTGCTGATGACATGATCTTATATCCAGAAAACCACAAAGACTCCTCCAAGAGACTCATGGAATTGATAATAAATTCAGCAATGCCTCAGTTACAGAATCAATGTACACAAGTCAACAGCATTCCTATATACCAGTAATAGTCAAGCCTAGAGTCAAAGAAAAGACTCAATGCCATTCACAATAGCTACAAAGAAAATAAACAACCTAGGAATATATTTAACCAAGGAGATGAAAGATCTCTATAAAGAGAACTATGAAACACTGAACAAAATTGCAGATGACACAAACAGATGGAATAATATGTCATGCTCATGGATCAGTAGAAACAACATGGTTAAAATGTCTATACCATCCAAAATGACTTACAGATTCATGCAATCTCCATCAAAATACCAACATCATTTTTCACAGATCTAGAAAAAATAATTTCCAAATTATTTCCAAAATTACACTTTGTTTGGAACCTGAAAAGACCCCAGATAGCAAAGCAACCTTAAGCAAAAGGAACAAATCTGGAGGCATCACCTTTCCAAACTTTAAGCTCTACTACAAGGCTATAGTAACCAGAGCAAGGTGCTGGCACATAAATAGAGACATAGACCAACAGGAAAGAACTGAGAACCCAGATATAAAACCATCTACCTATAGTCAATTGATCTTTGACAAAGCAGACAATAATATACCCTAGGGAAAAGAAAACCTATTAAATAAATGGTGCTGGGAAAATTAGGTAGCCACATGCAGAACAATAAAACAGGACCCCTATCTCTCACCACTCATAAAACTTAACTCAACATGGATAAAAGACTTAAATATAAGGCATGAAACCATAAAAATTCTGGGGGAAAATGTAGGAAAAAGTCTTCTTCTAGATATTGGCCTAGGCAATGAATTTACAAAAAAGAGCCAATGGCAATCACAGCAACAACCAAAGTAAATAAATGGGATTTATTTAAACTAAAAAGCTGCTGCACAGCCAAAGAAATAATTAACAGAGCAAATAGACAATCTGCATAATGGGAGAAAATATTCACAAGCTATGCCTCCAATGAAGGACTGATAACAAGAATTTACAAAGAATTCAAGCAAATCAGCAAGAAAAAATCAAACAACCTCATTAAAAAATGAGCAAAAGACATGAACAGAAGCTTTTCAAGAGAAGTTAGACAAATGGCCAATAAACATGAAAAAATGCTCAAAGTCACTAGTCACCAGGGAAATGCAAATAAAAATTATAATGAATTATTACCTTACCCCAGGCAGAATGGTTTTTATCAAAAAGTCCCCAAACAATAGATGCTGGCATGGATGCACAGAGAAAGGAAGGCTCATACACTGTTGGTGGAATTGCAAATTAGCATAACTTCTATGGAAAATGGTGTAGAGATTCACCAACGAACTGAAAGTAGACCTACCAGATGATTCAGTGATCTCACTACTTCATATTAACCCAAAGGAAGCGAAGTCCTTTTCTCATGCATGTTAATGTTTATTGCAGGATAATTCACAATTGTAAGGATATAGAATTAACAAAGATGCCCCTCAATTCATGTATGGATCAATAAAATCTGGTCTGTGTATACCATGGAATACTAGGTGACCATGAGGAAACATGGATTAACGCCTGTAGCAACAAGTTGGATGGAATTGGAGACCATTATCCTAAGGAAAGTATCTACTGAATAGAAAAACAAACACTACTTTCTATTAAATTAAAACTGAGAGATGAGCACACATTTGCACAGAGGGAAGGAAAACTCAGCGGAAATCAAGCAGGGGAAAGGTGGTTAGAGGGGGTGGGCAAAAACCTACCTAACAGGTACAATGAACATTATCTTGGTGATGGGCACACTTACAATCCTGACTCAGCATAACAAATTTGATACACAGAACCAGAAACATTTGTACCCCTGTAATAATTCGAAATAAAATAAATAAATAAATTTTATAAAAAGAGAAATTTTGTTCTGAGAAAAAAAAAACTACAGACTTGGACAAAATATATGCAAATCACACATCCAACAACACACATGTATCAATAATACATAAAATCTCTCCAAACTGTACATTTAAAGGACACTTTCACTGAATAGGATATATAGCCAAATAGTCACATTAAAGGTACTCAAAATCATCATCCCTGATGAAGTGCAAATTAAAACTACAATGAGATATTAATATATAGCTAATAGAATGGCAAAATTTAAAAATAGTGTTACCATGAATTGTTGGTGAATGTGCAAAACACGTCGGTTATTCCTATATTATTTTTGAGAGTGTCAAACAGTATAGCCACCTGAAAATAGTTTGACTCTTGCTTTTAAAACTATATATAGCTTGCAATATGTCCCAGCAATTTCACTCTTGGGTATATATCCCAGAGAAGTAAAATTTTACTTTCATACAGAATCTTCTACATGAATATCATCACTGACTTATGTAGAATAGCTTAAAATTGGACACTGCCCAAATGAGTGAAGGTTAAATTACCCTTCTTTTAATTTATGTATGTATATATTTGTTTCAACTTAAACTAACTGAAACTTTACTTTTTTCAGTAACATCTACTATCAAAATACCCAAAATTCTAAATTGTGGGAGCAAGGAAACATTTCAGCAAACTTTCTGAGATATATTTTGTTCTTAACCTTCAAGTCTTTAGCTCCCGTGTCTCAAGCTGCTGTATTAATTTATTCATACATCTACAGTTAATTAGAAATATAATTGTTGCCTCAGTATATTTGACATACAAATCCATACCTCAAGTATTTATTCATATATATAGTTCTAACTGTAAAAATTATGTTTAGAAAATGCAAATATTTTATATTTGCTCATGACTTTTCACCAAATAAATTTAAAAATAGTTCCACATACCATTAATATACTGTGGGTGTGGAAGATTTAATTGTTTTTCCCTTTTGATATTACAGTTAAATTCAGAGATTCCATTTGACTGTGAACTATATAGCACATCATAATAGGCAATGTCCTTGCCATATACAGACTACATGGTAAAACTATCACCTTTTCTATAAGTTAACTATGGCTATGTACAAAACTCTGAGTTATAAAAAGAAATATTCTGGAAACCATGGTTAAAATTAAGAGAGGAAGCTTTAAACTTTTCACTTCTTGATTAGAATTAAAAGACACACAATTTTGGTTGGAAGTATGGCAGTCACCAACCACAATGGCTATTTAAATTTAAATTAAATAAAGTAAAATAAAGCTGAAATTTCAATTCTTTCATTGCACTATTCACACGTCAGGTGTTCAATAACTACATGGGACAGTGGGGATATAGACCATCTCTATGAAGGCAGAGAACTTTATTGGAACACACTGTTCTAAAGACTAACCTCCTGGAGACCAATTCCCATCATCTATGCTTCCTCCTGGTGATTGTGGGTCTACATCACACTTTGGGGGAAAATATCCAGGATTACAATGACAATGAAAGACATCGTTGCAAATCTAAAACCAAACCAAAATAAAATAAGAACATTTTATATACAACATAAAAATTAAATGCATTATTTTTAGATTGTTAGTCAATGTAAATTATTAAAACATTATAATTTAGTATAATGAGTTTTTAGTTTAATGTGGAAATAATTTTCAACATAAAAAGTAGTACAATAAATGTCCATGTAATATATTTTTAAATATCATAGAGACATTGTCTTATTTGTCTCTTTTATTTCCAAATAAAGGTAAATAACATTCTCGATTAAATTCAAATGTCTTTTGCTAGAAAGCATAGAGATTATGAAGCTAAAATATAGAATGATAATTTAGCATGAATTGTGCTAGATTTAAAAATATAGCTGTGATAATAGCCAAACTTTTATGAAAATGGGAAAAAAGCCAAAAGGTAGAAGTTTGCTTAATGAGATTCACATAGCAAAATGTATGTGGAAGGTGAGAAAATTTGCATAATTGTGATGTGGCGAATGAATAGGAAAGGGCTAGTAGAGAATTCAGAAATAAGTTCATACATAAATAAGTACATTAAAAGTATATAAGAAAGAAAAAAATAAAAAATATATTGCAAATAATAGGACATATTGGGAGAAAAAATTGTTTGAAGACACAGAAACATGTCGCTTTTTATCGAAATTACAACATAAAATAAGAATCATCAGAATGGCAGAAAACACTGGCCACAAAGTTAAAGCAAATAGCATGCTTGGAAAAATTTACAAAGTTAACAAAATTTCTATAACCTAGTAGGTAAATTTATAATGGATAGACAAATAAAATGCAAATGACAAATATGACCATATATACTTAGAAACTGTCATTAATCATCAAATAAAATCAAATTCCTAATGGATTTAGCATGTTAGAAGAGAGTAAAAAGACTAATAATCTAGTCTTGCTAGAATATAAGGAAATACACATTTTTGTACATGATTGATGGGAGAACAAAATGGCATAATGTTTCTTGAAGCCAATATAATGCTTATGAAAATTCAAATAGTGCAAATATTTGGTCCAATCAGATTACATTGCTAATTATTTAAGAAATCAGATAAGTGTGCAAAGGTGAATTTACAGCAATGTCTACTTTACCACTATTCACAATAGTTAAATTCTAACATTATTTGAAAGGCCATCCAATAAATGACATTTCAAATATTGTATTTGTACTGTATGGGGACATAAATTGAAGCTATTGAAGGATGAAACAGATCTGAATGTATAGAAAACTTTGATCCCAGAAAAATATTAGATTAAAAGCAATGTGTTTAATAGTTTGTGAATGTTTATAAATTTATACATAAAATTATAAATAATATGTATGTATAAATGTGTATGTATAATCCTTAATACACTCATTTCCAAAATATCACAATCTTAAACATTATAATAATGTTTCACATTGAATACTTGTACAAAATTCATAGTTATTTGCTCATGAAAACCCTAGCAATCTGATTGATTATAAACATAAATAATGTATATGTATAAATGATGAAATCTACTGTCCTTATTTAATGGCAATATTCCAAATGAAATTTTCACAACAAATAATTGTGAATTTTATTACTATGGAAAATGTCATTGACATGGATTAAAACATTTATACTTAAGAAGAGAGTAACAGTTACATACCCCATGTCCTTGGCAATGTTTATCTGAACTACACAGTGTCCAATTCCTCTTATTTTCAACTTCTGAACATTGGAACCCGATGCAAACCTAAAATATTAAGTTAAAAAACAACAAAAGCAAAATGCAAAGTCAAAAGATGAGGAATAAAATTTGTAAAAAATTTATGCGCACATAATTTTATGGAATAAACACAACAGATGAATCTGACTTTCATAACATCTCTTTATTTTTAATAAAAACATGGAGTCAAAATAAAAATAGTATGTTATTACTCAATAAAATGTGAAATGTTGCAAATGAGATACTATTTTTTCTTTTAAGAGAGCAGAGCTATACTGTTTTTGTTACAAATTTGTGCAGGAAAATAATACCTAAATTGTAATCACAATTTGTAATTTCTAGGGCCCATTTAGCACTTTTTATGCATTTTATATTATATATTCCCATATACCCTGAGAAGGAGATATTTTTATGTATATTTTTTATTTGAGAATAATTAAGCTTACAATTTTAAAGTCATGTCATGAGTTATTGACATAGCAATTTTTCAAAGCAAGAACTGCTTTACTCTTGGGTTCTCAGTTCTGTTCCACTGGGGTATGTCCCTGTTCTTGTGCCAGTGCTATGCTGTTTTAGTTACTATAGTCTTGTAGTATAGTTTAAAGTCATATAGCTATCTAATCTTTGACAAAGCAGATAAAAACATACACTGGGGAAAATAATCCTTATTCAATAAATGGTGGTGGGAAAACTGGATAACCACACATAGAAGACTGGAACAGGATCTGCACCTTTCACCTTTCACCAAAATCAACTAATGGTGGTTAACAGACTTAAACCTAAGGCGTGAAACTATAATAATTCTAGAAGAAAATACTGGAAAAACTCTTATATACATTGGCCTAGGCAAATAATTTATGAAGAAGACCCCAAGGTCAATCACAGCAACAACAAAAAGAAATAAATGGAAACTGATCAAATTAAACAGCTTCTGCAAAGCCAAAGAAACTATTATGAGAGCAAATAGAGAACCTACAGAATGGAAGAAAATTTCGCATGCTACACATCCGATAAAGGGCTGATAACTAGAACCTACATAGAACTCAAGAAAATCAGTAGGAAAAAAAATCAAAGTACCATAACAAATGATAATAAAGTATATTATTAATTGGAGGAGAAAAATGGCGGAGTAGGGGTGCCCTCCTGGCATTCTGCTTCCAGAGCAAAAAGTGAAGAAAGCGGATAGCCACACTCCAGCAATCTGCACTTCCAGGAGACCAGCTTTGCAAGCCTGCAGATATCCAACAGGAAACAGAGGGATAAGACCATTTGCAGCCTAAAGCAAAGGTGAACCGATCATTCTTCTGCAAAACTGGGGGATTCGGAGGCACACATCAGGGAGGGAGCGAGGCGCAGCTTAAGCTGCTGCCAGCTGGCAGTGGCGCCAGCCCTACCCGGCGCTGAGAAACACCCCCTCCCACACCGAGCTCCACTTCCACGTAGGCCAGGAGGTGCCTGAAGTTAGTGAGAAGTGGCAGCACGGGACTAAGCCGTGTGGAGAGGAGACTAGAGCAGGGAACGCGCTGAGTTAGCCAGAGCGCACAGCAGCCGCAGTTTAAGGTGGGGGAGGGTCGGCGCGCAGCAACCGCTGTCCGGGCAGCAGGAACCAGAGCGTGCTCGGGCATCTCCCTGCAGGACACTCCCAGGTCAAGGTTAAGGGGAGTTTACACAGAAGGAGGCTTTGACTTTGGATATAGAGGAGGTTTGGGATAGCACTGAGAGGTCAGATTGCGCAAAGTTAGACTCCTTGATCCATTAGGACGCCCTCCCTCTGCCCCTCCGGCACCACTCCCGCCCCTGCATTCCAGCGCTGACTCGGCATTCCAGCGCTGACTTGCGCTCCGGGTTTGGAGAGGAGGCGCAGAGAAAGCCCTGGTTCGCGCCGCTGCTCCACCAATTTGATATTGGACCCTCACTTGCTGCACAAGCGGCACTGACTCTGTGCTCAGAGAGTGGACCCTACCTGGATGGGGCAGTGCTACAGGGGAGATTGCCCTTGGCGGATTTAAGGCAGAGAAACATTGCCTTCCACACTCTTCTTCAACCCGGAGCCCCGTTCTGGGCTCCAAAGTCTCTGTCCCAGCCTTGGGGGCGGAGCTGAGATAGAAACTGTTCTCATTCCTGTAGCTTATCTCCACCTGGGTAATTCAAGAGACAAAAGACAGGGATAGGTGGGTCCCATTGACTGCCTGCCTGCTTTTGGTCAGTCTCACCCTGCACAGGTCTCCCGCGCGCTGTGCCCAGAGTGTGGAGCCCGCCTGAGCAGAGCTGGGCCTTGCAGGAGGCAGCTGTCAGTGGTTACAAGGCAGAGATATTTTACAACCCCCATATCCGGGGATTTGGGGGTAGGCCTTTGGCTCCAAAGTTTGTATCCCCGCCTTGGGGGCGGAGCCGAGATAGAAACTGCTCCCGTTCCTGCCGCTTATCTCCTCCTGTGGAATTAAAGAGACAGAACAAAGGGCCTGGTGGGTCTGGCTTCAGGACAATCTCTCACTGCACAGGTCTCCCTCGCTCTGTGTCCAGAGTGCAGAGCCCGCCTGGCAGGAGATACCCTGGAAGGAAGCTGCCCTTAGCTGCTATAAGGCAGAGAGTCTTTACGTCTACCACGTCCTGTTTCTTGTGGCTGAGCCTTGGATCCTAATTCTCTGCCCCCAACCCCCTCAACCCCCAAATTGGGGGCGGAGCTGAGATAGGAACTGTTCTCATTCCTGCCGCTTATCTCCACCTGGGTAATTGAAGAGACAAAAGGCAGGGATAGGTGGGTTCCATTGACTGCCTGCCTGCTTCTGGTCAGTCTTTGCACTCTGTGTCCAGAGTGCTGAGCCCGCCTGGGCAGAGCTTAGCCTCGTGGGAGATTCCCTTTAGTGGCTATAAGGCAGAGAGACTTTACGTCCACCACGCTCCAGTGTCTTGTGGCTGAGCCTTTGGCTCCAAAGTTTCTGTCCCTGCCTTGGGGGCAGAGCTGAGATAGGAACTGTTCCCATTCCTACCGCTTATCTCCACCTGTGCAATTAAAGAGACAGAAGACAGGGTTCCCTGGGTTTGGCTATGGACCTACCGGCTTCAGGCCAATCTCTATCTGCACAGGTCTTCTGGGCTCGGTGTCCAGGCCCTGGAGTTTGCCTGGGCAGGGCATAGCCTTGTAGGAAGCAGCCTTTGGTGAATACAAGACAGAGAGATGTTACAACCCACACATTCTGGTGACTTGGAGCTGGGCCTTCCATTCCAAAGTCTCTAGCCCCGCCTTGGGGGTGGAGCTGAGATAGGAACTGCTCCGGTTCCTGCCATCTATTTCCACCTGTGTAATTAAGGAGATCAGCAGGAAGGGTAGGGTAATTGGCTGTTTCCCCTCCGCTACATCTCGGACTGCTGTCTCCCCAGCGGGTTGAGAGACCTGCAGACACCACCCCAGCGAAGGCTGCTGACAGAGAGCAACTCTACCTACTGCCTCAGAAACTAAACAAGACGTGTGAATACCCAAACGAAAACCTTTTGGCAAGTGGAAGCCAAAAGAAGGCTGGCGTGGCAGTTCTAATTTCAGACGATTTAGTTTTTAAACCAACAAAAGTAGTGAAAGACAAAGAGGGTCATTATATAATGGTGAAGGGCACAGTCCAACAAGAAGAGATAATAATTTTAAATATATATGCACCCAACTTAGGTGCACTCAGTTTCATAAAGCAAACCTTACTGGATCTAAGCAAATGGATTAATAGCAACTCCATAATCACCGGAGATTTCAACACCCCACTGACGGCTCAAGACAGATCCTCCAAACAGAAAATTAATAAAGAAATAATGGACTTAAACAAAACTCTAGACCAATTGGGTCTGACTGACATCTACAGGACATTGTACCCCAAATCCACTGAATATACGTTCTTCTCATCAGCTCACGGGACATTCTCTAAGATTGACCATATCCTAGGACACAAAGTAAACCTCAAGAAATTTAAAAAAATAGAAATCATACCATGTATCTTCTCAGATCACAGTGGAATAAGGGTAGAAATCAACCCTAACAGAAACTCACATTTCTACACAAAAACATGGAAATTAAACAACCTCCTACTAAATGATTGCTTCATAAATGAAGAAATCAAGATGGAAATAAAAAAATTCTATGAAGAAAATGACAATGGAGAGACATGTTATCAACTCCTCTGGGACACAGCTAAAGCAGTTCTGAGAGGAAAGTTTATCTCCATAAATGCCTATAACCAAAAGTCAAAAAGTTCAGAAATAGACAATCTAATAAAATGACTCAAAGAGCTGGAAAAAGAAGCTCAGACCAGCCCCAAACCCAGCAGAAGGAGTGAAATCAACAAGATCAAATCAGAACTAAATGAAATTGAAAACAGGGAAGCTATTCAGGAGATTAACAAAACAAAAAGTTGGTTCTTTGAAAAAATAAACAAAATTGACACGCCACTGGCTAAGCTAACGAAAAGCAGAAAAGAGAAATCTCTAATAAGCTCCATCAGGAATAAAAAAGGAGATATCACAACTGATCCCAAAGAGATACAATATATAATTTATGAGTACTACAAAGATATTTATTCACACAAACTGGAAAATGTGTAGGAAATGGACAAATTTCTAGAAATACACAGCCTCCCTAGGCTCAACCAGGAAGAAATAGATTCCATGAACAGGCCAATCCCAACAGCTGAAATAGAAACAGCAATTAAAAATCCCCCTAAAAAGAAAAGTCCCGGTCCAGATGGCTTCACACCCGAATTTTACCACACTTACAAAGAAGAACTAATACCTATCTTGCAGAAACTATTCCACAACATCGAGAAGAATGGAAAACTCCCTGACACCTTCTATGAAGCGAATATTACTCTGATACCAAAACCAGGAAAGAATTCAACAAAAAAAGGAAACTACAGACCAATATCCCTAATGAATATAGATGCAAAATTTTTCAACAAAATCTTAGCTAACCAAATCCAGACGCTTATCAAAAAAATAATCCATCATGACCAAGTGGGCTTCATCCCAGGAAAGAAGGGATGGTTCAACATATGCAAATCTATAAATGCAATTCACCACATAAACAGAAGCAAAAACAAAGACCACATGATTCTCTCAATAGATGCAGAAAAAGCTTTTGACAAAATTCAACACCCTTTCATGATACGAACACTCAGGAAAATAGGCATAGAAGGGACATACCTAAAAATGATACAAGCCATTTATGACAGACCCATAGCCAACATCATACTGAATGGGGAAAAACTGAAAGCATTCCCACTTAGAACCGGAACCAGACAAGGCTGCCCACTATCTCCACTTCTATTCAACATAGTACTGGAAATCCTGGCTACAGCAATCAGACAGGAAAGTGGAATTAAAGGTATCCAAATAGGGGCAGAAGAGATCAAACTTTCACTGTTTGCTGATGATATGATATTATATTTAGAAAACCCCAAAGATTCAACCAGGAAACTCTTGGAACTGATAAATGAATTTAGCAAAGTCTCAGGATACAAAATCAATACACAGAAATCAGAGTCATTCGTATATGCCAACAACAATCAAATCGAGAACCAAATTAAAGACTCAATACCCTTCACAATAGCAACAAAGAAATTAAAGTACCTAGGAATATACTTAACCAAGGAGGTAAAAGACCTCTACAGGGAGAACTATGAAACACTGAGGAAGGAAATAGCAGAGGATGTAAACAGATGGAAATCCATTCCATGCTCGTGGATCGGCAGACTAAATATCATTAAAATGTCTATACTACCCAAACTGATCTACAGATTCAATGCAATACCTATTAAAATCCCATCAGCATTCTTCACAGATATAGAAAAAATAATTTTACGCTTTGTATGGAACCAAAGAAGACCCCCAATATCAAGAGCAATTCTAGGCAACAAAAAAAAATTGGGAGGTATTAATATGTCAGATATGAAACTATACTACAAAACTGTTGTAATTAAAACAATCTGGTATTGGCACAAAAATAGGATTATTGACCAGTGGAACAGATGTGAGAATCCTGATATAAAATCATCCTCATATAGCCATCTGATCTTTGACAAAGCAGACAAAAACATATGCTGGGGAAAAGAATCCCTTTTCAATAAATGGTGCTGGGAAAACTGGATAGCCACTTGTAGAAGGTTAAAACAGGACCCACACCTTTCACCTCTCACAAAAATCAACTCACGCTGGATAACAGACTTAAATCTCAGGTATGAAACCATTAGAATTCTAGAGGAAAATGTGGAAACACTCTCCTACTCATCGGCCTAGGCAAAGAGTTTCTGAAGAAATCCCCAAAGGCAATCAAAGCAGCAACAAAAATAAATAAATGGGACGTGATGAAAGTACAAAGCTTCTGCACAGCCAAAGAAACAGTCATGGAAGTAAACAGACAACCTACAGAATGGGAGAAAATTTTTGCATCTTACCTATCTGATAAACGGCTGATAACTAGAATATACTTAGAACTCACGAAAATCAGCAAGAAAAAATCAAATAACCCTATTAAAAAGTGGGCAAAGGACTTGAACAGAAACTTTTCTAAAGCAGACAGAAGAATGGCCAACGAACATATGAAAAAATGCTCATCATCTCTAATCATCAGGGAAATGCAAATCAAAACTACAATGAGATATCACTTAACTCCAGTGAGAATGGCCTTTATCAAAAAGTCTCCAAATAACAAATGCTGGCGTGGATGTGGAGGGAGAGGAGCACTCCTACACTGCTGGTGGGACTGCAAACTAGTTCAACCTCTGTGGAAAGCAATATGGAGATACCTTAGAGCAATACAAGTGAATCTACCATTTGATCCAGCAATCCCATTGCTGGGCATCTACCCAAATGATCCAATGACACTCTACAAAAAAGACACCTGCACTCGAATGTTTATAGCAGCACAATTCATAATCGCAAGGCTGTGGAAACAGCCCAAGTGCCCATCAATCCTAGAATGGATTAATAAAATGTGGTATATGTATACCATGGAGTATTATTCAGCTCTAAGAAACAATGGTGATATAGCACATCTTATATTTTCCTGGTTAGAGCTGGAACCCATATTACTAAGTGAAGTATCCCAAGAATGGAAAAACAAGCACCAGATATATTCTCCATCAAACTGGTATTAACTGAGTAGCACCTAAGGGGACACATAGGTACTACAGTAATAGGGTATTGGGGAGGGAGGGGAGGGGGTGTGTATATACATACATAACGAGTGACATGGGCAGCATCTGAGGGATGGTCATGCTGGAGACTCAGACTTGTGGGGGGAGGGGGGGAAGGGCATTAATGAAACCTTAAAATCTGTACCCCCATAATATGCCCAAAAAAAAAAAACAAAACAAAAAAAAAAAACAACTAAATTCCTCAGGGTGCCCTTCTCTAGCAAGTTACGTTAATAGCAGTAAAAAACAGTTTTTAATAAATTGTGTAATATATTTTAACATATGTTATAAAATGATTATTAATAAGTTTTTGAGTTGATAAAAGCTACTAATGACAGATTATATGCAAAAAGACAACTTTCCTGTTAAGAAACACGAGATATATTAATTATAATTACATCAAAAACATAAAAGGATATTTTGGGGAAAATTTTATATGTATGTATTTATGTGTGTATATGTATATATGTGTAAATATATGCATAATAAATGTTCTGTACGAACTGTTTTCAAGATTCAAATAAAAAAAAGTTTATTATTAATTAACACTGAAGACACAGAAGTATCCCCATTCAAATCCACAGAGTTGGCATACACAGAAAGCCAATATTTTCTAATAAATGAGAATAAATGATACTCAAAAAGATGTAATATGAAGATGAGAGATTTTAAAACTCTCTGGGATTATGAAATAAAATGGAAGGCCGCTGGTGGATGAAATGAACTGAGAAAGCTACCAAACTGAAGACAATGGCAAAGGAGAGAGCCTAGCTGATCAGCCTTACAATGCTCTGGAAGTGCTGCAGCCTCAGAGTCCTAATGAAAAACTGAGGAATAATGAAAAAGCAGGAACGGGAAGGGTGGCCAAAATGTTGCATCATGCATGGAAATGTGTTCACAAAACCACAGTAAGTTTTTCGCTCTCAACATCCACTACTCACTTCTCCACGTCTCCTTTCAATTACAGAATGCAGTCAACATACTTTTATCCCAGGGGGAATATATAAAGGGGTAATTTGTTTCCTAAAGCAACTGAATTAATAATGACTATAGAATTCAGGCTTCTAAAATTGTCTGTCCTCTGGAATAAGCACTACTCAATCAAACTATTGCAAATACCATGGCCTAAAAGATAAGTTCCGAGACAAAGACTGTCATTTAATAAACCCCTGTGACATAGAGAAAGCTCCCTACTGTGTGTGTATTTGGTCAAAAATGGTTTGGGAGTAAAAAGTCATGCCAACTCAAAACTCCTACTGCACCAATGAGTAACAGCCAGATAAATTGTCAGAATCATACTTTAAGGACACCAGAGTTCTTTGAATGCAATGAATATTGCATCATCTAAAGCTTTCTTTACCATGAATCTTAATTTTGTTCATTCCCCTGCCAACACAAATTTAAAAGCATATACTTGTGGCATGAATTTGTAGCATTCACTATACTTGTGTCACACCTGAATGTTTGTGTTTATGTATAGTATTATAAAAGAATTAGATGAGATGATTAATGAGAAGTAGATCATAAAAATCATAAATTATGGCCTTCCTGGACAGAAAAAGAGGGTAAAATATTCATTTTTCACTATTTATAAGACTGACTGCATAATATACAAGCTGATCATTGTCCTGACTGCAAGAGAGTTCTTGAATTAGCCAATTTGCAAAGTTTATGTCTGAGTCCATTTTTAACCCAATATAGCTAGGACTGAACTCCATATGCAAAGGGTTTCCATTCACAGCTACATTCAAACACTAGCCAAAACCCACATCAGAACTGGCTTCATCTTTTGTATGGTGGAGCCCAAAGTAAGCTGTGTGCACCGTACTATAGTCTTCACTTGGGAATCAATGTTCACTTACCAGATGCAGCAGTTTATACCTGTCATGTTTAATCCACTGCATGAGCAAGTGCTAATAAGTGTGTTAAATATTTCCAAGAATAGCTACAAAAATACACGTTTGTTTAACACCTTTCTATGATAGAGGAGGTATATACTATGGCCATCTTTTCTGTGGTATGTCTTTTAATTTTGTTCAATGTGGTAACAACTGCTTTAAAGAATGGTGTTTGAAATGTGTGTGCAAACTGATATATACAGAACTCTGGAGGTAACACAGGTGCCTGGCCATATTGTGTGAAAATACATTTGAACCTTTCCTGTTTATGCAAATACTTGCAAGTAGAGGTGCATAAACCAACTGAAGACCTTTAGGGGGTCATACTCCTTGTCTTTCCTCATTTTTAAAAGACTTTTTTCCCCTCCATTTGGATGTGAGGGCGATCTGGCTGCGACATGTGTCACCCCACTGATCGCCAGGGTTGATTCCGCTGATCTGGCTGGCTGGGCGGGTGTCCCCTTCCTCCCTCACTGCTCCACGTGCCTCCCACCCAAAGCTGTGCGTTCGATCAAAGAGGACGACCTTCCCCGCTAGAGGAGTATAAGTGGAGTATATAAGTGGAGTATATATATAAGGAGTATACCTCGGTCAAGGGTATATGAGTAGCTGCGCTCCCCTGCTAGAACCTCCAAACAAGTTCTCCATTTTTCTTTAAAAGCAGCAACCGAATTGTAGTCCAGGGTTTTGTGTCATGGATGAGAGACTGCTGATTGTGGGTAGGGGCTCCTCAATGTTTGACCAGTGAGTCGGTCCCACCCTCTTACACGTCTCAGCTTCTCTTTTGGGGGTCTAGTATTTCCAAGAAAGCTCAAAATGTGGAGTGATTAGCTCATACCTATGTCTCCTGTATGAGCCTTCTTTTAATTAATTTGTTGGAGGCTTTCTCTGTTTGGCCACTTACACCTCAATGAATCACCCCAGGCAACTCCCACTGAGGACCATAGTTACCCAGGGGTGCCTTTCGCCTGGGAAGAGAAAAATGCCCCTTTCTCTTCGGAGCTGAGGAACTCAATCTCTCACTTATCTACAAACAAGACAGTTTGGGTTCCTCTTTCACAAATGCACAGAAAAGCCAATTGAGATTAATTTTATTATGAAAATGCGACGGAGAAGACACTTCAGAATGTACCTCCAAATCTCAGTTAGGATCCCAAATAACAATTTCTAGGAAAAGAACCAGCTGAGAGTAAACCAACCATCAAACAAAAACGGGAGATCCAGAGCTCAGGAGGACTTATCAGTTCCCGACAAAGGAGAAGCTCAGAGTCGGAGGGCCCAAAAGGGTTGGGCCGGTAGCTGGCACCGAGTTCAGGCTACTCCTTCAGGGGTCCTGAGTCTTCTCTGAGCTCTATGTCTTGGCACCAATCTTGTCAAAGGAAAAGAAGCCAAACTCTGTAAAATAATTTAAAGAGGTTTATTCTGAGCCAAATTTGAGGACCATGACCTCGAGCCACACCCAAGAAGCCTTGAGCTAGTGGACTCGCTGTGGCTGGGTTACAATTTGGTTTTATACATTGCAGGGAGATAGGGGTTACAGGTAAAGTCATAAATCCATGCATGGGAGACATGCATTGGTTCGGTCTGAAAAGGTGGGCCATCTTGAAGTGGGGGCTTACAAAGGTTATGGGTGGGATTAAAGATTCTTTGACTTTCAATTGGTTAAAGACAAGAAGCCTTGTCTAAAGGCTTGGGATGTTTTAAGATAAGGAGGTCTGTTAATCAGAGACAAGGCACCAGGACATATATTTGTTGTGTAAATCTAGGACCTGCAGGTTAGTTGCATAGCCTTAGACCTGTGAATGAATTACAAAGGATATCTCCAAGAAGGGAGGGGGCATGATGAGGCATGTCTGACCTCCCTCCTGGTGGCAGGCAATTTAGTTTTAGGATATCCCCTTGGCCTGGAGGGGGTCCACTCAGTCAGCCGGTGGCAGTGGGGAGCAGGTGGGAAAGTCTTATGATTTTATTTTAGTTCATAAAACAACCAACTTCTCTGGTAGTATTAGCCTCTGCTTTTAATAAATTGTGAAAAGTTTCTCTCTACCTTTAGGTACCTGGCCTACGTATTATCTTATCAAGATAATTTCTTATGCTTTCAAGTTGTCTTTATCAATGTATTTGATTATGGGGGAAAATTGAGTCGTTTCTGTTAAATGTGTAAGGCGTTTTTTCTTTTTAACTATGTGCCTCTGTACTCACTTTTTAAATGTTTTAATTGTTGCTCTGGCTATGTGAACGGCATTATTTTATAATGACCTGTGATTCTGTTATAATTAAGTGTTATAAGCTTTTTTCTTTTAATGAAAAACTTTATTCTGCATCAAGGTATTGGGAAATGAAGCTGCATTTGGGGCACATTACAGAGGGGGGAATGATCCATATATGATGAGTACAGAACTCAATTATAGAATTATTCCTTAGCTAGTACCAAATTACCAATGCTTAAGTAAAAGTAAAATGATTTTCCACACTAAAAGGCCTGAAGTGAAATGACAGCATTGAAACCAGCAGATTTAAATGCAGCACCTTTGTTTTTAAAAAAATCAAATATTGGAAAAAATCAAATATTGAGGAAGAACTCTGGCCTTAAAACACATCTCACCTGAATTCCAACCAGAAAGCCAGTCTGTGATGTTTTTTAGCAATTCATTGTATGGAAAAAAATTATGACTGCTAAGCAAATCCAGTGACAAAAATGATAAAACTACAAAATAAGCTGGTTTTCGGAAAAAATTTCAAATAATTTCCAAAATGCCTAAATGATGTGATCTTCATAAAAATTTATCTAGTATGTGTAGAAATTCATCTTGAAATATGAAAGAGGTGAACTAATTTAAGAGTTATTATATATGCCCTTCAGATCAGTGTTAATGACTGTGACCATCCTACTAACAAATGCAACACAAAAACAATTCAGAGAGCAGCATGGCCTTGGAGACCACCCACACCCACACAATTGTACATAACGGGGCTTTGCCATCAAGTTAAGGAATGGACAAACAAGTTCAGTCTCAAAGGTCAGATGTTTTCACAGTCATTGAAATTATATTCCAAAAACTGTTTTCATGTATCCTCTACTTTTTGACTTACTTGCAAATAACTGGTTGCAGAGTACACAGAAATCCTACTACATTTTATGTAATATTTTGGGTGGACTTCCCTTTATCATTGCTTAAAAATCTTCAAAATAGCCTAGTAAGGCTCATGACAGTGCTGGGCATGTGAAGATGCAGCCCTTTGTTGCCTTCAAACACTGTCATACCCTCTCTGACTGTCCCGTTGGTCTTCACAAAGCAGTTGCTTTCGGAGTCTGCTCTAAGTGGAGACCATCTGGTCTGAAGTGTATTGGCAAACTAAGCATCCTGTAAGACAAGCTGAATCTTGCTTTTTCCCAATCTGTTTAAAGTCTTGCATCTCTTCACTGATGCACTTTCTTGGGGTAGTGATAGTCAAAAGCACAAAGCATTTATGCACTCAGTCATGTAGCTAAACAAAAACCCCGAAATCTCCTAAAGCCATTTAAACCAGCTGTTCGAAATCCTCCTGCCACCACTTTGCTCTGTTAGCGCCATTGAAAACTTTCCCAACTATAAATGAAAGAATAAATGGTATCGCTGCTTTCCAAATATAGGCACTGCTCCATATCCTTGGACATTGATTGGATCTTTCAACTAATAACGGTGTTGAAAGCCTCAAAAAACCTGAAATTAATTTTCTAGCTTAAGTGTCAGCCGCCAGAAGTAAACTTCTTTCTCAGTTATTTGCCTGTTAGCTGATAGGTGCTAAATTTTAAATTATTCTTTAAAAAACAGTTGGACTTTCATCTTTATAAAGTATATAAAATTTTCAAAAAAAGGAACAATTTTGCTTTTCATTGTATTACTGAATACCTGAGGTAGTTGAGTACAGATCCACGTTTAATACCCCTGCCGACATCATTCAGCACTTCTCTTGGGGGAAAAATAAAGTGTTAGATAAAAATAAAACTGAGAACAGTTTTTCTATGCTTATGGCTTAACATTTAAGTTCCTGTGATCATTATTGTGATCCAATTTTACCAATTGGATTTAGGAGAAATCTATTTATATCTGAGGAATTTACTGAATGTGTCATTAAGCTAATTTCTTGCATTATGGGGGAATAGTAAGAGAAATTAAAATATTTGTTATGTTGGGAGACTACAAAGGGAAGTGCAGAGCGCTCCTCTCTTTCCCTCCCCTCCCCCCCCTTTATTTAAAGCTGGGTGTCATACATTTTAGAGAGCATAAAGTATACATTCTCACAGAGACAGGAGTTCAAAGTTGCCTGGTCCTTAGGAACAACTGGCTAGGCAAAAACTTGCACATGTGATTCTGGATAGGGGTGAGCGCCCGTCTGTTGGTTAAGCAATCTCTGCTTGGTTTGGCATCTGCCTCTGTGGAGGGCTGTTTCCTGAGCTTCTACTTCCACCTTGGCTGGGGTGGTCCACTTTGCAGAGCCTCCTGCTGTTGGTGCTGCCTTATCTGAGTCAGAATTTCCTGAATTTTTCCCTGGGCAACCTGGCAAGCATGGAAGTGACCAGTTATTTTGACAGCCCCTTGGCCATTCTCATCAGGCGTCTGGTCTCCAGGGACAACAGCTTCTGCGCCTGACAAATTCTGGGGCCCATTCACCGTTTCGCCTCCTGTTCCCATAACTCTGCACAGACCAGCTCCTCTTCATCTTCTCCCATCAATGAAGGGGGCATGAGGCCCTCTCCAGAAGCAGATGCTGGTGTCATGTTTTTGTGCAGTTTGAAGAACCATGAGCCACATAAACCTCTTTTCAAGTTACCCTGCCTCAGGTAGTCCTTCATAGCAAAACAAAAACTGACTAAGTCACACCACATCCCACAAGTTAAAAAGCTCAGACTCTAACGACTATCCACACCATAGATGCCAATAGCAAGTCACAGGTAAGCCAGACGTCTGACGGATCAGGTATGAATTGGGGGTTCCCATCACTCCCTCCACAAGGCAATAAATTGTGAAAAGGGCTTATAGAACTCAGGGAAGCACTTTACTTATGTTTACCAGTTTATTATAAAGGATGTAACTCAAGAACAGTTAAATGGATAAGACACAAAGGATAAGGTATTAGAGGAGGGGAAAAGAGTTTCCATGCTTTGTGCTTTTGGAGAAAGTATTAACGGAGTAGGTTAATCAGCAAATAAATGAGTCATTTTAATTATAACCAATTAGTCTTCTTTGTCAACGACTGGTCAAACTGTCCATATTAAAATAGTGTAGAGCCACAAGGTATAAATAGTTATCAAAGTCTGATTTTTATAACAATATAGTATATAGCCAAGAGTTAACCAGCCATTGTGCCCTAACTTCCTTGCTCTGTCATTGGTTACACTTAATGGCACTATCCTCCCTGACAGGCACAAGACTTGTGACTCCCACCACACGTCTATAGATAACACTGCTGTCAGAAATCCCAAGACTTGAGATTCTATAGATAACATTGCTGTTGAAAATGCCCCAAGACTTCAGATTCTATAGATAACATTGCTATTGTAAATCTTAAGACTGGTCTTTGAGGTGTTTTTTCAGACTCTGCATCCTGGAGACCCTAAAGATGCCAACCAGACCTGTAGACAGGCATGAGAACGGAGCCAACAGCCCTGAAACCCTCTACACAGGAACCCTTCAGACTGAGAAGATAATTTCTGTGCGTCCCAACCCTGTGAGATCATCCCCTATCAATCAGCAGACCAAATTCCCTTGCCCTTTGCTGATCAAGCTAAAAACTTGAAAACTCTTTCTCTCAAATTCTTGGAGAAATGAATTTCAGAAATTACTCCATCTCCTTGCCTGGCGCCTTGCAAAATACTACTCTCCACTGCAGCCCCTGCTGTCCCAGTGTGTTGGCTTTCACTGGGCCAGGGGCCCAGCGGGGCAGTAATGCTATGAAACTAAATACTTGGCTCTTTTTCTGGTTATATTAAACGTTCTTATTATTCAGGTTGTTCTGACATTTTTCGGTGTATTATTTTATTCTTTTAGTTCCTGGTCCACACAAATTATTTGAAGACCAGACCCTGGTCTAACAAGGAGGCTTAGATTCTCTAGTGGTGAAAAACAAGTTTAAATACCTATAGTAAAAATTCTAATAAAACTAATAAATAGTAAAGCAAGAGTTCCTTTAACCAACAGAAATTGTGATCTTTGTATTTTAAGATCATGCTGGAGTAATCAAAATTTATAGCTAAAAGAAGGTAAGATCTCTCTCTCTCTCTGTCTCCAGACACTCACATACAAATCTACCACACATAGTTTCACATAAAAATTATATTTACCTTCTCTGGTTCACAAAGAGCACCAGATTTTACATAGGTCTCATCACGTTTTGAAGTATTTCTTAAATATGCAGACACACATACATAGCCTTCAATATAAGTATATTGCACATCATGGTCAATGATTGGTACTATCTCTGTATGTGACCAGTGACAAACCAGTTTTCCACAAAAGATATGCCTGGAACGATGAGGTACAAAAAATTATCCATTTTTCACTAGGCACACAATGTGTTAGGTAAACAACAATTCAAAATATGAGGATAATTCAAAATACCACTCAGATAATAAACACTAAAGCTATTCAGAACGTATACTGTCTTATGGACGACAAGATATAAATCCATCTGTATATAATGGGCATATCTCCCATTTGTAATGAGCGTGCTCTGTAGTACATACACAACATATACATATGCATTCGGGAAAGGTATAATTTCCTAAATACCCACCTGTAATTACATTTTTCACCGCAGTTTCCAAATTTGTCATTTTGAAAATTCACTTCTTGCATACACAATTGAGGACCTCCTTTAGCAACTGAAAACATAAGGATTTCCAATTATTAATAGTAAAAAATATTAGAAAAGCTTTAAAAAGTGTGGCAAATCAGTATAGAGACATCCAGACAACAATGCCAAGTCAATGTCATCAGCTAAAAATTTTTGAT
The DNA here is from genome assembly GCF_040939455.1 of Microcebus murinus. Taxonomy (NCBI): domain Eukaryota; kingdom Metazoa; phylum Chordata; class Mammalia; order Primates; family Cheirogaleidae; genus Microcebus; species Microcebus murinus. The sequence continues at coordinate 2,817,192 of NC_134127.1, forward strand.
GTCATCTACCTGACACACAAAAAAAGAAACACTACAAACTACCCACTTGAAAACAGAAAAAAATTGTATTATCGTGCAGATATTATTGATAAATAAAAAAGTAAAAAAAAAAAAGTAATTTACTCTGTTATCCATTATTCAAATAATCTATTCTCTTTCCATCAAACACCTGTGATTTCTCTGATGTCCTATTATTTGTATCTTTTACTTATTAGACCCAAGTTACCTTTTGACAACATTCAAAGCTGCTTTGGTTTGCAATTTTTTTCCAAATGTGAATGTAAAAGATGACATTTTTTAGTATGGCTATAGGGTGGATTACTGACTTTAGAATAACTACAACTTGAAAATGAAGCCCAGAGAAAAGGTAAAACTATTACATTTTCCAAATAAGTTTGAACACTGTATATCTGCATCTTGGCATATTCCTTTATAGCAATAGGCGCTGTTTTCACTACACTCTTCCAAATCAGCAGCATGGCGATCATTTACACAAAACTCAGATGTTCCATTGCAATATTCTTGTAAATCACACAGATCTCTTTTTTCCCTACATAAATGTCCTTTATCATATATCTGTGAGACAAAGAAAATCAAATATGTATCTATTTCACTCTCAGTAAAATTTTCCTCCACTACAAAGAATGAAGGTAGGTGTTAAAAATGAATCTCTCTACTCTTCTGAAATATTGTACACTATGTACTACAAAGCTAAGGAGCCACGATGACTTGTATATATCACATATTGAGAATCATCAGCTAAAAAGCAAAGATATCTAAGAAATACATACAATAGAAATTCTGTAGAGACTCTTTGAAACAAAGATGTAACTAAACATGAAGCCAGATTAATCTTCACCTTAAGCTTCTTAAGTCTGTGTTTGCTTTTCTTTGCTTGGCTGCTCATCATCAAGTTACAACTGATGGATACACACTTGGTATTATGTCATTCAAATTGAAGTTTTTGTTTGTTTGTTTTTTTTCCAAATTACCGATGGGAATATCTAAGTAATGGTTAGAAACATGTTAATCACTTTAAGGGTTAGCAAAACAGCTGATTAAACTGTGTTTTGTGTACTTGCACTTGGAGTTGTGCCTACCGAAGCTGAATATGTATAAGAAAAATAATTGAATCAAATCTCTAAATTTTAGACAAGCTTTGGTAGAAATTGGTTGATTTGAAAGTAGACCAAAAAGAAAATTGGAACCTTTTACACTCACGGTAAATAAAAATGAGAGCAGAGTATAAGACACTTGTGAGTCTTTGAATGACAACAAAAGTCAAATTCTATGCCATAATTCATGAGAAAATTAATGTGAACTAACATAGTACAATTTAGCTATGATCTCTTAGGCTCTCCCTGGCAACTTGTTCTGTGATTTTTAATTATACTAAACAAAGCAATTATCTCTGTTTTAACAAACTACCCTTTAGGATGTAGACAAAGGGCAGTGGATTGTTTAGAAAATTCTTAATACTCAATCCCAGTGTTTAGAGACAAAAGCCAAAACCAGAGCTCTGGTTAAGGGAAATGCAGCAGGTCTACTGCTATGAAGTACTAACCCTACAGTGGCCTTTACATTCCTGCAACTTGAAAACAAACGATCACTGGCTTTAATTATTAGTCCATAGAGTAGAAAAGAGCACCTTGTCAAAGCTACACATCAGTATTTGACATGCTATATATTGATGAATATTGATCCCTTCTTATAATATATTCAAAATGAGAATTTTAAATAGTTTTGTCTCTTTATCTAAACATTGCATGCCAAATGTGTGTGGTTTTCTTGTTTTATAATATTTTATAAGTTATTTAAACCTTAAATAGCTACATTCTGTCATTACAAAAGTAATTCATACCACCCAAATAATTTGGAATTGCTATTGAATGTAAAAACCAGATGGGTCTCCAAAAGTGATTAAAACCACACAGTGAAAAGCAGACATAAGAAGGTTGAAAGAGACCTAAGGATATCCCATGAATCTTGAAATCAACTATATTTGAATTCGATTTCTCTTACTTACCAACACAATAGGTAATCAACTTGAAAACAAATACAATAGTATAAATAATAGAATATAGGTTTAATACCTAAACCTTTAGGGAACAATGAAACTTCCTATATTAAAATAATGAAAATCCATGAGGTAATCCATGATTTCTGTAAAAGTATAGATAGATCCAGAAGTTAACCCACCATTGTCCCCAAAGCTCCTCACTGCTGCAACAGCTCAGTGAATAATGGCATGTCTTCTTCCTGATGGGTGCATGATGTGTGACATCCCCAACTGCTTCTATAGATGGCATTGTTATTGTAAGGCCTGAGACTGGTCTTTGAGGTATTTTTTAGACTCTGCACTTGAGGGGACACACTGATGTCAGTCAGACCATGGAAAGGTAAGCAAGATAGCAAATGGACCCCCAGAAGTTCAGGTGACCACCACAAGCACCTGGATTCCCAGGCACAGAAGAGCCCCACGGTTCTCACAGCCCCTGAGCCCAGTTTAGGGAGATGCCTGGAGTCCAGGAGGTCGCACTGCTCTAGAGAGGAAACCCATGCTGGATCCCTCACTCTCCCTCACACACAGCTGCTAGGGCATAACACCATTTTGAGAACAGGGTCCCCACCACCGTGCAGGGACCCGTGGACAGGCTGAGAATGGATCCCACAAACCTGGAGACCGCTATCTAGGAAATGTCCCAACTGAGAAGGTGATTTCCGCTTCCCAAAGTTACAAGTTCATCCTTAGCCAATCAGCAGACACAATTCTCTAGCCTTTTGTTTGCCAAACCACCTCTAAAAAATCTTAGCCCTCAAATTCTCAAGGACACGGATTTGAGAAATCACTCCCATCTTCTCGCTGGGCGCATTGCAAAATAACACTCTTTCTCCACTGCAATCCCTGCTGTCTCAGTATACTGGCCTTTACTGGGCGGTGGGCAGGGCACCTGGCTGGGCTGTAACGATACAGATATCCTCTGAAACCATGCTCTACAAAATATTTGAGATATAAAATAAATGTTCATATGCTATTAGGAAGTAGGCCCCAAACTAAAAGCTGACCACAGATAATATATAAAGAAAAATATTTGAAAGATGAAAATGAAAAAGACAACAAACATTTATTTACAAAAATAATGTAATATTTTGAAATCTTACCTTGCAAGTGTTTACATTACAGCATGGCCCAGAGCCACACTCTGCATTTTCCTTTAGAGTGCAAAGTTTAGGATTACAGCATTTTTTATGGGCACATTTCTAAAAGCAAATATGATAATATTAAGCACTTTTAATCAAATGAATAATTTTATTTCCTTTCAAAATGTACTGAGTATGTTTCTATCTTAATTACAATCACAGCACGACTTTTGATTTTTTTATTTATTTTATAACACTTTATTTAAACTTCAGATATTTTTCCTATAGGAAAAAAAGGTGATGATAATGAAATTACTCACAATTTCATGCTGAAGAATTTGACCTATTAAAAATTTAATGCAATTTCAGTCCTATTTTTGTTTATAAAAACATGTACTGCAAATTTGTATATTTTTATTTATTATGTTATAGATTTTTTTCATATAAATTGAGTCTTACTAAGGCATCATTTGGGGAATAAATAACAATGTATGAATATGAAAAAAATAGAGGTTTCTTAATAGTACCAACAGTTTATTATTATAAATGAGATTTCAAAGAAAAAATTTTCAATCAAGGAGACTGAAAAGAGGGGTTCCATGCCGACCTGGTCCACAAAGAACAAAAATCACAAGTAGATGACCGCATTAGGGTAGCAGAACAGAGCGATGTAAAACACCTGGCTGGGTGGGCTCAGGGAAAACAGGGAATCCATATCATGGGGAAAAGGTGAGCAAGAGAGCAAATGGACCCCCAGAAGTTCACGTGACCACCACAAGCACCTGGATTCCCAGGCACAGAAGAGCCCCACGGTTCTCACAGTCCCCCGAGCCCAGTATAAGGAGATGCCTGGAGTCCATGAGGTTGTACTGTTCTAGAGAGGAAACCCATGCTGGATCCCTCACTCTCCCTCACACACAGCTGCTATGGCATAAGACCATTTTGAAAACAGAGTCCCCACCACTGTGTACCAAGTTCTGGTACCCAGTAGCCCCTGCATCCCCACAACCCTTGGGCCTAGCCGCCATCCCGCCATGTCTGCAGGAAAGGCTGCAACAACATGACCCCACTTCGACCCAGTGGAACAGTCATAATCCTGCCCCCCCAAGCTTATGCAGCACTCTGTACTCCAGGCAAAAGGCAGTCTAGCACATTCAGGATATAGCCTCCAAGCCCAAGAGAGCCAACTTCGTTCTCTCCAGGGCCTCAGAGCTGGCTGCATGGCACCCGGCATACTGGCAATTTCATCCCTTTGACCACTGGAACTTCCATGCACCATGTATGCCCCTAAAAACCAAGGACTAGACTGCCTGGCAAGTGCCCCCGGCAATGCTGCCTCCATGACCACAAAGCAAGACCACTATACCCAGTGCCTGCCCTCCCAAAGGGCCTGATTACTAGCTCAGTTTGGGGGCTTCAGCTTAAAAATATCCACACCAATGCATTCAAAAACACTGACAATGTGGACCACCGAGGCACTCAAGACAACCAAAGAAATCAAACAGAGACTACACCATGGTGCCCAACCAGAACCAAAGATAAATCACCCTGCCCAGCTGACACTGAAGGACACACCTACAGGAAAAGGTTTTTCGCTGTGAAAACTATTCTATAAAATTGGAAAAGGTGATTGTTCCACCGGATGTGCAGATATCAACATAGGAAAAATAGAAACATGAAAAAGCGAAGATACATGACACCCCAAAATAAACACAATCATTCTCCAGTAACAGTGTTCCTCCCAAATCCATGAAATGTCTGAAAAAGTATTGATATAAAGGTAATTCATCAGGATTCAAAAAAATACTGATAGGTAATTCACAAAATCAGCAAAATAATTCAAGACAAGAAATTACTATTGAAAAGTGGGGTGTTGCTGATAACAAATGCCTAAGAATGTGGAAGTGGCTTTGAAACTGGGTAATGGGTAGTGGCTGGGAGAGTTGGGAGAAGCAGGATAGAGGGCTAGATTCCGGTGAGGGCTTGGAATAGAAAAATACTGGGGAAAGTGTGGTACTCCTTAGAGATTAGTTAAGTAGTTAAGACTGGAATGCTGGCAGAAATACGGCAGTAAAGTCTATTCTCACGAGGTTTCAGATGTAACGGAGGGAAAGGTATTGGAAACTATGGTAAAGGATATCCTTGTTATAAACCAGCCAATGACTTGGCTGACCTGTGACCATGCCTGGAGGCTTTGTGGAAGAGTTAACTTGAGAGTGATGAACTAGGGTGTCTGGCAGAAGAAATTTCTAAGCAGCAAAATGCTCAGGTTTCTGTGTGTTTACTTCTAACTGCTTGTGGTGAACTGCTAGAGAAAAGGGAAACAGTGGAAAAAATTTGGAAAATTCATAGCCTAGCCATGTAGTAGAGAATGAAAGAGCATTTTCAGGAAAGGACACCAAGGATGTACCCAGAAACTTGTTTAAGAGACTACCACAGACAGAAGGAAGCCAGGTGCTATTCCTCAAGAAGTTGGAAGACCCAAAAGCATTTTAGAGATATCAGAGGCTTTGCCTCCCATCGCAGGCCCAGAAGCCTAGGAGGGCAGAATGGTTTCAGAAGACACACTGGAGTGCTCTTCATGGGCTCACTGACCAAGGTTGCCTCAGGACACTGCTCCCAGCATTCCAGCACAGTGCTCCCAAGCTTTGCTCTAGCAGCCTCAGGTACAGCTCCCACCAGAAGGTGCAAGTCATAAACCTTGGCAGCATCCACATGGCTCTAATTCTGCAGGCTTGCAGAAAGCAAGAACTGTAGAGGCTTGGTCGCGTCCACTCATATTTCAAAGGATGAAAAGCCTGGAGGCCCAGGTACAGACTTGTTGCAGGGGAGAAGCCACCAGAGAGAGTCCCCACTAGAGCAAAGCCTAGTGGGACTGTGAGAGTGGCACCACCACTGAGAGCCCATAATTGTAAAGCCACCAGCATGCAATGCCAGCCTGGGAGAGCTGGATGAATTGAGCCCAGCCAAACCATGGTGTGGGGCTGCCCAAGGCCTTGGACCCACGCGTGCACCTGTGTGTAAGAGACACTGGACATGCAGTCAAAGCAGATTATTCGGGAGTCTGAATACCTCATGTTAGCTCTCTTGGGTTTCAGACTTGCTTGCAGCCTGTTATCCCTTTCTTCTTGCTTATTTCTCCCATTTAAAATGGGAATATTTACCTATGCTCATAAGTAGATAATTTGCTTTGACTTTACAGGCTCATAGATGAGACTTTAGGCCCACGCATGCATCAGTAGATGGGAGATATTCTGAGATGGCACAAGACATACAAGAATTAAACTGTCAAACTACATAGGGATGAACCTAGCTTTTGGTTTAGTTTGATGTAATGAAGGACAGAAAAGGGTAAAGAGATTGCTACAAACACTATTCATGCTGATCACACGGCCATGGGACAAGAGCAACCATGGCAGGTGAAGAAGGTAAACCTTAGACTCTAGGAGGTCAAGAGTAGAAGGTGAGAAAATTAAAACTCTTTGCTCTCACTTACAGGACAGTTGGCCCAGCCCTGTCAACTCTGAATGATCATCTTGTCTCAGACTATCCCCACTAACCTTACTCTGTGCACTGAATACTCATTCTATCAGGAAACCTCAACCTGAGACCTGGTAACATTAGAGGTAGACAGCTTCTACCCAAGATAAAGTTCCGAACACTGATGTGATTTCCTCTAGCCACATTTTATCAGATTTGGAGGTCTCTGCTATTGCCTAAGGAAGAATAAAACTCTCCTGTGTACTTGTCTCAAGCCCATAGCTATTGCTCTGAATTGTATGGCTTCCTGGATCTGCCATCTCGCTACCCTCCTGACAAAACCATTAGCTGTTACTTTCAATACTTCAGAAGATAGATTCCCACCTGTCTCTTCTGGTACTTAAATTCCCCTCCCATTAACAATCCCTATCTTCAATTTAATAAGAATTGGACCTTGACTTCATATCACCAAAATGTTGCTGCTGAAATAGCCACAAAAGTCTTGGCAGAAATAAGTTTAACCAAAGTAGGCCAATGTATTGAATGTAGGCTTCTACGATACTCAAATTGTTATTCTCCTCAGAAAAACTGCAGCCTGCTTGGCAGGAAACATTTAAATCTGTTAAAGGAGTTTGTTAACCTCCAGGGACCAAGAGTCAACTCAGTCATTTTCTATTTCTGCGGTAACAAATTACCACAAAGTTAGTGGCTTACAACCACTAAATGTATTTTTTATAGTTCTAGACAAGAGACTTACTACACTACAATCATGTATTGGAAGTTTTGCATTCCTTTGAAGGGTCTAGAGAGAATCTGTTCCCCTGCCTTTCCAGCTTCGAGAGACCACCTGCACTCCCTGGCTCATGGACCCTTTCTCCATCTTTAAATCCAGCAGTACAGAATCTTTAAATATCATTGTCACGTCTCCTCTAACTCTGACCCTTTTGCATCAGGCTAGTAAGAACCCTTAGGATTACACTGGGCCCACCTGGATAACAAAGAATAATCATTTTCTCTCAAAGTATTTTACTTGGTCACACATTTAAAATCCCTTTTGCCACATCAGACAACATCCTCAGAAGTTATGGGGCTGGGCACGGTCACTCGTGCCTCTAGTCCCAGCCACCCTAGAGGCAGAAGCAAGAGAAGCATATGAGCCCAGCAGCTCAGCTTGGGCAGAGGAAGAAAAAAAAAGTCAACCCTCAAAACTGCAGTCTCTTATTCACTTTCATTTGATATGCGAAAGGATGTATTAATCCTAAATTAGTTAGAAGGACATGGAAATTAATTTCAGACTAACGTATAACCCTTTTATTAAAAAATAACAATATATTAGAACATTTTAATTCATGTAAAAGAAAAAAAAATAAAAAAAAAAATAACAATATGCACTGTATGGAGGAAGGGCACACTTGTAGCTCTGGGCTGGACAAGACAAAGGCATTATATGTATCCCAAAAATGTTTTTACCCCATAATGCTCTGAAATTTAAAAAATAAATATAAAATTTTGAGAAATTAAAAAAATAAGAACCAGCATGAAGGTGGGACAGCTTTTGAGAACAAAGTTGTTGTTTAAGAAAGAATAAACTACTTTCTCACTGTTGAATAAATACACCAGAATTCTGAAAAAAAAAATAATAAAAGGTGTTATGATAAGTAGGACATGGGTAACTTTGGGGATTATTCCATCGACCACATTTTACTATCTGGTCCCCAGTGATTCATGTCCATCTCATATGCAAAGTACGTGCATTCCACCCCAACATCCACAGAGTCAAAACTCTCCACTGCATTAACTCCAAGGTGCGGATCTGCTGACTCATCCCTTGGAGGGAAGGAGCAGTTGGGCCTGCAATTGGTCTCTTTTCCTCCTGAATCTTGCTTCAGTTTGTCTGACTCCTAGGCCTGCTGCATATGTGTTCACCTCCATGACAAAGGCCCTGCAAATGTGTGAGCTAATTCCTATAATCTTTGTCTTTCTCTCTCTCTCAATATATGATAAATGTATATCTGTATGTGTATGTGCACATATCTTTAAATATCATTGTCACGTCAATCTAGATATTAACACATATAGATATTAAAAACAAAGCAAAATTACACAAATAATTTTATATATAGAATACATGCTAAAACAACACTAAATTGCATATATTAAGCAAAACTATATTATTTACATTAATTTCACCTGTTTCTTTTACCTTTATAAAATGTTGGTGCTATAAAATGTAAAATACCACTGTGCTTAACATTATATTATTATTGATAGCACTGGTTAGTGTAACAGAAGTCAGCAAGGCTGAGAAATTCAAGATGAAAATATAAAAATCTGGAGTATTTTTATATCCTATCAACAAAGGGAAAATTTTTTAAATGATATGATTTATAGTAGAATCAAAGTATCGAAAACATAGCAATAAAAATTTAAAAATATATCAGTGCAAGATCTTTACACTGAACATTAAAAGATACTGCTCAGAAAAAAGTTAGATATAAATAAATGGAGATGTACACTTCTAATTTATCTAACCTCAAATTTATCTTAAGATTCAATGCAATGTCTTTCAGGAAATCAGTCTTCTTTTGTGGTAGATACCAAAAAGACAAATTGGAAATTTACAATAAAATGCAAAGGGCCAAAAATACTCAAGACAGCCATGAACTAGAAAAGCAGTGCTGGGTAATATAGAATACCTTAGCCCACAAATTGATGGAAATGTGGAAATGTATACTTATGAAGATCATCAATATTGGTACAAGACGAGGCAAAACAGAAAAATTCACAAATGTTCACTAGATAACAAAAATTATGATTCAGTGTAATAAGGGAAGGACACACTATGAATTATTGTGAATATTTGATATCCTTATATATATATATATATATACAAAAATAAATTACAGATTGATTGCATAGCTAAATGTAAATGAGAAAAAAGATATAAAATATTTTTAGAGAAACACATATGTGAACATATTTGTGACATACTGAGCAACACATATGTGCTGTCTGTTGCTGCACAGCAAATATTTAGTGGCTTAAAACACCAAGAGTCATTTATTATTTTATGTTTTCTTTGGGTCAGGAATGCAGGTCTGCTTGGAGGAGGAATGGCCAACTGTGGTTTATGGTCTCCCACAGAGCAGTTTCAAGACAAACCTCTCCTGGTTCTGCGTGTTGGTCAATTTACAAATCACACTTTGCTCTAATAAACTGCTATATTTAATTTGTCAAATTATTCTTTCAGCAAATGGATATGTTTTTAAAAAAGGACTAAATGGAAATTTTAAGGATAGAAAATATTTGAATGAAAAATTCACTAGCTCTCTTAACAAAAGAAAATTTAGTGGTTTTTGATTTATAACAATCAAATATATCTATATTGAAGCACAGAGAGAAGACTAAAAAAAGAAAAGAACTTCATGAAGGAAAGAGAAAAGCTTTCGCCAGTTATACAAAGACATAACACTGACATAATAAACAGATTTTTCTATGAAAGTGCATTAATTTTTAAATAAAAATATTGTTTATAACAGAAATTATATTGAAGAAAGTGTGAAGATATGGAAGACATTTAGCATATTAATGATCAGCATAAGGGATATATAAAGAATGCAAAGGAAAAGCAAATACGTAATAGATGGAAGTACAAATCAAGTACACAAACATTTCACAGCAAAGAAAACTTAGATGGCTAGTAAAACTATGAAGATATAATTAATTTTAGTAGTAACTGAGGAAAGTCCAATTGAAAGCACAATGAGATATCATTCTGTACATATACAATCGGCAAAAATTACAGTATGCCAATGCCACATGCTAAATAGAGTATGAAATAAACAAAACCATCAGAAGTGTAAATTAGCACAACTATTTTTGAAAAAAACTGGCCATTATTCAGGCATTATTCACCTACTTGATAATCCAGAAATGCCTTATCTAGATGTGGCATCTAGATATAGATGATGTGTACGCACACAATGTTTATAGCCAAGAGACATTTGTGTACATCGGGATTTAAGTGCAAAACATAACAAAACTCATTAGAAGGAGAGAAAAAAGCCTACGAACACTCTAAGTGGCCATAAATAGTAAAGATCAGTAATTGTATATACATAATGGATTACAACACAAAAAAGTGAATACATGAGCTACACTTACACAAAATAACATGGATATTATCAGTCGTATAGGGGATGGAAACTTAGTCTAATAAAATTATGTTACATTTTTTAAATGTTCTAAAATTGAAAGCTAATAAAATTATGATAAAATTATGAAAAGTTATTGTTAAATGAAAAATTCTAGTTAAGATTTAATTCTAGGAGAGAAGAAAGTGTGAGGAATTACAAAGAGTTGGGCCATGCACGTATCATTCTTGAGTCACGTGTATTATCATGAATGATAATGAACCAAGGATTATGATTAATCTAATTGTTTAGAAGCAAGTGAAAATAAATGATGCCTTGAACCACAGAGGCAAAGACTGAAATTAGGAGATAAGGAAATAAATGACAACACACATTAAATAACTTAATGAACCAATGCAATCACTTTTGAAGAATTCAAGAGATTAGGATGATGGTTATATTATTAATGCTACTGATACATATGGTAGTAAAAAGTGATATCACTATTAATGGTTAGATGATGAAAAAATCTCTTTCTTTAATGTCTGACACTCTTATCCAGGTGTTGAACTCTACAAATGTTTTAAATTCAGGCTGAGTTGTTATCACATGGCCACATCTCTCCATCTTAAATATTTGATAAAATGGTGCAGCATTTTTAAAAAGTCCTCTCCTTTTATATCATATCTGTATCTATAGACTCCATGAGAAACAAATAGACATAAAACAAAACACAACAAACAAAAAACACATCTGTGAATTAACTACAAAGTTTCTCACTCACCTCTTCTGTGCCACAATCACATTCCTCTCCTGATTCCAAAACTGAATTGCCACAAGTTGCACTTTGTTTTGGGGAAATCACTCTTGAAATTGTTTCATTCTGAAGACACTCAAGTTCAGACTGCGAAATTATCTGTTTAAATTCATCCATGCTGCAACTGCTAAAAAGCTTTACACCATGCAATAGTCTAAAATTAAATTATATTCCTCAGATAAATGGAATAAAAGTATCAAAGTAACACTCTTAAATAAAATGCTATGAATTCTGACCTACTTCACTTAGAGAAGAGCCAAAGGAGTGCAGAGTGATTTTACTTTTAATATATGTTATAAAGAAAAGAAATAAGTCTATTTCTATTGTAATTTGATACAATAGACATCTAGAAAGTAGAGACAGTGTAAAGTGGCAAAATACTTAACATTTGGGGCACAATAAGCCTCATTCCAGTATAATATTATACTGTCAATGTTATCATTATTATAACAAGCTCTAATAATCATTAAGAAAATAGAACATAGTATAACATTTATGTGGAAAACTTCAAGGAGATGATTGTGTTAATGAAAAGTCATGATTATTCTTTGTTAACAGAATTTACCAAATAAATTATTTCAACATTGAAGTATATAAAGTGTAAAAGCTCTAGATTCCCTTTTTTAACTTTTAACTTTTTGTATTTCTTTACTTTTAAGAAAGTACTGTTTAATGAGTTTTTGTGTAATTTTGAAATGATCTCGAATTTTTAAAAATGACACAAATATAGTGCAAAAGTAAGTTTTGCTTCCTGAAAAGTTAAGGGTAAAATGGTAACATAATATAATGATAACTGTAAATACTTTAACATGTAAATTTTCCATAGAAATAAATTATTCTACATAAGCACTCTTTCGTCTTCAAAAGCAGGAAAAAAATCATATATTACTAGTATCTAATCCTCAGACTCTATTCAAATTATCACAATCCTGGCATTTGATAGCAAAAAGATTCAGTTCAGTATCAAGCATTATTGCATTTAGTTCTCATGTCTTCTTAGTTTAGTTGCCCAAATTTTTGTTAGCTTTAATGACCATGAAAAGTTCTATAATTATAGGCCAATTATCTTGTAGAATGTCCCTGAATTCAGGTTTATGAAATACTTCCTTATGGTTAGATTTAGTTTATGTATTTTGGCAGCATCATCACAAGATCATAGCTATGTTTGTCTCATTGCAACTTGAAACGTGGCACACAATTTCAATATGTCATATTACTGATTCAATATGTCATATTACTGATAAAAACGTATCAGTTGATTAAGGTGTGTCCACAAGTCTTCATTGTTAAATTACTTATTTTTTATCATTTAATAATTGCATAGAGAGAAGTACTTTGGTTTTATGTAAATATTCTATTCCTTAATTACACTTCCAATCTATATATTCATGTATTTATATTAATATGAAGTCATATTTTTTATTTTGCTTAGTGGGTTATAATCCATTACTACCATTATTACTTTTGGCATTCAAAATGTCCCAGATTTGGCAAGTGAAAATCCCTTCAAGCCAGCTTTTATGTCCCTTCCACAAATTCTGTCCATACTTCTCTGAACTTCTCTTATTTTCTTACACAAGATGTTCCAGGCTCATTTGTATTTTCTCTGCCTTAGCCTGGAATCAATCATTTCTCCAAGGTTTCCCTGTTCATTTTATTAAAAAAGAGTATTTTAAAAACATGATCTGGGTGACACATGTGCTCATTGTTTGCAGATTTTTTAGGACAGAGACCAAGGACACAAGAACATATTAGGATGACTCCAAACATTATCTTAAGCCACCTCTTTTCACCCAATATAAGTACTTGCAAAGTTAACTGTTCGACATTTTTATTTCCCATCCACATGCTGATGGCTTGCACATTTTAGATCTCTAGTCCCCTGAGGCTGAGACCTATATAACTAACTCTCCCTTAACTCCAATCCATTACTCAGAATATCTCTGATTTAATGCTTACAATCTATCTTCAAGATTTCCCCCTATTTTTTTAATTTCCTAAAATATTGTCCTTTTTCAATATTTGTTATTAACTTGTGATTTCCAAAAACATATGAATAATTCTTGACATCCTCTTTCTCAATCTTAATGAACTTACGTAGATTAGTATGAAAATCATCTCTCAAATATTAGTATATTGTAGATCCCTCTGATTCATTTCACAAGATAAATTTTTATTACCCATACTTTGTAAGTTTATTAAAATGTTTTTGTATTGATAACATTTATTATATAATCCAAGCCCTCACATCATGAATGCATGATCATGATCATTCTTACATTTTCTATATTACTTTCTTTCCCTTACTAATGGCTTTTAAGCCTATTGCATTTTATTTTCTTTTTCCTATGCCCAAAATAATCTTTTTAGTCCCAATTTTTTCTTACATTTCTAAATTTGTTGCCCCCCCCTACCTACAAATCTTTTTCTAGGTCTGTTGAGCTTTTCAGACTTCTTGCTACACAGGTATCGTTTCACTTGCTGACACTGAGAAGTTTTTCAACAAATCCAAGACTTCTGTAAACCTTATAAAGTTATCATTAGTATCCACTTTCTCTCTATCTAATAATATTGAGTATAGTACAATATAGTTCATTCTCTGCAACATTCCACACTCATACACTTTAATGTTTTAAGTAATCATATTTGTAGCCAATAAAATATTTTTACTCATTATACTGCAAGAAATTATACATCAAGGAATAAGACAAATCTGTAGGAAGAGAAGATTTGATAAAAACTACATCTTACATTGCTTCAGGACTCATTATGCATGTAGCTCCTTGACAGTAACAATTGTAGATGTTATCATATGTTAATCCCAGATTAATTCCAAGCAACTGTACCATAACCACTGAAAAGGCCTCTAAGGTTATTCTCTTTGAATACTAAATAGAAAAAACAAGCACACAAAATAGAATTATTGCCTAGATTATTTCTTCACCCTTATGATCTTGTCAACCACTTTTGGCTTTACTACCTAAAATGAAAATGAAAATTTTAAAAATTGCTATACCAAAGCTAGTCATTTTCTTAGAAATAAGCATTTTTTAAAACAACAGGTAAAAGGTGTTATTCTTTTTAAGCAATAATATTTTGATCTAAATGGCATGGACATATAATAAAATCAGATTAATTGAATATATGTTTTACATCTTAACACACCATTAAATTAAATTCCAATGAGCTTGAGAAAACATTTTGAGAAGTAGAATCATTATTTTAGTAACTATATTATTTCTCAAGTGAACACTGGGGAAAAACATACATTTTCTGAAAAATTGAAATGGCAGTCAGTTTTGACTTCAGACGTAGTTTGAGAAAAGTGAAATTAATTTTTTTCTAAAAGCATAATAGTATAATACTTTGTAACATTTCTACATGCCCTCAAAAACCAATGATCATTTTACCATCTCTATAGTTTTTCCCATTTCTGAACACCATGTAGTTAAAATAATATGAGTACAGTATGTAGTTTTTCATATTGACTTCTTTCACCTAGAAGTATACATTTGGGTTTTCTTCATGTCTTATTGTGGCTTAATAGTTCATTATTTAAATCACTGGATAATATTCCCTCGTATGGATGTACTAGTTTGCTTATCCACTCACTTATTAAAGGACATCTTAGTTATTTCTAATCTGTAGCAATTATAAAAAAAGGCCACTAGAAACATTTACATGCATGTTTTTGTGTGGATATAAGTTTTCAATTCATTTAGGTAAATATCAAGAAGGATGACTGCCATATCACAGGGCAAACGTAAATTGAGTAGCATAAGAAATTGCCAAACATGCATCCAAAGTGGCTGTACCATTTTGTAATCTCGTCAACAATGAGTAAGCATTTCTGTTGCTCCAAATCCTCACAATTTGGTGTTGTCAGTGTTTTGGACTCCAGTAATATGTTGAATAGGAATAGTGAGCTACATTCTTGCCTCATTCCTGATCTTAGCAATAAGGCATTATTTTCTCAAAATATGCATGGTGTTAACTGTTTATTTTTTGTAGATGTTCTTTATCAAGTTGAAGAATTTTCATTATATTCCAAGTTTGCTAGGAGGTTTTATAACGAATAAGCTTGGATTTTGTGTTCTGCATCTACTAATAGAATCATATAATTGTTCGTCTATTAATATAATGGATTATATTCTTTGATTTCCATAGTATAAACTAACTTTATACATCTGGAATAAATTCCATGTATAAATATCAACAAGGAGATAGAAACTGAAAAAAAAAATCAAAGAAATTCTGTAGCTAAAAAATTCAATAAATGACTGAAAAATTCACTAGAGGAATTCTAAAGCACATTTGATCTGGCATAAGATGAAATTAGTGAACCTGAAGACAGATAACTTGAAACCGTCATGTTGGAAGGAATAAATAATGAAATAAATGAAGAGAGCGTATGGTCTTATGGGTCACCATTAAGCAGAGCAATATATGCATAATGGGAGTCCTGGAAGGTGAAGAGAGAGAGCAAAGGGCATAGACTTGAGAACATAATGGCCAAAAACTTTGGAGATATAAAAAAGGAAATGGACAAATTGAATCAAGAAATTCAATGAACTTTAATGAGGATAAAACCCAATAGGCCCTCATGGACACATAGTACAATCAAACTGTCATAAGTCAAAGACAATGAGAGAAATTTAAAAGCATCAAGGAAAAAGTAACTTGTCACATGTAAGAGAGCTCTCATAGGACTATCGGTGGATATTTCAGAAGAAACCTTGCAGAAAGAAAGGAATGGGGTGATATATTCAAAGTATTGAAATAAATAAACAATCAAGAATTCTGTATGTAGCAAAGGAAATCTGTCATTCAAAATTGATAAAGAAATTAAGAATTTTTCAGATCAATGCCACCTGTAGGTGTTCAGGACCAGTAGACTTCATCAACATGAAATTCTAACAGAGTCTTTCAAATTGAAAAGAAAGAACACTATGTAGCAATACAAAGTCATATGAAAATTATAAAGTTCTCTGATAACTGTAAGTATGTGAACAAAGTATCATAATTTTGATGCATTAATTCACTTTTAAATCTTGTATAGAATGTTTAAAAAAGAAAAGGAAATACTTAGGCTGTCTGAAAGTTCTAAAAAATAAAAAACATAAAATGAATAAAAAATAAAAATCCTAAAATGTTATACACTGAGTGTTCAATATAAAACATTTATTTTGTAACATAGATAACATAATACTTGGGGTACAGCTATAAAGAGTAAGAGTCTCTGTATGCAAGTGAAGTTGTTATGCATCTAAAATAGACTGTTATAACTTTAAGATACTCTATGTCATTGCAATGGTAACCATACACACCAAAATCTATAGAATATATACACAAGAAAAAGATAAGCACATCAAAATATGTGACCATGAAACATCAATGCAACACAGAAGGCTGCAAGAGAGGAAAGGAGGAATAAATATACAGGATATACAGAAAACAATTAACGAAATAGCAATAGTAAGTTTTTCCCTAGCCCTAATTATATCAAATATAAATGGATTAAACTTTCTGAATAAATGCACAAGTTGGCTAAATGGATAAAAAAAAAAAAAATCAAAAACCAGCATCAAATATATGCTAACTACAAGAGAATCACTTTACTTATAAAAGCAGGTGGGAGGGGGAAGAGGAGATGGGTATATACTTAAATAAAGAGTTCAATGAGTGCGATGCACACCACCTGGGGGATAGACACGTTTGAAGCTGTGGCTCAAGGGGCAAGGGAGGCAGGGGCAATATATGTAACCTTGTTAAGGTTACATTATGAGGTTAAGGTTATACCCCCACAATATGATGAAATAAACAAACAAACAAACAAAACCACAAATTGCTTAAAAGGGAAGGATTGGAAAGAAATATTCCCTGAAAATAGTAACCAAAAGAAAGTGAGGGTGGCTATACTGACTGCAAGTCAAAAAGTTGAAAGCATTAAAAGAGACAAAGAAGGAATATATTTGTATCTATTCTATGTCAATTCACCAAGAAAGTACAATTATAAATATTTATGTACCAAATATTGGAACTCCTAGATATATGATGAAAAGTTGACAAAAACTTAAGGAAGAACTAAATAGCAACAAAATAATGGCAGGAGATTTCAATCCTCCACTTTTAGTAACTGATATAACCAGATGGAAGGTAAACAAGTAAATATAGGACTTGAATAACAGGACAGGCCAAATGGATATAACAGATATATACACAACATTCTATAGAGCAATAGCAGGATACATAATTTTTTTTCATGCCCATATGGAACATTCTCCAGCACAGACCACCTTTTATGCCACAAAAAAAGTCTTAACAATTTTTAAAATAATTGAAATTATGCCAAGGATTTTCTCCAGTCTGTATGAAATGCAATTAGAAATTACTTAAAGAAGAAAAACCTGACTATCCACAAATCTGTGAGAATTTAAAAATACAATATTAAACAATAAATGAGTCAAAGAAGTCACAATAGAAAGCACCTTGAGAGAAATTAAAATGAAAACAATGTATACCCAAACTTGAGGGATCCATAAAAAACAGTGCTAAGAGGAAAGTTTACATGTGTAATACACACATCAAAACTATGTAACAAAAAATCTCAAATCACAACCGAACTTTACACCACAAGGAACTAGGAAAATGGAGAAGAAACTAAACCTGAGCAAGCAGAAATAAATAAATAAATAATAAAAATTAAAGCAGAAATAAGTTAAATAGAAAATAGAAATTCAATAGAAAAAAGTAAAGATTTGGTTCTTTAAAAAGTTCCTTAATGAATATTGATGCAAAATTCTCTAGCAAAAACTAGCCAAGCAAATCTAATAGCACCTTAACATGAAAACACACCATGACCAAATGGGATTGATTCCTAGAACACAAGGATTGCTCAACATAGGCAAATCAATGTAATGCACCATTTCAACAGAATGAAGAAAAATTCACACGACCATCTCAATTAAGGAAGAATATGAATTTCACATGATTCAGCACCTTTTCATTATAAAAATATTCAACAAACTAGAAATAAAGCAAATTACCTCAACATCATAAGGGACATATAGCAAAAGCCTACAGCTAACATTATACTCAATGATGAAACCCTGATAATTTTTCCTCTAAGAGCAGGAACAGGACAGGATGCTCACTGTCGCCATTTCTACCCAACTTAATGTTGGAAAACCTAGCCACAGCAATTAAGCAAGAAAAAAAAAAAAAAAAAAAAAAAGGAGGGGGACAGTAATAAGTTAAAGGCCTCCAAATTAGAAATGATCTTCATTAAAATTATCTCTGTTCCAGGTGGCATGATCTTATCTGTAGAAAACCTCAAGATTCCATATGGAATAAACTGCTAAACTTATAAATTCAGCAAAATTGTAATATATAAAATCAACACATAATAATAGAATGTGTTTCTATACATTAAAAATGAATAATCCAAAAATGAATCAAGAAAACAATTATAATTCCTAGGATATCAAAAAGGATGAAATACTTAGAAATAAATCTAACAAAGGTGGTGAGAAGCCCTGTACACTGAACATTGTGAAACTCTGACAGAAGAAATTACAGAAGATGTAAATAAATGGAAGAACATCTTACATACATGGGTTAGAACACTTAATATCAAAAGATTTCATTACTACCGAAAGCAAACTGCAAGTTTATCTAAATATCTACTATAAATCATGAGAATATTTTTGCAGAAATATTAAAAAAAATATTCAAAATTTATATGGAATCTTAAGGGACTACAAACAGCCATGATGATTTTAGAAAAGAAGAAAAAGTTTGGAGAAGTCATATTTCCTGGTTTCAAATCAAAGTTACAGTAATCAAAACAATGTGTTACTGGCATTAATAAAAACATAAATATGTGTGGAATAGAATATAGAGCCTAGAAATAATTCCTCATATATACAGTCAAATGATATACAACAAAGGTGCCAAGACCATTCAATGAGAAAAGAACAGGCTTCTTAAAGGTGTTGGGAAAACTAGATAGCCACATGGAAAAGTATAAAGTTAGACCCTTATCTCACACCATATAAAAATATTAACTCAAAATGTATTAAATACAAGGAAGAGACCCATAATATAAACCTCCTAGAAGAAAACATTAGAGAACATGTTCATTGACATTGATTTGAACAAGATTTCTTAGAAATGATTTCACAAGCACAGGGAAAAATAAAGGAATATTAGACAAATGAGAATACATTAAGAACTTTTCTGCTTCAAATTACACTACAGAATGTAAAGGCAACCTATAGAATAGAATAGAAGAAAATATTTGCAAATCATATATCTGATAAGGGGTAATATCTAGTGTGTAAATAACTCCTACAACCCAATAACAACAAACAAACCAAATAACCCAATTAAAAAATGGGCAAAGGACTTGAGGAGCATTTTTCCAAATATACGTGCAAAATGCCAACAAGCATATGAAAAGATGTTTGACATCACAAAATATCATAGAAATACAAATCAAATAACAATGAGATATGACCTCGCTTCCATTAGAATGAATGACTGCTATTAAACAAACAAACAGAAAATACTAGTGTTGGTAAGAATGTGGAAAATAAGATGGGAAACGTTGGTAGGATTATAAAATGGCACAACCACTATGGAAATCAGTATGGCCATTCTTCGAAAAAAAAAAAAAAGAAATGGTCTACCATATGATATACCAGTACCACTTCTGGGTATATTCTATGGCTTAAATGTTTGGTTGGCTAGAATGTTCATCTCCTTTAAAATTCACGTTGAAATTTAATATTTAATGTGTTAGTGGTGAGAGGTGGGACCTTTATGAGGTGATTTGGTCATGAGGACTCTTCCCTCATGAATGGATTAATATATTCATGGATTAATGGGTTAATGGGTTACCAAGGGAGTGGGAATGGTGGCTTTATAAGAAGAGGAAGAGAGACCTGAGCTAGCACACTCAGCCACCTCAGCAAGCAGTGCTGCCATAACCTTGCAGAGAGTCCCTATCAACAACAAGGCCCTCACCAGATGAGGCCCATAGGTTTTGAACTTCTCAGCCTCCATGACCATAAAACATAAATTTTCTTTTTTAGAAATTACCTAGTTTTTATAATTAGTAGTTTATAATTACCTAGTTTTGGGTATTCTGTTATAAGCAACAGAAAACCAACTGCGGCAGTACATATCCAAAAGAAATGAAATCAGAATCTCAGTGTTCATTGCAGCAGTATACACAATAACCTAGATATGTAAATAACTAAATGCCATCGTCAGATGAATGGGTAAAGAAAATATTGTATATACTTACAATGGAATATGTTTTAGCCACAACTGGAAGAAATTCTTGTCACATTAGGTACAACATAGATGAACCTTGAGGGCATCATGTTATGTAAAATAAGCCAGTCATAGAAAGACTAATACTGTATGATTCCACTTATAAAGGAATCTGAATTTATCAAATTAATGTGAACAGAAAGTTGAATAGTGGTAACCTGGGACAGACGTGGAGTGATTTAACAGGTGTGGAGTTTCAGTTTTTCAAGATGAAACATTCTTGAGATATGTTTCATAACAATGTGAATATATTTACTACTACTGAACTGTACACTTGAAAATGATTGGTAAGTTTTATGTAATAGTTTTTCCCCTACAATAACAAAACACTTTGAAAATTATACTATTTGAGTTATAAAATCTAAAAAAAGGGACCATTTTGATAAAGATCTGTATAAACAATATTAGAGATCCATCATATGTATTTTTGATCATTGAAATGAATATTAACTTTCAAAACTTTGTTATTACTAAAGAGATGGGAAGAAATGCATACCAGAGCAACTCCTGCTGCAAACTTGGGATCACACGCCATTCCATGATAAGTTGCTCCCACATGAATAAGATGGTCCCTATAACTAAATAATACAATTTTTCTTATGGATACATACATTTTAAAAAGGTAATAACAGCATTTTATGAATTGGATTCCTATATAAAGTTATGCTTTCTTTGAAACATGAATATCACATAAACTGTCTTATACTTTCAATCATTTATGATTGTTGTAATATCCTATAATTCACAGAAAGTTAAGTTCTAAAGGCTGTTCAAAAGTATGTGAGACAAAGTCTACAATGCCTAATCCTTTCAAAAATTAATAATCACCATTGTAATCACTAGATGGATATAATTCTAAGATATACAACTGAAGATTGTTTATTGCCATGAATTTTAGGTAGTGATCCAATTCTAAAAATATATGAAGTGCACTGAATTGGAAAACAGGGAGAGAAGGAGAGAACGTATGCAGCTGATTCATTAAGAAAAAGGGAGATATGATGTAGAAACTGTCCTCTCACATTTTAGTCCCACCTTAATGTCGCTCTGGAATCCCAGAAGCTCTTTGGACTCCTCAGAGGATATCAATAAATTTATAAATAGATTCCATATTGCTTAAGATCTTTAAATTTGTGTTTTCAATTTTTGCATACAAATTAATCAAACTATTAAAATAAAAATCTGTATAAAGACTCTTGAAAGATGCAGAGCAAGTAGATAAATAGCCACCTCACAGGTCACTGCAGAAATATCATGAGGTAACTAACTACAGGGAGAACAAAGTGGTCGATTTCGGTTATTTATTAATTTTACGTTTTGTGCTATAACCAGCAGTCCATGCAATTATGGCGTTCTGTGAACCAATTTGCATGCGATGCAATATTAAAATGACAGTTACAATTGTTTACCTCTGAGAAAATCTTTACAACCATAGAGGTGTTCCATGTTTAGCGCAAGGCTAAACATGGTGACCTGGGGCAGACGTGGAGTGATTTAACAAGGCTAACATTCTGTAGCTCTTGCATTTCCATAAGAGTGTACTCTGAGAATAATGGCCTACTATGATTTAATAATTGTCTTACATCATTATAAGACTTTTATATTTTCTATTTTGCCCAAAGAATATTCACATATCTGTAAATATTATGCATAATTTGTATACAATTTTGATAGCTAATACATCAAATAATTTGGTGAAAGGCTTCATCGGCGTGAATATAGTGCTTACATTAATAAGTATGCCATATCACGGAACCTCTGGAAGGAAAATTTTTGTTTCCAAGACAAAAATCTTTGTAGTAATTCATCAACATCCCCACTTGTTGAAATTTTACTTTGATCTGACCACACCTCCAAAGAAGATAGCATAATTGTCATTTTAAGCTGGGAAAACATCTGAAAACAGAAGATACATGTTACACAAGTTTGGGTAACCATAAATATAACCAGTATGCCTCAATACATAATGCTAATATACTTAATTTACTATTTTTTGGAGATAAATCCATTGGTGGATTAAACTAGTTAGTTGGACTACACTTTTTATAAAAGTGTAAATGCTATTTATGCAACGTTACTGCATTAATGGATATGTTGCCTACATAAGTATGAAACATACTTACAGTGTTGATGAAACCAAAGATTTGGGTAACTTTCTCAACTGCAATTGCCACTTCAGAGCCCATATAGTCATACTGAAAGACAAATTTTGTTTCTTTATCACTAGTGAAAATTACTAAACTATTATATTTAAATGGATTTAAATATAAAAGTTAGAATAATTTAGTACTCAACTGAAGAGGCCAAAGTAGAATTAAGATATATCATATGCTAAAGTTTAGACATGAACCTAGAGATTTTATAAATTAGTCAATAAAATTAAAATAAGATGGTTGTGATTATTTTCCTCTTTACAGATCTAGAAATTAAGAGTCAAAGTCTTGAGGTACCAAGGGTGCATAACAAACAAGGAAAAGAACCAGAACTCAAATCTAACTAGCTAAACTACTAAGTCTATTATTTCTATTATAGTATGCTGTCATTATTTGTCTTCATCCTAATAAAACAACATGACTATGAAAGCATACCTCATTTTATTGCACTTCACCTTATTGAAGCAGATATTTCCTTTTCTTTTTCTTTTTTTACAAATTGAAGGTTTGTGGCAATAATGCACCAAACAAGTCTACTGGCGCTATTTTTCCAACATTGTGTTCTTACTTCATGTCTCTGTGCCAAATTTTGGTAATTCTTGAAATATTTTAAAATGTGTTATTGTTATTTTATCTGTTACGGCAATCTGTCACCAGTGATCTTTGATGTTACTATTGTGGTTATTTTTGTTTGCCAGGAAATGTGTCCATATAAGATGGCAAATTATAGCATTTAATCTATAAATGCTGTGTGGTTTCTAACTGGTCATTCCTGTTTCTCTTGCTCTCACTGGAAGGAAGCACTGTTAAAATTAGGCCAATTAATCACCTTACAATGGCCACTAAGTGTTCAAATGAAGGGTAGAATGGCATGACTGTTGCTTTAATTCAATGTCGAAAACTGAGATAGGCTAACAGCTAGGCCTTGCACCCAGCAGTTAGCCAAGCTGTGAATACGAAACAAAAGTTCTTGAAGGAAATGTATGTATTTATTTATTTTCTATTTAAGAATATTACGAGGGTACAAACGTTTTGGTTACATAAATTGCTTTTGTACCGTTTGAGTCAAAGACACAAGTGTGTCCATCCCCCAGATAGTGTGCATTGTACCCATTAAGTGTGAATTTACCCATCCCCTCCCCCCTACCTGCTTGATTTCCAGTGAAATGTTATTTCCCTATGTGCACAGAAGTGTTGAGCGATTAGTTCTGATTTAATAGTGAGTACGTGTGGTGTTTGTTTTTCTGTTCTTGTGATACTTCACTTGAAAGAATAGGCTCTAGTTTCATCCAGGTTAATACAAGAGGTATTAGTTCACCATTTTTGAAAGCTGAGTCATGCTCCACGGTATACATATAAAGTGCTACTCCAGTGAACACATGAATGACAAGAAAGTGAAACAGCCTTATGGATGATTAGAGAACGTGTTAGTGGTTTACATAAAAGATCAAACCAGTCACAACATTTCCAGTAAGCCAAAGTCTAATCCAAAGTAAGGCCCTAACTGTCTTAAATTCTATGAAGATTAAGAGGACTGAGGAAGCTGCAGAAGAAAAGTTAGAAGCTAGGAGAGGTTGGTTCATGAAAAAGTGGTGCTTGGGATCTTCAGTAATGCCCAGTAAGTCTCAGAAGATTCCTTATAGAAAATAAAATGCAATGGATGAAAATAAAATGCAATGGATAGAGTTCCACTCTGATATAGACAAAAGAGATTTATTCTTCTAACTCTTTGAAGTCCATATCTTTAGAGACAGTTTTGCACATTGTTGGTATTTCTCTTTATGTAACATTCTGCAGTAAACCACACTGTATATTTAAATGATGTAGCATGTATGGTATGAGTGAAAGTTCTTCTTTGCAAAGCTAAATATATAAAAATCATACAAAAACATAATACAAAAATATCATATAAACAAACCCAAATACATCAATAATCATAAGACCAAACACTATCCAAACAGACAATAAAAAATCCATTATATGCACACTAATTTTTTTTCAGAAAACATAATTTATAAGGACACAAAAATACTGAATCAAAAGATGAAAAGATATCATGTAGTTTCAGGAAAATAATAGACAAAGCATATATTAAATTCTGTAATAGTTATATGAATTTAGTAGTTATGTTGATAAGAATAAATCTTAGAACACAAAAAGAACAGGATTATCACAATACACTGATAAAATATTCAATTATTAGAAAGATGGAGAGTTTCTAAAGTTGCATATAACAAATAACAAGACTATAAAATATATAAAACAAGATTTAACAAAACGATAAATAGAATATAATATTGAGATATTTCACAAAGGTATCTTAATAACTAAGATTGAGTAGACAAATTAACAGTAAGGGTAGGCAAGATTTTAAAAACCTAAGCAAATTTGGATATAATATATGTATATAGAAGCTTGTCTACAAATATGAGAATACATATTTTTTCAAACACAAATAAAAGTTCTATATAAATTGACCCAGATTAGGTCATAAAACAGTTCTTTGAATATAAAACACAGTATCACTTAGATCACGTTATCTAACCACAGTGAAATTAATTTAGAGTGGAAGCGACAAAAGTATTTTAACAACACTATTTTTACTGAGATGGACAATTCTGTTGTGGTTGAAGAGATAATGGTCTTATTCTAGGTAAATACACACCACAGTATTTTACAGTTAAGCTCCATGATGCGATTTACAACTTACTTTCTAATTCAAATGGAGACAGCACAAGTGATATGGGATAGAATATTAACAATAAATGTGGGTAAAGAGAATAAAAGTGGTATTGTATTGTTCTCCTTCTTGTGACTTTTCTGAACATTTGAAATTATTTCCAAATTAAATGTTTAAAAAGTGAGGATGAAATAAAGACAATTTCAGTTGAACAAAATCCGGAGAGAATTCAGCAGGCTAAGCAAAAATATCATAAATTAAGACCTATTAGAAGGAATGAAAAGCTTTGTAAATGGCAAATACATGGCGAAAAATGAAACTTTTAAAATGTTATTAATTTCATTAAAAATAACTGAATATTTCATTTCACATTATTTATTCTACAGTTCACAACACATGGGGAAGTAAAATATGACACTGTTATAATCACTGATTAAATTTAAATAGAATTTTGCTGTTATGAGGCTCTTATAATATTTATAAAGTTGTATAACATTAATTTCATATCACGAGATATTAAAAACACTTACTAGAACATGAGAGAGACCACTGAGGCTGGGGACTAGAAACAGTGGTACAGCAGAAAAAAAAAGTGTTGGCGATAAAAAGAAATTCTAAAACTAAACCAATTATGCAAGAGTAGGAAAGAGAAAAAAAGGAGTCAATAATTAATAGGGCATAGGCACACTAATACCAATTACTGAATCTATATCCATAGTTATCAATACTGTTGACAAAAATAAAATCAAAATCAACTAAACATTCTAGTGAATGATTCTTCCTAGTTTTCAATACAGAACTTCCATCATGAAAACTAAGCAATTATCAAACATAAAATTATCTTATAAATAATAATATTTAGTAACAAGAATATCCATTTGAGTAGTTAATAAAATAGTTTTGTTAAAATGGAGATAGATTTACTGAAGAGTTGCATCAAGAATTGGGGTGGATCCAGAAGTATCTAAAACTAGTTATAATCCAGTAGATTACAGTGTAGTAGTACCTTTCCATATTAAGTTATACATTAATGCTAAAGTCCTATACTAATTTGGAAAACTGAAACACTAGTGTTTATTTCCTTATGTCAGTGTAAAGGCAATTCACAACA
This sequence comes from Microcebus murinus, assembly GCF_040939455.1. Taxonomy (NCBI): domain Eukaryota; kingdom Metazoa; phylum Chordata; class Mammalia; order Primates; family Cheirogaleidae; genus Microcebus; species Microcebus murinus. The sequence continues at coordinate 2,844,046 of NC_134127.1, forward strand.
TTTCTTTCTGTCCTGCAAGACTAAGACATATTTTAATCAGAATAAAATATATCTGAATTGAAAATAATAGACGTTTCATATTCATATTCCCCCTGAATTTAAACACAAATGAAGATGCAATAAATATATTAATATCACATACCATGGATTTATCCACAATAACATGTACTTTCATAGTTCTTTTCAATAATGCATCGCCTGAAATTTTCTGTGAAATAGAAAAAATGAATTAAGTAAAATATTTTTAAAAATTTATATAATAATTATCATGGACGATATATGCATACATACATACATATATACACACATTCATGGAGTAGATATAGAATATATATATACACACATATAAAAATATATATACGGAGAGAGATACAGAAACAGATATGCAAATATAGACATAGGTAGTAAGAAAATGAGAGGATTGGAGACCACCGAAGAGGTGAGAGGCCAAATAAAAATTTTAGGAGCTTTTTAATTTGATCAGGTCCTCTATACTTATTTTTGTCGTTGCTATGATTGTCTTTGGGATCTCCTTCATCCTTTTTTTCCCTAGACAGATGTCTATAAATAAGTGTTTTCCAATATTTTCTTCTAGATTTCTTATAGTCTCATTCCTTAGGTTTAAGTCAGTTATCAACTGAGAGTTGAATTTTGTGAGAAGTGAGAGGTGCAGATCCTGTTTCAGTCTTCTACATGTGGCTATCCAATTTTCCCAGCACCATTTATTGAATAAGGATTCTTTTCCACTGTGAATGTTTTTGTCTTCTTTGCAAAAGATTAGATGGCTATAAGAGGATGGTTTTATATCTGGGTTTTCAGTTGTGTTACATTGCTCTATGTCTCTGTTTTTGTGCTAATGATATGCTGTTTTAGTTACTGTAGCCTTGCACTATAGCTTGAAGTCTGGTAAATTGATGGCTCCCAATTTGTTCTTTTTGCTTAAGATTGCCTTTGCTATACAGGCCTTCTCCGGTTCCATATGAAGCATAGAATTATTGTTTTCTAGATCTGCAAAAAATGACGTTGGTATTTTAATAAGGATTTAATAGGGATTGTGTTGAATCACTTTGGGTAATACAGACATTTTAACAATGTTGATTCTGCCAATATATGAGCATGGTATGGTTTTCCATCTGTTTACGTCCTCTGCTATTTCCTTCCTCAGTGTTTTCTAATTCTCCCCATAGGGGTCTTTCACCTCCTTAGTTAAATAGATTCCTAGGTATTTTACTTTCTTCATTGCTAGTGTGAAGGGTATTGAGACTTTGATTTAGTTTTCAGTGTGACTGTTGTTGGCATATAGGAATGCTACTGAGTTGCGTATATTGATTTTGTAACCTGCAATTTGCTGAATTTATCAATTCCAGCAGTCTCACGGCAGAATCTTTGGAGTTTTCTAGATCTAAGATCATATCATCAGCAAAGGGCGATAGTTTGACCTCTTCTGCCCCCATTTGAATGCCTTTAATTTCCTTCTCTTCTCTTATTGCTCTGGCTAGGACTTCCAGCACTATGTTGAACAGCAGCGATAACAGAGGGCAACCTTGTCTGATTCCAGACAAGGGAATGCTTTCAATTTCCCCCTGCTCAGTATGATGTTGGCTGTGGGTTTCTCATATATGGCTATTATCATTTTTAGGTTTAAGTCCAGTCTATGCCTATTTTGTTAAGTGTTGTTATCTAAAAGGGTGCTGAATTTTGTCAAATGCTTTTTCTGAATCTACTGAAAGGATTATATGGTATTAGTTTTTGCTTTTATTTACGTGGTGAATTACATTTATAGATTTGTGTGTGTTGAACCATCCTTGCATCCCTGGGATGAAGCCCATATGGTTGTATTGGATTTTTTTTTTTTTGATAAGCACCTAAATTTGGTTTGCTAGGATTTCATTGAGAATTTTTGTATCTATATTCATAAGGGATATTGGTCTGTTGAGTGCGTTCTGGGTTTTGGTATCAGGGTGATGTTGGCTTCAGAAAACAAATGGGGAGGATTCCTAAGCTTCTGCACAGCCAAGGAAACTATCATGAGATCAAACAGACAACTTACAAAATAGCAGACATTATTTGCATGCTGATTCTAGTTATCAGCTCTCTATTGAGCTCAATATCAGCTCAATAGAGAGCTGATAACTAGAATCTCTATAGAATTCAGGAAAATCAGCAAGAAAAAACCAACCCCATTGCAAAATGGGTAAAGGCCATGAACAGACACTTTTCAAAAGGAGACAAACTACTGGCCAACAAACATATGAACAAATGCTCAACATCTCTAATCATAAGGGAAATGAAAATCAAAACCACAATGAGATATCACTTATCTTCAGTGAGAACTGCCTTTATCAAAAACTCACAAAACAATAAATTTTGGTGTGGATGCATGGAGATAGGAACACTCATTCACTGCTGGTGGGACTGGAAACTAGTACAACTTCTATGGAAAGTAATATGGAGATACCTCAAAGAGCTACAAGTGGAACTACCATTTGATCCAGCAATCTCATTACTGGCTCTACCCAAAGGGGAAAAAAAAAAAAAAGACATTCTATAAAAAAGAAACCTGCACTCGAATGTTTATAGCATTACAATTTACAATTGCAAAGATGTGGAAACAATCCAAGTGCCCATCAATACATGAGTGGATTAATAAAATGTAGTATATGTCTACCATGAAGTTCTACTCAACCACAAAAACAATGGTGGTCTAGCACCTCTTGTATTATCTTGGATAGATCTGGAGCCCATTCTACTAAGTGAAGTGTCATAAGACTATAAAATTAAGCATCACATGTGTTGGGGTAGTTTAGAAATGTTAGAGTGATCTAGGGATATTGCTGGCGTTGAACCTCTGCAGATGTGACAGTCTGCATGCATGTGGCTGTTTCCTAAATGGTAAGGACATTCGAAGAGCAGGATGAATTGAAAACAGTTTCTCTCCTGGGCAGAAAACTGTTCCAGGACTGCAATTAGGAGCGTCCAACCTGCTGGAAAACTAGCCTGGCCGCAATCCCAAATTTATGTTCTTGTTTAGTTTTAGGCTAGAAATAGCTTTGCTGAGATTATGTATACTCAGATATTTTAATCTTTATAAGTAATCCTTAAAGTTTGCCTGTGGGATATCTTTAGAACATGTAACCTCTATGGAAATCTTTAGAACTTGTTTGCCTGTGGGATATCTTTAGAACATGTAATCTTTATGGAAATCTTTAGAACTTGTTTGCCTGTGGTATTGTTTGCTTGTATGATTTAGAATGATCTTTTGTTCTTGAAATGAATAAATATGAGTGAGGAATTATTAAATATGAGTGAGGAATTATAAATATGAGCGAGGAATCTTGGGACTCTTGGTCTGGAAAGCCTTGAGTCCTCAGACCCCACTCTTTCTCCTCTATTGTCTCTCTTTTCTTATTCCCGAGGGTCACTCTGTTATCAGCCCTGGTGGCTGGGAAATTCCCGGCACACATGTACTCACCATCTAATTGGTATTGATTGATCAACACCTATGTGCACACATAGTAATAACATTCATCAGGTGTCAGGCAGGTGGGGGGAAGGAAGCAATGGGTATATTCACACCTAATGGGTGCGGTGTTGCACTGTCTGGGGTATGGACGCACTTGTAGCTCTGACTTGCGGCCAACAAGGGCAACACATTTAACCTAAACATTTGTGCCCCCATAATATGCCAAAATAATACAATAAAATAAATAATTTAAAGAAAAAAATTAGGAGCAGACTAGCAGCATGTTTCTTTATATTGTTGATAATTGGTATCCTCAAAAGGTACTGAAATGAGGGAGAATGCTCTGCTTCCTTCGTTTCATTCTGTGTACCCTGTAAGATACCACTTCCCCACCAACCTTCAACCTAAACAAACCTTCATAAATATTCCCCCCAAATGATGCCTCTATGTTCATATTTTTGCACTTGAATTTTTCTATTAACTTTATTGAGGTTTACATTCAACAAAATGTGTCTATTTAAAAATATAATCTTACATCATTTATAATTTATGCACTCACGTCATCATTTCTACAATTAAGATAAAGAAATTCCCAACACAGTCTTTCATGTCAATAGATCACATGGCTCAAGAGATGATCTACTTTCTCTCACTATAGGTTAATCTGCTCTAAAATATCATATAAATGAAAAAAATATTCTATGTACTCTTTCACATCTAGTTTTTTTCCTCACTCAGCATTTATCCATGTTGTTGTGATTATATGTATTTCATTAGTTTTTATTGCTAACTAGTGTGCCACTTTAGAGGTATATAACAATTTATTTACACGTTAACCTACTGATGGGTCATTTGAACTATTTTCATATTTTAGCTATTATAACTAAAGCTGTTCTTAATACCTATGTAAAGAATTTTTATGTATATATATATAATATATATATTTGTCCAGTTATATACATATATTCTATATATTTCAATTTTCTTGGCAAATGCTTACAGCTAGAAAAACTAAGTCATATATTAATTGTGGGTTTGTAAAGTAGTACAAAAGGGCCAAATTATTCTCAAATTTGTTGGGTCATTCGGCATTCTCACCAAGAATTAATGAGTTCTAATTGCTCCATATCCTTGCTTCTATTTAGTACTGTCAGTCTTTTTCATTTTATCAATTTCTGTTGGTCTGTATTGCTAGCTCACTGAGGTTTTATGTGTATTTTCTGATGACAAATAGTGTTGAACATCTATCTTTTCAAATACTAATGGCCCAGTAATTTGGTTTCTCCTAAGGTTCCTACTAGAAATTTTATTTAAATTGTATTTAGCTTTGACATTGAAGTCGATGTCTTAGTTCAATATTTTTTCATTAAGGGTCATATTGATAGCCAATTCTTCTTACATTATTTGCTGGGAAAAAAATAACAAAAAACATCCTTTAGTCTTTCAAAGTCCTTGACACATTTGTAAAAATTCAATTGACCCATAACCTGTGGTTCTACTTCTGACCTCTCTATTCTGTTTCACTGTTCTATATGTCTATCCTTATGTCAAAAACACATAAGTAGCTGTGTAACAGGGTAAGCAAACTATGCTACTTTGTGTTATGATGACTAGTTTGAAGTCCTTTTTGTTTGTTTATTTTGTTTTTATTATTTTGAAGTCTTGAGTTTTCATTATCAGTCTTTTATCCTTTATCAGTCAAGGTTCCTCTGAGAAACAGAATCAATAGGTGTGCATATACAGAGAAGACAATCTATTATAAGGAATTGAATGCTCATTGATAATTAAGTTGGCTAGTCCAAAATATGCACTTTGGAGATGAAGGAAGAGCCTATGCTACAGTTCAAGTCCAAAACCTGGAGACATAGAAGGAGCCAATTTTGCAGTTCTAGTTTAAGCCCAAAGACTTAACTCCTCAAGAGTTCTGTCTTACTCACGAGTCAGTCTTTTTGTTCTATTCAGGCTTCAACTGACTAGATGAGACATACCTGCATTAAGGATGGCAACCTGCTTTGTTCAGAGTCCAGTAATGTGAATCACATCCAAAAACTCTCACAAAAACACTCAGGGTAATGTTTGTCCAACTATGTGGGCACTGAAGCATAGCCAAGTTGACGCACAAAATTATTTGCAGGTTTTTCTGCCATCATTTTCACATCTTTGCTCTCTCCACTTCATTTTTTTTTCTCCATTTCCTTTAACCTGACTTTAATGTTACAGATTGGGGTTTTAGCACAGTGTCTTTTCTGTTATCCACCAGTTCTATTATGTCTTCCATCCTTAAAACAGTTTTATCTTTCTCTTACAGTTATCTGAGCAGTATAAGGGAACTTTTAAGAGACTCCATAGGGGTAGACAATTGAAGAACTAAAGAGTATATCTCTGGAATCATATCATCTGGGTTTGAATTTTAATGTCACCACTTACTATATAATTTCCTAGAATAACAAATTAGACTCTCTAAACTTCTGTTTCCTGATCTGAAAAAGGGGGATAATAGTATCAATTTCTAGACTTGTTGAAAGAATTGGAATAGCAGAATATACATAAAGCCGAACACTATGTGGCCTCCATGAAGCAATCTGTGAATATATAATACTGGCAACATTGTTAAGTTATGCAGGTTAGATTTAGTGTTTTCCTATCTTACATTTTGTACTTATATTCATTCACATGCCCCATGATCATTCCTTTTTCACTATTTCTATCATAGAAGAAGTTCCTTCAAATCAAACCTTTGTTGAACAAAGCGTGGGGACCACTGACTTTTATTTTACTTCTAAGAAATGACCAATTATCCAAGAATGACTTTTGCTCCCTCTCTCTCACAGAAAAGATATTACTCAAAGGCAGCTGTACTGGCTCAATTGTATCAAGATGGCGCCATACACACTCTTTTCACACTCTTTTTCTCTTCACTACCTATCTGACCAGAATCAAATGGGGATTTTAGGGGCCCTAGGTAAAACTGTGGAAGGGAAACAACCAGGAGAATTCAGCTCTCCTTGGACTTTTCATAAGCAAGATATTCACCTATGTTAAACCACTGAGATTTGGGATGTTTTTTGCTTCAAAATCTAGTGCCATTTGATGTAATAATAATGATTTTCATAAAGAATATGGTTTGAAAACAACTGTTTACACAGGTTTTTTTATTTTATTGAAACTCCACTGTATTTGGTAACTATGTTTTGTGAATTTAGCTGTGATTGTAGCTGTCTACTATTTTTATTCAGGATGTTATTATAAACTTTTTTTCCTGTTTATTGTGATTTCTTTGTTTTATATGCTACAAAATCATTTCACAATAGGGAAAAAAAGAAATGATTTTAAACAATATAATCTCAATTGTGTAGTCTGGCTGAGTACACAATTATGTAGTGAAAATTACTTTGCCTAATTCTAAGCAATTGTGGCATTGCCTTTCAATTTCCAGTTTTGCCATTAGGCGATTTCAGTCATTCTGTTACTTGCTCACATATAAGAAACCAAAGTTTTTATGTCAGTCCAGTAACTCAATCCCAAATAACTCTGAGAATTTTTCTTGGATTGTTTTGTGATTTATTCAACTTTATTTTCTCTGTTTATCCTTAATGGGGCTCCTATTATATCAATTATATTATGAATTTCATTTTCTCATCTCTCAAATATCCCTATTATTTGTCATTGTTCTTTAACTTATCAAATTTTATCTTGTAACCTTTTCTATTGAGTTTTTAAATTTTATTACATATTACTTATTTCCCCAAACATGTTAATCTGCTGAATTTTATTTTTAATGATACTTAGGTCTTATTTGGTGGATGAAATATTTTCTTATACCTCTGTGAGAATATTAATAATTATTTTGTTTTATTCTCTTTATAATCTTTGGTACCTCAAACTATAATTCTTTGGTATTTTCATGTCTCTGTCTTCCATCTTAAATTATTTCAACATGTGACTACTGCCCCTTCTTATTAATACTGAGAATTGAGCATTAAACATCTTATTCTAACATCTATAACTACATTTGAGGTTTATGGGTTGTGGTCCTCATAGAGGACAATTTGTTAGGGTTTTTTTTTTTGAGTTAGGTGTTCCTCTAGTATCATTATGGTTAGGTGTTTTCGTTATGGCTGGCTTGATTCTCTCCTAGAGAAGGGTGTTCCAAAACAACTTCTTAGAAGTTACGTGCCTGGCTCCCAATATCTTGTGTGCCGTATTTAATTTAATCACAATAGTTACAGTATAGTGTGCCTTGCAATTGTGAGAAGCAACAGAACATTTGTGCCTGGTGTTACCATTTCAAAAACTCCTCCCCAGAGAAAATCACCTTTGATTTTCTGTCAGACTGCCACAGAGGTAGTTATTCAGGACAGGACAGTTTTCTAAATACTTATGCAACATATTTTAAATCAAATCTCCTGTTAGGTCCACTTTCATACCCACTTCCTAAGGTATTTGGACAGGTAATCCCAGCATTGTCTTTATTTCAAAATACTAAAGGGGTACAAATGTTTTTGTGAACATGGGCACTGTATATAATGCTTAAGTCCAAGTGAAGTATCTCAGGAATGGGAAAACACCACAGGTACTCACTAATACTTGGAGGCTAAACGATCTGAGACATTTTTGAGTGGCCCTATAGCACATTTCCAATTTCCTAAAGCCTATTCCAATTGCCAGTCTAGAATTAAGCTTTTCAGGGACTAAGTCAGCTATTCTGTCTTCTATTTAATTCCCAGTGTTCTTACTCTTTTCCTGCTCTGTTTGTCTTTATATGTTTACACCATTTAAAAAAAATCTCTTATTCTCCTTTTAGTAAAGTTTAAGGAAGGAGTAGGCAAAGTGGATTTGTTCAATATGTTTTCAACAGATAAGTTCTTGATTGTTTCTAATTTACTTTATGGTTCAATTTTTCAACTCTACTTATAGGAGATATAAAATTCACAAATACATATGAATACCTAATTATCTCCATTTCTGATTTGAAATCTTTGGTTTACTCATAGTTTCTAAAATTTTTGTCTTTATCGACTTTATTTCACTATTGCATTTTGTTTTGTAACAAAATTTTCCATAATTGCTTCTGATTGCCTTGCTTCACTACATTAGGAAATGTAGTAAGAAAATATTAATATTTGTGGTGATACTAAGTAATTTCCATGTATAAGCTTATTTAATTTTTTTATAATAAATATCAGTTTGGTAAAATTTTATTTTACCAAATATAATGATTGTATAATTTTCCATAGTACAAAATTATACAATTTCTAATCTATAAAAAGACAATATATAATTTCCTAGAATAATAAATTAAACTCTCTAAACTTCTGTTTCCTGATCTGAAAAAGGGGGATAATAGTATTAATTCCTAGACTTGTTGAAAGAATTGGAATAACAGAATATATATAAAGCTCTCAATTATAATCTGTAATTGTCTTTTTATAGATTAGAAATTGTATAATATTGTCTTTTTATAGATTAGAAAAGATAAGTACTTTGGAAGGTTATGTATTCATCTAAGTTCCTGTGACTACAGACAGAAAGACCTGGAATTAAAATCCAGGCAATGTGGAATGCAAATTATCTCTTCTAACCATTCTCTTATTGCTGATTCCATAAAGGAGATGGTTTCAGTGAGGTGTTTCTTTATTTATCTTTCCTGAAGCATGTCTACCCTTTCAGATATTTCCTCTGTTATGGAGGAGCATTCATGAAATCCTTAAAAGTTTTTTTCAGTTTACTTTCTGTAATACTGTTCGATGTCCGTTGTGAACATGTCTTCAACTGTGTTTAATGTGGTATCACATTATGCAAATAGTTAACAAAGAGCTGGCATAAAGTTTCAGATCACTTTTTAGTTTTATTAACAGGGAAGTATTGTTTCTATATATGATTACATTTTATCACTTTCCTTTCTAAAAGGTCAGCTTTGTTCAAATGTTTTCATATCAATATCTTTGCCAAAATAGAAGCAGAGTAAAGGAATAGTGCCATGGAGTTTGTTACATATCAAATTCAAGTTTCATTCATTGTCGGTTTGTTGCTTCCCCCCTTTGATGTGAGATCCAGTATCAATGAGAATGTGTGAACAAAAATTTATTTAACCAACGATGACCAAACATAAAGTTGTAAAGATGATCAAATGTAAAGTCTAAAGGGAGAAGTCAGGATACACAGGAAAATCCTTTGGAATTATGCCTACCATTAGATGCAATTATTTATAAGAAAAGTGTGATTGTTTAAAAATACCAAACATTCATATAGTTCATTTATTCATCTCAAGAAACATATAAATAAGCTAAATATGACATAATTTTATGAAAGACCATTGAAATGTGAACAAAGTTGGTGTTATGGGTGCTGACCCCCACTCAGTTGAATTTCTGAGTATAACTTTTGGCTCCCTCAAGTTGGCTAGTCCAACTTGTGAGCTAACTGCTCACAGCCTACTGCTCACCTGAAGCCCTATGGATAACATAAACAGTCAATTAATACATATTTTTATGTCACGTGCACTATATACTTTATTCTTACAATAAAGTAAACTAGAGAAAAGAAACTGTTATTAAGAAAGTCATAAGGAAGAAAACGTATTTACTATTCACTAAGTGGAAGTGCTTTATCATAAAGGCCTTCATCTCAGTGACCTTCACATCGAGTAGTCCAAAGACAGGGGGAAAGAAGAGGGGTTGGTCTTGCTGTCTCAGAGGTGGCAGAGGTGGAGGAGGTGGAAGGGGAGGCAGCAGAGGCAGGCATGCTCAGTGTAAATTTTATTTTTGAAAAATCAACATATAATGAATCTGCAATTCAATACCATTTTGTCAAATGGTTCACTGTATATACATTTAAGTGTATAGCAATGTAGGAAAACGTATAAAAGCATATATATCAAAATGATAAAAAGGCATTCTGCATCAGCATGTAGCTCTAGAAAATGGTATTTCAGTCCATCCTATTTTAAATGTTCTTTATATATGCATATATTTCATACTTTAATAGAAATGTTAACCAATATTTAATTTAAAAAATTATAAATATATGGCAGCATAGAGAGGGAAGCAAAGGAGCTAGTCAAATTGGAATGAATCCAGGAGACTGTCTCCATTACGGGGCAAAGGTAAGTGAGAGATCCCTGCAGTTCACATTCTCATTGCAGACATCCCATCCTCAGTCTCACTTATAGGAGAGCCCCTCAGCCCTTGCAGGCCCTGAGCCTAGTATAAGAAGCTTCCTGGAGTCCATATGACTGCATGAAATCACAAAGATAAACAATAAGAGAGGAAGAAAGCAACAAATGATATCTATAAAATATTCAAAAATGTTTGAAAAATGACAAGCTTTCACTTATCAATAATAATCTTGCATGTAAACTGTTTAAATTCCCCAATTAAATGATATAGACTAGAATCAGAGGGGGTTATGGTTCAAGATGGCTGACTACAGACATTGGACTCTCTCCCTCTCTAGAATGAAGAATGAAAATTGCAAGTAGGTAACTGTAGCTCAAATAGAATATCAAGTGGAGAACACTGCAGTCCAGCAGAGAATGCACATGGAAAACCTGAGGCACAGAAGGAGAAGGAAGCAAGAGGACCCAACTCTGCAGAGATTGGCAGGAGCCCAGAGGGACTTGGTATTATGGATAAAGTGTAAGTGAAAGAGCTTTGGTAGTACATGTCCTTGTGATCCCAAACGTGAGAGAGCTGTTCTACCTGCGTGAACACTGACACCAGTGTGGGCAATGATTTGGACACCCATGGAGGGCATTGCACTGGAGTAGAAACTCACACTGAGCCATTCACCTCCCACCCCAGATCTGAGCAGCTGTGGAAGGAAGCCATCCTGGGACCATGCTGGCCTGGGACTGCATCCTGCCCTGGGAAGAACAGCTCCTGTATCTTCACACCCCAGAAGCTCCCGCTGACATACCCAGTTTCTACGCAGAGGCCTGCAGTAGCACAGTAATGGCTGGACCCAAAGGTGCTGTGGGATCCCCAGTACTCTATCCCACAGGGAGTACAACCCCTGAGAAAGGACAGTTCAGAACATCAGAAAGATGAGTCTGGAAAGAAAGGAAACCAAAGAACATGCTTTCCAGAGGCTGAGAGCTCCCTGCCTATGGTTGTGAAAGTGGCACTGACCCCTGAAGTGGCACAGACTCTCAATTCTGCCTGACCAGCAGAGAGTGACATCCCCTCCACTAGTAAAGCAGCCTCTGTGTGAGAAAGGGTGGGGCTAGCAGTCCGCTCCTTGAGCTGTCTTCCTTTTCTGGGAGGAGCCTACCTTCCCTGCAGGCAATTCCTGGACACAAATAGATCTTCCCTGCTGGGATATTTCAGCTAAAGCCACCAGCCATTCTGGCATCCCAGCACACAGGGGTTTGAGCTTTCTCCCCCAGCTCTGCTGCAGCCAGCCCAGGAAGAGATCTGGGAATCCAGGTGGTTTTGTGCGCCCCAAGGACAAAAATACACCTCCTCCACTGAGGTACAGTGGGGTGAACAGTGCTTGACCCCAACTGCCTGCCTCAACTGAGAGAAGCCTGACCTACCTGGAGGCAAATCTGTGATACAACTACCCTCCCTCACCTGAGCATTTCAGCCACAGACCACAGAGTTTATGGTAGCCCACCTCATTGTGAGTTGATCTGAAGCCACCAGCCCAGCTATAGCTAGGCCAGGGTGGCAGCTGAGAATCTGGGTGTTTATATGCTCCCGAAGAACAGAAACCACTGTGAGTGATGAAAGAGGGAAGCAAAAGCAGTTTCTGTGCTGTGTCTCACAGCTCCCTGTCTCTACTAATCTCATCAAGAGGGGCCTGACCATCCTGTGTCAGGATCACAGTGCATCTACTCAAAGCAACCTGCTACTAAGTGATCTTTGGGTCAACAATGAAATCAAAATGGAAATCAAAAGATTTTTAAATTGAATAACAACAATGATGCAAGTTACCAAAAAGCAATGCTAAGGGAGAAATTTATAGCACTGAATGCCTACATCACAAAGATAGGAAGAACACAAATTAGCATCCTAATGTTACATATCAAGAAACTATAAAAACAACAAACCAAACCCAAAGCTAATAGAAAACAAGAAATAACAAAGATCACAGCAGAACTAAATGAACTTAAAACAAATAAAAAATACCCAAGATCAATGAAAAAACATTAGCTTTTAGAAAGGATAAACAAAATCAATAGACCACTAACTAGATTAACCAAGAAAAGAGAGAGGATTCACATAAGCTCAATCAGAACTTTAATAAAAGATACATTACAACTGATACCACAAAAATGCAGAAGATCATCAGAGACTACTATGGAAACCTCTATGCACACAAAGTAGAAAATCTAGAGGAAATGGATAAATTCCTGGGAACACACAAACTCCCAAGCTTAAATCAGAAAGATACGGAAATCCTGAACCAGGAGTAGGTAGTGAAATTGGATCAGTAATGAAAAATATTCCAACTAAAAAAAATCTCAGGACCAGATGAATTCACAGTTACATTCTACCAGACCTACAAAGAAGAAGTGATACCAATCCTCCAGAAACTATTACAAAAGATAGGGAAGGAGATAATTCTCCCTAACTCAACAAAGCCAGTATCACTTTGGTGACAAAGCCAGAAAGGATACAACAAAAAATAAAAAACGATAGACCGATATTCTCAGTGAACATAAATGCAAAAATTCTTTAAAAAATACTAGCAAATCAAACCAAAAGCACACCAAAAACATAATTTTTCATGATCAAGAAGGTTCCATCCAGGGATGTAAGGCTCGTTCAACATTTGCAAATCAATAAGTGTGATTCACCACATAAACACCATAATCATCTCAACAGATGCACAAAGAGCATTGGACAGAATCCCACATCCCTTCATGATAAAAACCCCAAACAAACGAGGCACAGAAGGAACGTACCTTAAGATAATAAAAATCCACTAAAAGAAACCCCACAGCCACCAGCATACTGAACATGGAAAAAAAGATGAAAGCATCCTCCCTAGAAATGGAATAATACAAGGGTACCCACTTTCATCACTTTTCTTCAACATAATATTGGAAGCCCTAGTCAGAGCAACCAGGCAAGGGAAAGAAATAAAGGGCATCTAAATTGGAAAAGAGGAAGTCAAACTGTTATCTGTTTGCTGACGATATAAACTTATACTTGGAAAACCCTAAGGACTCCTCCAAAAGACTCATAGAATTGAAAAGTGAATTCCATAAAGTCACAGTATACAAAAATCAACGTATACAAATCAGTAGCATTTCTACACACTGATAACAACCAACCTGAGAATCAAATCAAGAATTCAATTCCATTTATAATAGCTGCAAAAAAATAATCCCTTGGAATATACTTAACCAAGAAGGTGTGAGATCTCTACTAGAATACAAAACACTGATGGAAGAAATATTAGATGACACAAACAAATAATAAAGCATCCCATCATCATGGATTGGAAGAATCAATAATGTTACAATGTCCATACTGCCCAAATTAATCTAAAAATACAATGAAATTTATATCAAAATATTAATATCATTTTCCAAAGAATTAAAAAAAAAACCCTAAAATTCATATGGAATCAAAAAAAAAGCACTAATAGCCAAAGAATTCATAAGCAAAAGTAACAAATTTGGAGGCATCACATTATACATCTTCAAATTATACTGCCAGGCCTTAGTAACACAAACAGCATAATACTGTTAAAAAAACAATGGACACATAGAACAGAATGGAGAACCAAGAAATAAAGCTAAATACATACAACCAACTGATCTTCAACAAAGCAGACAAATACATACACTGGGGAAGACACCCTATTCAATAAATGGTGCTGGGATACTTGGATAGCCTTGTGCAGAAGAATAAAACTGAATCATTATCTCTCACCATACACAAAAATTAACACAAGATGGATTAAAGACTTAAATGTAAGACCTGAAACCCTAAAAATATTAAAGGAAAATCTAGAAAAAAATTAGCCCTGACATTGGCCTACATAAAACAAAAAAAACATACATATATATATATAATTACATATATATATAATTACATATATATATATATATATATTAAGATCTCCAAAAGCAAATAAAACAAAAATAAATACATGGGTCATGGGTCATGGATCTGGGCAAAGTTTTTTGGGTAAGACCTCAAAAGTGCAGTCAGCAAAAAGTAGACAAATAAGATGACATCAATCTAAAAAGTTTCTTCATAGCAAAGGAAACAATCAACACAATTAAAAGTTAACCTAAAGAATGGGATAAAATATTTTCAACTATCCATACAACAAAGAATAACCAGAATATATAAGTAATTCAAACAACTCAACAGCACATTTTATTAATCCATTCTTGGATTGATGGGCACTTGGGCTGTTTCCACAGCCTTGCGATTATGAATTGTGCTGCTATAAACATTCGAATGCATGTGTCTTTTTTTGTAGAGTGTCATTGGATCTTTTGGGTAGATGCCCAGCAATGGGATTGCTGGATCAAATGGTAGATTCACTTGTATCACTTTAAGGTATCTCCATATTGCTTTCCACAGAGGTTGAACTAGTTTGCAGTCCCACCAGCAGTGTAGGAGTGCTCCTCTCTCTCCACATCCACGCCAGCATTTGTTATTTGGAGACTTTTTGAGAAAGGCCATTCTCACTGGAGTTAAGTGATATCTCATTACAGTTTTGATTTGCATTTCCCTGATGATTAGAGATGATGAGCATTTTTTCATATGTTTGTTGGCCATTCTTCTGTCTGCTTTAGAAAAGTTTCTGTTCAAGTCCTTTGCCCACTTTTTAATAGGGTTATTTGATTTTTTCTTACTGATTGTCATGTGTTCTAAGTATATTCTAGTTATCAGCCCTTTATCGGATGCGTAGGATGCAAAAATTTTCTCCCATTCTGTAGGTTGTCGGTTTACTTTCATGACTGTTTCTTTGGCTGTGCAGAAGCTTAACAGTACTATCTCTGGAAAATGGGGCTTCACACAAATTCTAGCTTTTTTTTTAATTTCAAAGTATTACATGGATACAAATATTTTGGGTGCATGGATCACTAATATAATGTCTGAGTCATGGTAATAAATGTGCCCATTGCACTGATAGTATTCATTCTATCTGATAGGAAGATTTTCATGTGTCCCCTACTTTCCCCTTCCCTGAACTGATTTATTTCCATTGAATGCTACTTCCCTCTATGCACATGTGTGCTTATCAGTTAGTTTCAATTTCATAGCAAGTACATGTGGTGTTTCCTTTTAAATTACTTATATACTTAGGCCAATGGTCTCCATTTTCATACAAATTGTTGCAAAAGGCATTAAATCATCCTTCTTAATCGTTCAATAGTATTCCATAGTGTACATATACCACATTGTGTTAATCCACTCATGAATTGATGGGCATTTGGGCTGATTCTACGTCTTTACAACTGTGAATTGTACTGTGGTAAACATTTGAGTGCAGGTGTTTTTTGATAAAATGAATTATTTTCCTTTGGGTAAATACCCAGTCATGGGATTGCTGGACAAAATGGTAGGTTGACTTTTGTTTTTTAGGGAAACTCCATACTGCTTCCCCTACAGGTTGAACTAATTTGCAGTCCTATCAGTAGTGTATAAGTATTGCTTTTTCTCTGTATCAACACCAGCAACATCCAGCATCTATTATTTTTGGACTTTTTAATAAAGGCCATTCTGACTGGGATAAGGTGATGATATCTCATTATGGTTTTCATTTTAATTTACCTGATGATTAGTGACATCGAGCATTTTCCCAAACGTTTACTGGCCATTTGTCTAACTTCTTTTGAAAAGTTTCTGTTCATGTTTTTACCCACTTTTTAATGGAGCTGTTTGATTTCTTTTTCTTGCTGATTTGTTTGAGTTCATTGTAGATTCTGGTTATTAGTCCTTTATCAGATGTATAGCTTGCAAATATTTTCTACCATTCTGTAGGTTGTCTATTTGCTGTGTTAATTATTTCCTTGGCTGTGCAGAAGCTTTTTAATTTAATCAATTCCCATTTATTTATTTTTATTGTTGCTGTGATTGCTTTTGGGTTCTTCTTCACAAATTCTTTGCCTAAGCCGATATCTACAAGAGTTTTTCTGACATTTTCTCCTAGAAGTCTTAAGGTTTCAAGTCTTACATTAAGGTCTTTATTCATTTTGGATTAATTTTTCTAAGTGGTGAAAGACACGGATCCTGTTTCATTCTACTAAATGTGGCTATCCAATTTGCCCAGCACCATTTATTGAATAGGGCTTCTTTTCCTCAGTGTGTATTTTTGTCTGATTTGCAAAACTCGGTTGGCTGCATTTGGATCATTTTATAACTGTTCTGTTCCATTGGTCTATGCCTCTATTTTTGTGCCAATAGGAAGCTTATTTAGTTACTATACCCGGGTAGTATAAAGTCTAGTAATATGATGCTTCCTGATTTGTTTGTTTTTCTTAAGATTGCTTTGGTTATTTGGCCTGTTTTCTGGTTCCACAGGAAGTATAGAATTTTTTTTTCTAGATGTGTGAAATATAACATTGGTATTTTGATAGGGATTGCATTGAATCTATAAATCACTTTGGACTGTATGGACATTTTAACAATGTTGATTTTGCTGATACATGAGCATGATATATTTTTCCACTTCTGGAAAGTGGAAATCCACATCTGTGATTTCTTTCTTCAGTGTTCTGTCGTTCTCTTTATAGAGTTTTTTACCTCCTTAGTTAAGTATATTCCTCGGTTTTTTATTTTCTTTATAGTAATTGGAATGGTATTTAGTCTTTGGTTTAAGTCCCAGCTTAAATGTTATTTGGTATATAGGAATACTACTGATTTGTGTAGATTGATTTTGTACCCGGAAACATTGCCGAGTCCACTTATAAATTCCAGGAGTCTCTTGGTAGAATCTTGGGGTTTTCTAGGCATGAGAACATATCAAGAGTTTGATCTCTTCTTTCCTAATCTGGATACCATTAACTTATTTTGCTTGCATGGTTGCTCTGGCTAGGATGTCTCACACTTTGTTGAATAGAAGGGACAGTGGATATCCTTGTTTTCTTCCAGTTTTGGGTGGGAATGCTTTCAACTTTTTCCTATCAGTGTGATGCTGGCTGTGGGTTTGTCATATATGGCTTTTATAATTTTGAGAAATGCTCCTTCTAAGCCCAGGTTTTTCAGAGTTTTTAACATAAAGGCGTGCTGAATTTTGTCATATGCTTTTTCTACATCTATTAAGACGATAATATGACCTTTGTTCTTGTTTCTGTTTATGTGGTTAAGTACATTTATTGATTTATGTTGTTGAACCATCCTTGTATCCCTGGGATGAGGCCCACTTGCTCATGGATAATTTTTTTTAAATATGCTATTGAATTTGGTTTCATAGTATGTTATTGAAGATTTTGGTATGTATATTCTTAAGAGATATTGGTCTATAGTGTTCTTTTTTGTTGTGTCCTTTCCTTGATTTGGAATCAAGGGGATACTGGTGTCATAGAATGCTTTGGGAAGGATTCCCTCCTTCTCAATGTTATGAAATTATTTCTGCACCACGGGTATCAGCTCTTCTTTGTAGGTCTGGGAAAATTCAGCAGTGAATCCACCTGGTTTGGGACTTTATTGTTGCTGGGAGATTTTTTTTTTATTGCTGCTTCAATCTAATTGCTTGTTAGTTCTTTTTTTCTTATTTCAGCATATTACAGGGGTACAAACGCTTAGGTTACATATATTGCTTTTGCACCACCTAAGTAAGAGCTTTAAGCATGTCCATCCCCCGTACAGTGTGTACTGCACCCATTAGGTGTAAATATACCCATTCCCTCCTCTCCCCTCTAACCTGCCTGACACCCAATAAATGTTACTACTATATGTACACTTAAGTGTTGGTCAGTTAAGTCAGTTAATATCAATTTGATAGTGAGTACATATGGTGCTTGTTTTTCTATTCTTGCGATACTTAAACGAATGGGTTCCAATTCTATTCAGGATAATACAAGAGGTGCTAGATCAGCATTGTTTTTTGTTTTTTTGTGTGTGGCTGAATAGCACTCCATGGTATACATATACCACATTTTATTAATCCACTTATGTATTGATGGGCACTTGGGTTGTTTCCACATCTCTGTAATTGTAAATTGTGCTGCTATAAACATTTTAGTGCAGATGTCTTTTTCATAGAATGTCTTTTCTTCCTTTGGGTAGATGCCTGGTAATAGGATTGCGTGGGCAAATGGGAGTTCTACCTGTAGCTCTTTGCGGTATCTCCATATTACTTTCCACAGAGGTTGTACTACTTTGCAGTCCCACAAGCAGTATAAGTCATGAAACTATAAGAATTCTAGAAGGAAATGTTGGAAAAACTTCCTTCCACTTTTAGTGGGAATGTTTTCAACTTTTTCCCATCAATGCTATGCTGGCTGTGAGTTTGTCACATACAGCTTTTATAATTTTCAGATATGTTCTTTCTAAGCCTAGCTTTTTGAGAGTTTTTATCACATTGGCCTAGGGAAAGAATTTATGAAGAGGACCTCAAAGGCAATCACAGCAATAACAAAAGTAAATAAATGGGACCTAATCAAATTAAAAAGCTTCTGCACAGCCAAGGAAACTATCATGAGAGCAAACAGACAACCTACAGAAGGGGAGGAAATATTCGAATGCTACACATCAGAAAAAGGGCTCATAACCAGAATCTATATAGAATTCACAAAAATCAGCAAGAAATTCAAGAGTTCTTTTTCTTATTGATTGAGCCTTTGGAGTTCTGTGTTTCCAGAAATTTGTCCATGTCTTCCACATTTTCAATCCATGTGCATAGAGAATTTCACAGTATTCACAAATGATATTTTGTATTTCTCTGATATCAGTTGTAATATTAATACCTCCCTTTTCATGTATATATGAACTTTTTTGAGTCCTCTCTCTTCTATTCCTGATTAATCTAGCCAGAGGTCTATCAATTTTGTTTCTCTTTTCAAAGAACCAAGTTTTTGTTTTGTTAATCTTCTGTATAATTTTCTTATTTTCAATTTCATTTAGTTCTGCTCTGACCTTAGTTATATCTTTTGTCTGGCTGCCTTTGGACTTGGTTTGCTCTTCCTTTTCTTATTCTTTGAGAGTGTCATTAGTCTGTGAATTTGTAATCTTTTGGTCTTCTTTTTGTAGGCATTTAAAGCTATTGATTGCCCCCTTAGGTCTACTTTTCCTGTATCCCACAAATGTTGATAATGTGTGTCCTCTTTGTCATTCGGTTTGAGGAATCTTAATTTCCCTCTTAATTTCATAGTTGATTAAATAATCATTAAGAAGCATGTGGTTTAATTTCCATGACTTTGTGCAGAATCAACTGTTTCTCTTGGAGTTGATTTCCAGTTTTATTCCACTGTGGTCTGAGAAGATACATGGCATGATTTCAATTTTTTAAGTTTTCTGAGCCATATTTTGTACCCTAAAATATGATCAATCTTAGAGAATGTTCCAGGTACTAAAGAGTAGAATGTATATTCAGTGGTTTCTTGGTAAAAATATAAATGTCTCTTAGGCCCAATTGCTGTATAGTCCCATTTAAGTCCAAGATTTCTTTTTTATTTTCTGCTTAGATAATTGGTCCAGTTCCATCAGTGGGGTGTTGAGTTCCCCGGCAATTACAATGTTGCTGTTTATCTACTTAGATCTGGTAAGGTTTGCTTTATGAATCCAGGTGCTCCTGTGGTAGGTGTATAAATATTTAGGATTGTTATGTTTTCTTGTTGAATTGCTCCCTTTACCATCATATAATGACCATCTTTGTCTTTCTTTACCATGGTTGATGTAAAGCCAATTTTATCTCACACAAGAATGTCTACACCTGCTTTCTTTTGGTTTCGTTTTTCATGGATTTTTGGTGTTCCTGGATCAGAAATCCATTTATGGATTTCATGGATTTGGGCTCATGGTGTGAGCCCCAATCTCTTCATCTCTCGGCCTTTAGTCTGTCAGTGTCCTTGTTGGTTAGATGTGTCACCTGGAGACAGCAGATACTTGACCTGTATTTTTAAAATCCATTTAGCCAGCCTACATCTCTTGAGTGGGGAATTCAAACCAAACTAACGTTGATTGATAGAATTTGTATCTGGGATGGCTGTTCTGTTCATCCTGTAGGATAGTACTTTGTTGATTTTTCTTACCTCTTGTACTGTTGCTTTATCTGAGCTCTGGGCTTTAAGTTTTGGGTGGTTTTAAAATGGACAGTAACTATTGTGCTGATCCATGTGTATCGTGTTGCCACTGTGCCTGGGCTCATGGGGGTGGGATAATCTCCAAGAAACTTCATAGCCCGGTGGCCATGGAATGCTTGTGGAAGGGTGAGAGAAATTCCCCCTTTACCCTTACACCGGGCTCAGAGACTCTCTGGGTTTGATCTGCGGTGGCATCTTTTCCCTTTATCTTCTCACTTCTCTGCTTCGTAATTTTCCTCTATGAGATCCCTGGCAAGCTCTGGTATGTCTCCCTATAATCTACACCTGTTCTGCATCTCTTTTCCTCTACCGTATATCAGAATTCCTAACTTCCACCCAGGACTGTCTGGCAAGCTGTCTCCAGTCAGTCATCTTGTCTCCCCTCTGGCATATTATCTTGTCTCTTTTTCACTTTTAAATTCTCTACCAAAATAATCCCCTTTTTTAACCAAAAAAAAAAAAAAAAATGTATTGGCAAAGAAAATGCTTATGCAGTAACGTGAACAAATTTGGAAAAATTTTATAAATAGGATGTAAATTTGGTATAAAACAACTATATAAATATATGTGTGTGTATAAAAATCCTTGCAACTAGAGAAACATCAGGATTTTGATGTTAAAATTGTCTATAACTATTATATTTTCTTAATTTTATCTGAAGAAACAAAAATATATTTAAAACAAGTATTCTACAACTGAATTTTTTTTATTTTTTCCCTTTTGTTATCATATTATGGGGATACAAATATTGTTAGGGATACATATATTGCCCTTGCCACCACCGCCACCACCACCACCGCCACACCACCACCACCCACCCCCCGCCGTGCCAGAGCATCAAGCATGTCCAGTCCAACCCCCAGGTGGTGCTCACTGCACCCATTATCTAAGTATACATCCTACCCCTCCTCTCCTTCCCACCTGCCCACCACCCGATAAAAGTTTTTTTGTGTGTGTGACATTTTGGTTACATTGTATATCTTTGAAATTATTAATATAATGAATATCAGGTTAAATTTTTTCCAAATTTGTCAAATCTCAAAATTTCAATGTGAATAAGTTTATCAAAAGTAAGATAAATGAAAAGCTCATAAAAAAGAATACTCACTTCTGAGTTGACAAGAATCCTGTAGGGTTGATCTACATCTTGGGTGACAGAGTACTTTTCTTGAAAGGAGAACTCATCAACTTTATTATTCATTATTTGGTAAAGTATATGTGCATATGTAGGTGATGATTCCAATGGTTCAATACCATAACTGATATTCTTTAACTGCAGCATTCCCCTAAATATTCCAACATAAAATAAATAAAAACATAATTGGTGTAGATGCCCCACTGAGAAATGTAAAAAAATGCTAAATAAAAACATTTTATAAAATTTGACAATAGTCATTGCACTCAATTATCTGGGAATCACCCATCGTTCTTGTATTAACTTTCAAACACAATTTTATGCTCATCGTTTGTCTATTATAGCAAGTAAGCATAGGTGTGGTTATAGTGTGGCCAAGAAACCTGAATACTCTTCATGCAAGTGGAAGCTTTTCTGCATGCATTTTTATGACTGCACCAGTGGGACACAGACAAAAAGAATAGGAAAATAGATAAGAGAAAGAGGAATAGGTAAAAAAAAAAAAAAAAAAGCATATGATAAGAAACACAAGAGAGTCTATATTTCTTATTATTCACTCTATCCTTTTTGAAAATTATGGGCTCACACAAGATCTTAAGGTACATCTGTGGAATATGACATCACCTGAGTCCAGAACAAGTACTTAGTGTTGCAACTGACTTTGGAGTCTCTGCAGCATATCCTTGATAAAAGCAATGGCCCTGTTAAGAACACAGGAAGATACATTCATAAATAATTTGCAAATGAAATCCTAGCTTTTATCTTTACTTTCTTGATATTATCAGTCACATTTAGCGATTATAATAACATTATTCCTTAGGTAATCAATTTCTTTGTAATCTATCTGTAATCTCTTCCTCTAAATCCGTTCTGCCTAGGAATAATTATGACTATGATCCTCCCCTAAATAATTATTGCTACAATTTAAAATTTTTGACAAACAACTTTCTTATTTGTGTCTTTTCCTTTTCAGCCACATTTCCTGAGTATATAGTTTATAACTGCTAACGATATAATTAACACAGTATATTTGATTTTGACTATGAACATTCAGTTCTATGTTCTGGGTTACGCAGAAGTATTATTATAATTAACATTTCTTCATCTTGATATCATTTTAGTATATCTCTGTAGAGATAAGTGACCATCTTTAGTTCAAACCATCCTTCCCATCCATATCTATGGTGTTATTCTTTTCCAGGTTCTCCCCTAATATTTTTCAGTGATTTCTCCTTTTTGCTCTCTAAAGTCTAGTGATATATAGGGTTAGTCTTTTTTCTTATTCTATACTATGAAAACTCTAGTGTCATCATATTCTTCCCTATGGATATATCTATTATGTTATCTCCCAAACAGACACGTTCATCAGAGATCATTCACTTTTTTTTCCCCAAAACTACACATAACCCCTCTACCCAATCATTGACAATGGCATGACAAATCTACTCTCAGTGGCGGTCACCAGAACGCAGTTTGGCCAACTCATCTCATGTTGTACACAAAGTTGTTAGCATAGTGCCTGATACACCCACACCATCAGGGCTAGCTAATTGCAAGCAGGGAGATCCATACTCTGCTATATGTCAAACTACAGTAGCAGCCACCCAAACTTCCATTGGTGCCAGCAAAATATGTATCTACAAGCCCTTCACAAAAAGGCAGAAGGGAAACCAGACCACGATCCTCCCCAGCAGTACAGAGAAAACCAGACTCAACAATTTTGGCAGTGCACCTAGTGGGATAAAATGATCCTCATGTGATGTTTCTCAATACTCCTCACTCGCAGCTAGCCAGATAAGAGCTTTATCCACCCAGATGAATAGAGGTAGAATGAAGTACACTGACGTCTAGTAGCCAGAGAACAGTCAAGGGAAATGGCCTCCATTCTATGGGTCTTTTATCAACCACCCTCACCTAGCAACCCACCTGGACCAGGGAAGTACCATCTACACCTTCAGCTGAATGACATAAGATACAACAGCAGCTTCAACAAATCAAAGAAAAGAGGGGATGGGTATATACGAACACAATGAGTGAGATGTACAGCGTTTGGGGGATGGTCACGCTTGAAGCTCTGACTCAAGGGTGGAGGCGGGGCATGGGCAATATACGTAACCTTAACATTTGTACCCCCATACGACGCTGAAAGTAAAAAAAAATGGAAAAAAAGTAAAAGATGCACAACACAATAATGTTGCAATTCCTAAGAAAGCTAAACTCTCATTGGAACAGTAGACTACATTAAAACTAAAATTAAGATGAATGTTTTCTAAAATGGAATATTAAATAAGGTCAAGAATCTGCTTCACTAAATGTCAAGGATACAATCAAAATCACTCTATACCAAGGACCGAAAAAAATCCAAGAATGTAAAAAAAAAAAAAAATCAACTGATGCCAATATTGAGATGAGTAATAGCATGAAACTAATCAAAAATGTTTAAAAGAAGCACTAATATAATTTCATTAATGAACAATTAAAAATTCTCTTGAAATAAATGAAAGAACAGAAAATCTCAGCCAAGAAAGAGGCCAAAAGGACAGTTGATTGAAACTCCCAAAATTTCTTGCCCAGCTGAAGGGTAGGGAATTCTCTTGGATGAGACTTCTCCTTCCAGTCTACAAAGACAGGATGAGGTGTCCACTTTGTCTAATATGTAGATATCAACACAGAGGAATTGAGAAAATGATGAATCAGGCAAACATATTCCAATCATAATACATGATAAAGCTCCAGAAGCTTACTCTAATTAAGTTATATGATTAACCTGACAAAGAATTAAAAACAATTCCCATCAAGATGCTCCCTGAGATCAAGAGAACAACACATGAAAAAAGTAAAAATTTCAACAAAAGAAAATATATATTTAAAAAGTACCAGGTAGAAATTATGGAGCTAAGGAATGCAATAACTGAATTGAAAATTTAGTAAAAGATTTCAAAGGAAGATTAGATCAAGTAGGGAATAGCTCAACCTACTTGAAGCAAGTCACTTGACATAATTAATAAGAGAATAAAAATTCTAAAACACAAAAAAGTGTGAAAAAGTTTGAGGAACTTATAGAACACCATCAAGTGGTCCAAGATACAAATTAAAGAAATTTCAGAAAAAGCAGAGGGAAAAGGCCAGAAAGTTCTTTCAAATACATAATGGTAAAACCTTCTCAAAACTGGGGAAGGAAATTGATATACATACCCCAAAAGCCCAAAGACATCAAATAAGATAAATTTCAAGATATCCACACCTAGACACATCTTAATTAAATTTTAAAAAGTCAAAAACAAAGAGAACTTGAAAAGTACAAAAGAATAACAACTTGTCACATACAAAGGAAATTTCACAGAATTATGAGCAGATTATTTTTTTCAGGAGAAACCTTAGAGGCCAGCAGGGAGTGGGATGATATATCAAAAGCGCTGAAAGAAAAACAAAAGCCAAATAAGAATACTACACAAAGGAAAACCATTCTTTTTATTATTATTTCAGCATAATAAGGGGGTACAAATATTAAGATTACATACATTGGTATTGCGTTTCCTCCCCCCTCAAGTCAGAGCTTCAAGCATGTCCATGCCCCCGACAATCCACAATGCACTTGTAATGTATATAAACCCATCCCCTCCCCCTCCCACTTGCCTGACACCCAACAAATGGTTTTTTGTTTTTTTTTTAACATTTTGATTAGATTTTATAATTTTGCCTTTACTTAGCAAAGGTTAGGGTTATGCCCTTCCCCTCCACACTGTTCGGCATATCTCTCAGATGTCGATCTATCCCCCCACCCCCCTGAATCTCTGATGAACACCACCCCACTTTGAGCACCATATTGAAAATTGGTCAGTACCACTGTGATGGCAAGTACATATGGAGCCCATCCCTCTGATCTTGTGTCACCTCACTTTGGATAATGGGCTCAAGCTCAATCCAGGATAACATAAGCAGTGTTAGCTCGCTCTCATTTCTTAGAATTGAGTAATATTTCATTGTAAACATATCAAATTTTAATTTTCCAGTCGTGAATTGATGGGCACTTGGGTTATTTCCACGTCCTTGCAACAGTGAATTGTGCTGCCAAAAACATTCGGGTGCAGATGTCTTTATAATACAATGATTTATGCTCTTTTGGGTAGATGCCTAATAATGCTATTGCTGGGTCAAATGGTATTTCTATTTTTAGCTGTTTGAGGTATCTTCAAATTCTTTTCCACAATGGTTGCACTAATTTGCAGTCCCACCAGCAGTGTAAGAGTGTTCCTGTCTGTCCGCATCCTCACCAGCATTTATTGCTTTGGGATTTCTTGATACGGGCCAATTTCACTGGGGTTAGATGATATCTCATTGTGGTTTTGATTTGCATTTCTCTAAAGATTAGAGATGTTGAGCATTTTTGGGGTATGTTTTCTGGCCATTATTCTGTGTTCTTTGGAAAAGTTTCTGTTCATTTCTGTTGCCCATTTCTTGATGGGGTTGTTTGATTTTTTTCTTGTTAAATCCTTTGTGTTCTAGATAGATTCTTATTATCAGGCCTTTATCAGAAGAGTAGAAAGAAAATGTTTTCTTCCATTCTGTAGGTTGCCTATTCACTCTAATGATGGTTTCTTTGGTTGTGCAGAAGCTTTTCAATTTGATCAGATCCCATTTGTTTATTTTTATTGCTGCAGTGATGGCTTTGGGAGTCTTCTTCAAAAATTCTTTGTCTAGACCAATGTCTGAGAGGGTTTCCTCAACATCTTCTTCTAGGATTCTTAGGGTTTCATGCCTTAGGTTTAAGTCTGTTATCCATTTTGAGTGAATTTTTGTGAGAGGTTAAAGGTAGGAATCCTGATTCATTCTTCTGCATGTAGATATCCAGTTTTCCCAGCACCATTTATTGAAGATAGATTCTTTTCCCCAATGTATATTTTTGTTTGCTTTATCAAAGATTAAGTTACCATATGCAGATGGGTTCATGTCTGGAATCTCAGACCAATTCCAAACATTAATGCTTCTGTTCTTATGCCAGGACTAGGCTGATTTAATTATTATTGCTTTATAGTACAGCTTCAAGTCAGGAAGATTGATGCCTCACAATTTGTTCTTTTTTCTTAAGATTGCTTTGGCTATACACGGTTTTTTCTGGTTCCATACAAAGCGAAGAATTATTTTTGCTAGATCTGTGAAGAATGATGGTGGCGTTTTGATGGGAATTGCATTAATTCTATAGATAACTTTAGGTAATACTGACATTTTAACGATATTGATTCTACCAATTGATTCTACCAATCCATGAATCCATGTTTTTTCTGTCTGTTTACATCTTCTACAATCTCTTTTTTTAGTGTTTCATAGTTCTCCTTGTATAAGCCTTTTGTATCTTTCGTTAGATATATTCCTACCAAAACCAGGAAAGGATGCAACAAAACAAGACAATTACAGACCAATATACCTCATGAATATAGATGCAAAATCCACAACAAAATTCTAGCAAACATGATTCAGCAGCACATCAAAAAAAATAATTCACCAGGACCAGGTGGGCTTTATCCCAGGGATGCACGGCTGGTTTAACATACACAAGTCTATAAATGCAATTCGCCTTATAAATAAAAACAAGAACAAAGACCATATGATTGTCTCAATAGATGAAGAGACAGCATTTGACAGAGTCCAACACAACTTTATGATAAAAACTCTGAACAAAATAGGCATAGGCAGTTCTTATATTTAAATTATCAAATCCATTTATGACAAACCCACAGCCAATATAATATTGAATGGGGAAAAAGTGAAACCATTCCCACTTCGAACCGGAACTAGACAAAGATGCCCACTATCTCCTCTTTTATTCAACATAGTACTCGAAGTTCTAGCTATAGCAGTCATGCAAGAGAGGGATATTAAGGGCATCCAAGTGGGTGCAGATGAGATCAAACTCTTGCTTTTCGCAGATGATATGATATTATACCTAGAAAAACCCCATGGAGTCCTCCAAGAGACTCCTAGATTTGATAAATGAATTCGGTAAAGTCTCAGGTTACAAAATCAACATACACAAATCAGAGGCATTTATATATGCCAAGAACCCTCAAGCCGAAGCTCACATCAAAAATGCAATTCCCTTTACTATAGCCCCAAACAAAATTAAATATCTAGGAATATATGTAGCAAAACCATTCTTTAAAAAATGTTGAAGTCTCTGGCTATTATGGTGTTTATCATTTTGTTTAGATCAAGTAGAATTTGCTGTATGAATCTGGGTGCACCTAAGTTGGGTGCATACATAAATGATAAAATACACTAGTATGTACATATGTTATATGCATTCATAACGTACCTAACTTTTTCTTAATTGTTTTGATATTTCCAGGCTATGAAGTTCACTTGCAAGTTTTTTCTCTAATTGTTACAAAGCTCAAAATGTTTAAAAAATATATCTACTGAAAAAAAATTCATGTATATGTAGACCTGCGCAATTCAAACTCATGTTGTTTAATGGTCAAATGTACAACATATTATTCTGGGATGCAAGCAAAACAGCGATGAGAGGAAAATTGTACTCCTAAAATGCTTAAAATAGAAAAGAGAAAATAGCACAAGTCAATAATATGACTTCTTCCTTGAACAAACTAGAAAAAGACCAAAATAAATCCAAACCAAGTATGAAGGGAAGAAGTAACAAACATGAGAGAAAAAAATCAATGAAATTAAAAACAGAAAAAATAGAGAAAATTAAGGCAAAACCTATTTTGTTGATAAATTTAATAAAGCTGAAAACCTTCAGCAAGATGACAAAGTTAAAAAGAGATAACACAGAAATCATCAATGTCAGGGATGAAACAGCAGCACAGCTTATGTTTTCATTAAAAGGAAAATATAGAGATACTATGAACAAATTTATATCCATAAATTAACCGAGATGAAATTAGAAAAAATATCTTCAAAAATAACAAACCACCAAAGTAACACAAATGAAACATAAACTGAATATTTGTATATCCATTAAATAAATGTAATAGGCAATTAAAAAGCTCCCTACCACACACACAATTCCCCCAGGCCCAGGTGATTTTACTGAACAATTTTACAAAATAGGTTGAGAATTGACGCATATTTACACATCTTCCAGAAAACAGAAGAGGCAATAATCCCCAAAATATATATATATTTGTATGTGTGTGTGTGTATATATATATATATGTATATATATATATGCTGATGTGTGTGCATACACACTAAATCTATTACCCACATGCATATATACACTAAAACTATTACACATTCAGTCAAAGAATGAACCTTGATGCAAACATCACATCTTATACAAAATTATCTGAAAATAGATACAGAATTAAATGTGAGACATACAACTTTTAGAAAACAAACAGGAAATCTTCAGGAACTAGTGCTATGTAGAGTTCTTAGATTCGACACCAAAACAACCCTTCAAACAAAGGAAAAATTGCTAAATTAGCCCTCATCAAAATAAAAAATTTCTGATCATTGAGAGACCATACAAAAAGAATGAAAAGAAAAATCATAGACTGGGATAAAATATTTGCAAACCACATGTTTGTCAAAGGACAAGTTAAATATAGAAAACCCCAAAAACAATAGTAAAAACACAAACTCCAATTAGAAAAAGAGCAAAAGCCATTAAGAGACATGTCACCAAAGGTGACGCATAAGCACATGAAAATATAATCTGCCCGTCAGTGATTAGGAAAAAGACAATCAAAACCATATATACCCATAATTATATGTATACCATGGAGTACTACTCAGCTTTAAGAAACAATGGTGATATGGCACCTCTTGTATTTTCCTGGCTAGAGCTGGACACATTCTACTAAGTGAAGTATCTCAAGAAAGGAAAAACAAGCACCACATGTACTCACCAGAAAATTGGTATTAACAAGTCAACATCTAAGTGGACATATAGGAATAACATGTACCGGGTGTTGGGCAGCCGGGAGGGGGGAGGAGGGGATGGGTATATACAAACATAATGAGTGAGATGTGCAACATTTGGGGGATGGTCACGCTTGAAGCTCTGACTCGAGGGGAGAGGGGGGCATGGGCAATATACGTAATCTTAACATTTGTACCCCCATAATATGCTGAAATTTAAAAAATCACATATACCATAATAATTTGAAATAAAAAAATAAAAAAAACCACTTTGCTAAATTGTTGAAAAAAAACCACATGAGATGTCACTACATAACTATAAGGATGGCTAGGATAATTGTTTTTATATAGTGATAACAACAAATGGTGGCAAGGATGCAGAAAATCTGTACCTCTCATATATTGCTGGTGAGAATACAAAGTGGTATAATACAAATGCTCTGAAAAATGACTTGGTATTTTTCTTTAAAAAGTAAATATAGATTTACTTATGACCTGCCAATCACATTCCTGGCATGTATTCCATGGAAGTAAAAGTTTATATTCACACTGTACATGAATGATCATAAAAAGATTATTTTTAATAGTCAAACACTGCAATAACCAAGACATCTCTTAACAGATGAGGTGCTCCTTTCATCCTAATATATTGAACCAGTTGGTGTGAGGATACCTAAACCTGGTGTTTCTTTGTGGGCAAGTGGTTGTTTAGGAATTCAATTTTTAAATAGATATCAAGTGATTGAAATTGTTTATTTGTTTCCTTCTCTCAATTTTGATAAATTGCCTTTCCAAATAATCCACTTAATCTAAATTAACAAATTCATTGGCATAAAGAGTTCATAATATTCTAAATTATCATTTTATTTTCTATGTGACTAATAACATTGCCTTTTATCCCTAATATTGACAGGATTTTCTGTTTTTGTTGTAGATAAGACTTACTGGGGGTTATGAATTTTATTAGTTCTTTTAAAGAACTAAATTTTGCTTTTTTTTGTCTCTTCTTTTACTTTTTAATATATCATTAATGTCTGTCCTTCTCTGAATTATTTTCTTCCTCTACTATTTTTTTCTTATATAGTATTGCATTCTGTAGTCCAAAGCTATCTCCTTAATCCTCTCAATGTTGGCGTTCAGGCAATGGAATAAAAGTGCAAAGTTCTAAGAGTAGCCCTTTCTCCAGACCTTGATCCTTTCTCCAAGGATTTGCCTTTGTGGTCTTCACTGAATGCCTTACCTGAATACCAAGGTCACCGGCCAATGCATTGGCTGACAATCCAACATCTCTAAACAATGAAAGACCTTTAGTATCTCCTTTTTACTCAAAACCCTTCAGTAGAGTCCTGCCCAGCAAATGTGCAGCCTTATTTATAGTCAAGCAGAGAAGGAAAAACACAGAGAAAACAGATCTGAGAGTGAGAGCCCCCTTCATCTCTGGTACTATGTCATGGAAGTTACAAATGCTCCAGCAATCCTAGACTCCAAACTCTTAGAGTTCTACTTGGATCTATCCCCCTAAGCTATGGTCCAGACATTATGCCCAATCTGAGAGCCCAAAGTTAATGGGAAACTCATTTTCTGTGCTTTCTTTCTCTCAGGGACAAAATTCTTTATCTGCCTATTGTCAGATGTCTCAGAACAGCTGCCTCACATGTTTTTCTGCTTTCTATTTGTAACATGGTAGGGAGGGCAAATCCTTTACTAATTACTATATTTTTAATTCTATTATTTCTCAATTTCAATATAGCGATAAAATACGATCAATCATTGGCATTTGTCTCTTCTCAATCATGTGTTCTGCCAAAATATTTATTAGATATTAATAAATATATATTTATAAATATATTTAAATATATCAATATTTATTAATATCTTACAGGGTAAAATTAACTTTCCCACATAATTAAAAAAATTTCTTGACTCCTACCTGCCTTTTGAAGACAATTCAAAGTCTGATGTTTTGCACGTGACCCTATTCACATTCCATACACAATCTGCTTGTGCTAAATGATCTCACCAGTTCCCTAAGGTCTTTCTAGAAAGTAATTTCTTTACTGCTTAGGTCCTCTGATAATGTCAATTGAAACTTCTCAGCATGTCTTAGCTCCTTCACCCACTTTTTTATCCCTCACATTTTTACTAATACATTAAAATAGTTTAGATGTCCTTTCTGGATACGTGATACCTGAGTTAAGACTTAAAAAGTAGTTGTTCCAGTCAATGTGCTTTCAATAGTGATTGCCACATTACATTTCGGTTTGTGATCTGTTTGCTCAATAATTCTGTGGACTATAAGACATTAATTTGCTCTCTCACGGTGGTACCTTAACCACATAAAAATGTAAAATTTGGCAGAAACTAAAACTTACTTTTGTAAATGAAGAATCTGGATACATTGCTCCCGATTTGTTGTATAAATACACGAGGAAACGTGGGTGTAAAAATGACCTAGTTCAATCAAAATAATGAAAGCTTATTGTAATTATATCATTAATAAAAATAACTTGGAACAATAAAATTTCACAAAATTTACTTTCATTTTTCAAGCAAAAATATCCAAAACCTAAATAGACTTACCTCTTCATTATTTGGCTGCATTCTGATAGCATATGTGCATATTTTAACATAAGAAAAATAATAACCTGTATAACCCAGAAACAGTATGGATGCTTTAATGAATTCAAAATGACCAACTGACAAACACAGAGTTATTTTTGGAATTAGCCAGGACTTCCATATTTCAACCACAGTTTTCTTTTAAATTCAACTGTCAATAATTTCATGGCATAAACACCTTAGTTAATATTTGCTAACATATAGCAATAGATTGGTTGCATTAAGTAGTTTTCATGAAGTTATACTCTGTTACAAACAACTCCAAAACTGGCTTAAAACTTTACTGGCTTAAAACAATAGTGTGTCGTCCACGACTTTACTAATGATTTAGCTCTATGCTAACACATTAGGGTGATTACAGTTAACAATAATTTATTGTATATTTCAAAAAAACTAGAAGAGTAAATTTGGAATGTTCTCAACACAAAGAAGTGAAAACTATTATAGGTGATGAATATCCCAATTACCCAATTTGATCATTACACATTGTATGCCTATATCAAAATATCACCGGTACCTTATAAATATGTGCAACTATTCTAATATTATGCATCTATAAAAATAAAATAAAGAAGAAAAAAGAATGAATAAATAAAATGATAAAGGAAATAATCTCTTGAAAGAAATGAAGGACTAATGACATATCAGGGAGGATTAATGAAACACCCCTATGACACACACATACACACACACAAACATGCATAAATGCAAGAACAAAAAATCATGTACTAAAAAAAGCATTTAAGATAAACTATATAGAACTTTAAAAGCATTAAAAAGGACTCACAAATTCTACACATCACTAAGATATTATTTAATTATGAGAACATAAGGGATATTTGAAAACAGGCACAGAGTGACAAAGCATGTAATCCATGTATTCTATCTGAAGGAATAATCTGAAAATTCTAAATAAGCAATATCTGGGACAGCATACAAATTTAGAATATAACAGACAATAAAATGAAGCAACTGTAAACAATAAAACTAGCACTGGAAAGACTTGTAAAATGCAACACAGTTGTTAAGTAAAGAAACCGAAAGCACTGAATTTGTATCTTAAGTGTAAAAACTATTTTTAAAAATTCTATCTATAGGATTCCTATGTTACAAATTCAAAATGTGAGAGACATAAAAGAGGAAAGCCAAATCCATAAAATTAAACACGAATATAATAACTTATATGAAAATTTAAGTTTTGTAGTAATAAGACAGTCAATAATCTGGGCAGCATATTTGTAACACAGAGAACAGATAACAGGTTAATAAAATGGTAAACAAAAATGCCCATGAGTTAATAATGGAAAGAATAAAGGAAAGAAAAACAAAGATGCATCATAGATTGAAAACAAAGAACCGAAAATAAATGAATAAAAGTAAATCCAAAGATAAAACAAAAGCTTAAGAAAGGTAATTCAATTAGAATGGTTAGTAAACATTTGAAAAGATATTACCTTTTACTAATAACCAGAGAAATGCACATTAAAACAACTGTAAAATAACAGTTTTTCATCTATTAGTTCACAACAATGAGTGAAAATACTCATTTTGTCAAGAGTAGAGAACAGAAACATTCTGAATTCTTGGTGACAGTAAAATTGGCATAAATTTTTTGAAGTAAATAATTTGCAGCATACAACAAACTTGAGTGTTTTCTTAGTTACAGTCTATCAATTTCACAGGCACTAAGAATTCACAGTCAAGGTTATCCAGAAAAGGCTTTTCTTGCTGTTGTTAGTAAATAAAATCAATGAAGTAAATGAAATATACATAGAAAACTATAAATAAGGGATAAATATAATTAATGAGGTTTAATTATAAACTAATGAATTAAATTAATATGTAGCCATATGTAGTGAATTAATGATAGCTACAACTACACATAAATAAATGAACTCATTTTGTGCATATCAGTAAAAATGAATCTCAACAATATTATGCAAAATACTGCATAAAAACCAACCACAAAACCATAACAATATAAAATAAAAGTATTTATTGCTCACAACTTCTAGGTCATGTGAGGGTGGGCTGCTCAGTAGTTCTGCTAATAATGGCCAGGCTTGCCTAATCATCTGGAAGTCAGCTGGATGCTGGCTGATCAAGGATGGTATGAATAGGGAACCCTGGCTGTGCTCCATGTGTGTCTATCTTACAGCCAGCTAGCTCAAGTATATTTTTGTGGGGATGGCAGACAAAACAAGATGGCCATCAGAAAAGCACAAGAGTTTCTTCAAGCCTCTATTTAAGCCAGCTAACATCTCTTTGCTTAGATATCAATGTAAATTTCAAAGCACAGGATAGACTACATAATTTGTGGGGCCCAAGGTAAAGTAAAAATGCAGGACTCTTTATTAAAAATTGTTAATAATCTCAAGGCAGTAAGAATAGAAAGTAAACTAGGAGTAGGGTCATGCTAACCATGGTATCCTCTAGGACAGTACACACATAAACTTGGCCTTGCACAGATAAACTCAAATCCAAGGGCTAGGGTTGAGGAGCTTGGGGGAAGACGTGGTAGGTCTTCCTAATGACCACGTGGAAGGTCATTAAATATGGGATGAAGAGTCAGGTATGTTATTATCAACATGCTGGGACTGAGAGTGTTGGAGCTGCCATTAGCAATCCCATAGTCATGGCTGATGTGTCAAGTTGTCTGATCCTGATGACAACTATTTGACAT
Source organism: Microcebus murinus (assembly GCF_040939455.1). Taxonomy (NCBI): domain Eukaryota; kingdom Metazoa; phylum Chordata; class Mammalia; order Primates; family Cheirogaleidae; genus Microcebus; species Microcebus murinus. The sequence continues at coordinate 2,879,051 of NC_134127.1, forward strand.
GTGAGTGGCTGCTGGAAAGCATTTACAACTCTTGAGAAAATATGATGCAACAGAGAGTTAAATGCTATGACTACAAGAAAAATAATGGCCACAAATTGAAAATTTTTCCAGAGCAAAAATTCCCAGGAGCCAACATTTAACCAATTGGATAAATCACAGCAGGAAGTAGTCCCTATCTGAGGAAAGATTCCATGTGTTCTCTAAGATCCTTAAATTTTGGCAACAATTCCTGATTTGTTAATACAGAAAAAAACACTTGTCATCTATTTGGGCACAAGATCCTCACTGTTGAGCAGTTAAAGTATCAAGAACTCTTCTATACTTCGGACTAATACTGAGGCCACAATATTTATTTCTGATTGTACTGGTTGAAGAGAATGTAAAGTGTCATTAAGACTTTTTTCAAGAGTTGCTGAAAGATTAACAGGTGATTTTTATAATTTACAGACTCTGAGAAAGGTCTCTTACAAAAGAAAACAACCCAGAGTTCTTTGTATGATTGAGTTTAGAAGACAAGGAGAGGTTCATTTGTAATTACTGTTATATGAATAACATATGAATGAAGATATCTTTTTGATATAATGGTTTATTTTCCTTAGGGTAGATATGCAGTAGTATGATTCCTAGGTAAAATTGTAATTTTATTTTTAGTTCTTTGAGAAATCTCCACAGCATTTTCTATAGAAGTTGTACTAATTTACATTCCAACTAACAATGTAGAAGAATTCCCTTTTCTTTACATCCTTGCTAAATTGTTTTTTTCTTTTTATTTATTTATTTACTTTTTTATAGTTTTTTACTTTTTTTACTTTTAAATAACCATTCTTACTGATATAAGATGATATCTAATTGGGGTTTGAATCTGTAGTTTTCTGATGATTTAGTGATGTGGAGCATTTTTCAGTTGTTTGTTGGCCATTTGTGTGTCTCCTTTAGAAAACTGTCAATTTATGTCCTTTGTCCACTGATTTTTAATTTCAACATATTATGGGGGTACAAATGTTTAGGTTATGTAGATTACCTTTGCCCCCCCTCCCTGAGTCAGAGCTTCAAGCATGCCCATCCCCTAGACGGTGCACATCACACTCATTATGTATGTCTATACCCATCTCTTCCTCCCCTCTCCCAACTGCCCAACGCCCAATGAATGTCATCCCTATATGTGCACTTAGGTGTTGAACAGTTAAAAACAATTGGATAGTGAGTACATGTGGTGCTTATTTTTTCATTCTTGGGATACTTCACTTAGTAGAATGGGTTCCAGCTCTATTACCGTTGATATTTGGTTCTTTTTGTTGAGTTGTTTGAGTTCCTTGTAAATTATGGATATCAATTATTCCCGTGACATTCATAGCATGTAAATATTTTCTCCCATTCTGCTGTCTGTTCACTGTTTTTCTTTCTTTTGCTGTACAGAAACTCTTTAGTTTAAGTTTCATTTGCCTATTTTCATTGTTGTTGCTTGTGCTAGTATAAAAATAGACACATAGATCAAGGGACCAGAACAGAGAACCTAGAAGTAAACCATATGTCTACAGCCAACTGGTATTTGACAAAGTCAACAAAAACATACACAGGGGAAAGGACATCCTTTCCAATAAATGGTGCTGGGAAAATATGGATTGCCATATGCAGAAGAACAAAACTGGACCTCTATCTTTCATTATATTCAAAAAGCAGTTTAGGAAGAATTAGAGACTTAAGTGTAAGACCTGAAACTATAAAAATATTAGAAGAAAACCAAGTGAAAACTTCTGGACATTAGTCCTGGCAAAGAATTCACGACTATAACCTCAAAATTACATGTATTCTTTTAGATACCAATTATTTTTGTTCCAATTCAGGTATGTAACATTGTTAGTTCAATAAGTTTTCATAAATAATTTATAGAGATCATTCAAATTCTCATAAGTAATTTTATATATTTCATTCAAATTGTGCATTTTAATAATTTCAGTGATAGCTGACTTGGCACAGAAGTCTGCTAATACACTCCATTGGTATTCAGGTTCAATTCTAAGAGAATGAGCTTCAATTTTAATAATAACACACTGTGCAGATAGCAGAATAGCATCAAGAAGTTCACCATTTGGGATCCATTTTTATTGGGGGTCCAACTAGATACGAGAACCCCTAATCATTTTCATACCATGTCAAGATCATGGAATACTCCAAGAGCATATCTACTGTCTGTATAATTAACTGATTTGTCTTTAGCTATATTACAGGCTCTAATGAGAGTTTATAACTCTGCAGGTTGTACTGATAGAAATTTGGAAGAATTCCCTTTTTTTATTAATTCACACTGAATAATTAATGCATCCTGCTTGGTATTTCCTTCTGTATTTTTGGCATAAGACCCATTTAAAAAAGTATCAATTTGGGATTCTCTAAAGCAGTTTCCTGTAAGTAAATGTGAGGCATCAGCAGTTGTGATACCACATTCTTTGCCATCCTCAGGCAGAGGCAGTAAAATGGCAAATTTAAGCAGATTACAGCCATTGAGATGGAGAATAGAAGGTGACAGGAGATCAATTTTGTAACATGTCATTATTCTGCTTGCTGAAAAATGTTGGGTCTAATAAGAATTTATTAATTTTTTGATAGCATGTGGAACTTGAAATTAAAGTCCATTTGTTAATACTAGTTGAGATAAAGTTTCTACTAATTTAGCTGTTGCTGACACTGTTTTCAAACAATTTGGATATGTTTTGGCCCCTGGATCCGATTGAAAGTTATGATAAGCAATGATGCTATGTCTTCCTTCATGTTTTTGAGTAAGGATTCCCAAAGCCTGATTATCACATTGGCGAAAAAGTACAACAAAAGACTTTTGTAAGCCCTAAAGCTGGAAGGTTGTTGTGACGTCAGGGTTTTGTTTTGTTGTTGTTGTCGTCGTTGTTTTTGATTGAACAGTTGTTCATGACTATCTTCCCATAACACAGGCCCTAGGACAGAGTTTTTTGTAAATTCACATAAGTGAGATGCCAGCAAATAAAAAGTCGGGACCCAAGACCTACAGTCTCTGACAAGTCCCAGGAAACCTCTTAATTGTCTCTTAGGTGTGGGTATAGGGAAACCTTGGAATTTCTTTTCTATTTCAGGTGAGAGCAAGGTTTCTTTGCAGTAAGATTATGTTTTAATTTATAGAATTTTTCTCTAGAAAACAGAAGTTTTTTCACAGAGGCCTGTGGTCCTTGTAAGCCAGCTGCTATAAAAGATCAATTGGATCTATTTCAAAGTCTTCTTCAGTAGGAGAACATAACATCAAATCATTGACATATTGAATAAAAGTGGAATTTCTAGGAGATTGTAAAGTTGACAGGTCTTGATGTAATGCTTGAGAGAAATAAAATGGGGCTTCAGTGAAACCCTCTGGCATCACAGCCCAGGTGTATTGTTGATTTTTCCAAGTAGAAGCAGACAAGTATTATCTCTTCTTGTTAACTGGCATACCAAAGACATCAGAGTAGAGATCCACAACTGTGAACAATTTAGATTCTGTAGGCACATTCAAAACAAAGTGCTAACATTTGGAAACACAGGGAATCTTGGTATTACAATTTTATTTATTGCATAAAAGTCTTAACTCTTCAACATCATCTATTTGGTTATTCCACAGGGAGGATTGGAGTGTTACAGTTACTAGTGCAAGGAATTATAAGTCTTTGTTTTATTGTTGTGTTTAATTGGTGAAGATCCTTGAATTGCCTCACATTTTTTGAGGTATTTAGACCATGGTTTAGGATAGTGTATTTGGAATTTTACCAGTTCAACATTTTCAATTTTCCCTATGTGAGCTGAGGAAGAAGCATAAACAAATTTGGGTACTTCAGAAAGTTCAGGGGTTGTATATGTTTCAATATTATGAATTTCTGCTTAAAGGTAACAGAGCAGTTCAGATGTAGGAGAGTCAGGAAATTCTAAGATTATTTCTCCCTTTGAAGAGAACGCTGTATGTTTTCTAAATTTAGAAACCAATTCTCATCCCAGTAAATTTACTAAGTGGTTCAGAGTAGAAAGGAATGCTTTTCTCAGAATAGTCCAAGCACTATTTCAACTGGCTCAGACATGGGGAGCCTTTGAACTTGACTTGAAACTTTCAAAAATATTTTCTTTACTCCACAGGATATTTTGGTTTATTAGGGTGGGGTTTACAGTGAATAAAGTGGCCCTGGTAGCCACCACACTGTACAGCACTCCACATTAATTTTGATCTTTGTTTCCTCATTTTTGTTTACAAGTATTATGGGAAGTAACTTATAGAGAATCCCTCAGAACCTCGTTAGTGTTGATTGTTGTCTCAAGAGTCAAGCCCTTGAGGATTCTGTCTAATGGGAAAATAGTCTGGGCCAAAAGGGGTAAGTTCATTAGGGGTCTGAGTTAAATGGCTGGTGCAAGAGAGAACAATTTTATTCTGATCGCCTGACTTTTTACAATGATGGCAGACAACTAGTGGCACAGGGTTTCCATGTTTAGGATATCTTGATTTTAAGTTATACTATGACTCAGGAAGTCTTCATGTTCTTTGACCCTAAGGCTATAGTAGCTACAAACACATGAACATATTAGCCTTTTTTTTTTTTTTCCGGCATATTATGGGGGTACAGATTTTAAGGTTTCAATAAATGCCCTTTCCCCTCTCCCCTCACAAGTCTGAGTCTCCAGCATGACCATCCCTCAGATGGTGGACATGTCACTCATTATGTATGTATACACCCGCCCCCCTCTCCCCTTCCCCCTCCCCAATACCCTATTACTGTAGTACCTATGTGTCCCCTTAGGTGCTACTCAGTTCATACCAGTTTGCTGGTGAGTATATGTGGTTCTTGTTTTTCCATTCTTGGGATACTTCACTTAGTAGTATGGGTTCTAGCTCTAACCAGGAAAATATTAAGATGTGCTATATCACCATTGTTTCTTAGAGCTGAATAGTACTCCATGGTATACATATACCACATTTTATTAATCCATTCTTGGATTGATGGGCACTTGGGCTGTTTCCACAGCCTAGCAATTATGAATTGTGCTGCTATAAACATTCGAGTGCAGGTGTCTTTTTTGTAGAGTGTCATTGGATCTTTTGGGTAGATGCCCAGCAATGGGATTGCTGGATCAAATGGTAGATTCACTTATATCACTTTAAGGTAAATCCATATTGCTTTCCACAGAGGTTGAACTAGTTTGCAGTCCCACCAGCAGTGTAGGAGTGCTCCTCTCTCTCCACATCCACGCCAGCATTTGTTATCTGGAGACTTTTTGACAAAGGCCATTCTCACTGGAGTTAAGTGATATCTCATTGTAGTTTTGATTTGCATTTCCCTGATGATTAGAGATGATGAGTATTTTTTCATATGTTTGTTGGCCATTCTTCTGTCTGCTTTAGAAAAGTTTCTGTTCCAGTCCTTTGCCCACTTTTTAATAGGGTTATTTGATTTTTTCTTACTGATTGTCATGAGTTCTAAGTATATTCTAGTTATCAGCCCTTTATCGGATACGTAGCATGGAAAAATTTTCTCCCATTCTGTAGGTTGTCTGTTTACTTTTATGACTGTTTCTTTTGCTGTGCAGAAGCTTTCTAGTTTCATCATGTCCCATTTATTTATTTTTGTTGCTGCTTTGATTGCCTTTGGGGACTTCTTCAAAAACTCTTTGCCTAGGCCGATGAGTAGGAGAGTGTTTCCAACATTTTCCTCTAGAATTCTAATAGTTTCATACCTTAGGGTTAAGTCTGTTATCCAGCGTGAGTTGATTTTTGTGAGAGGTGAAAGGTATGGGTCCTGTCTTAGCCTTTTACAAGTGGCTATCCAGTTTTCCCAGCACCATGTATTGAAAAGGGATTCTTTTCCCCAGCGTATGTTTTTGTCTGCTTTGTCAAAGATTAGATGGCTATATGAGGATGGTTTTATATCAGGATTCTCACATCTGTTCCACTGGTCAATAATCCTATTTTTGTGCGAATACCAGATTGTTTTAATTACAACAGCTTTGTAGTATAGTTTGATATCTGGCATATTAATACCTCCCATTTTGTTTTTGTTGCCTAGAATTGCTCTTGATATTCAGGGTCTTTTTTGGTTCCATACAAAGCGTAAAATTATTTTTTCTGTATCTGTGAAGAATGCTGATGGGATTTTAATAGATATTGAGTTGAATCTGTAGATCAGTTTGGGTACTATAGTCATTTTAATGATGTTGAGTCTGCCGATCCATGAGCATGGAATGGATTTCCATCTGTTTACATCTTCTGCTATTTCCTTCCTCAGTGTTTCATAGTTCTCCCTGTAGAGGTCTTTTACCTCCTTGGTTAAGTATATTCCTAGTTACTTTAATTTCTTTGTTGCTATTGTGAAGGGTATTGAGTCTTTAATTTAGTTCTCAATTTGATTGTTGTTGGCGTATATTAATGCCTCTGATTTCTGTGTATTGATTTTGTATCCTGAGACTTTACTAAATTCATTTATCATTTCCAGAAGTTTCTTGGTTGATTCTTTGGGGTTTTCTAAATATAATATCATATCATCAGCAAATAGTGAAAGTTTGATCTCTTCTGCCCCTATTTGGATACCTTTAATTCCACTTTCCTGTCTGATTGCTGTAGCCAGGACTTCCAACACTATGTTGAATAGAAGTGGAGATAGTGGGCAGCCTTGTCTGGTTCCAGTTCTATGTGGGAATGCTTTCAGTTTTTCCCGATTCAGTATCATGTTGACTATGGGTCTGTCATATATGGCTTGTATCATTTTTAGGTATTTCCCTTCTATGTCGATTTTCTTAAGTGTTCATATCATAAAACGGTGTTGAATTTTGTCAAAATCTTTTTCTGCATCTATTGAGAGAATCATGTGGTCTTTGTTTTTGCTTCTGTTTATGTGGTGAATTGCATTTATAGATTTACGTATGTTGAACCATCCTGCATCCCTGGGATGAAGCCCAGTTGGTCATGATGGATTATTTTTTTGATGAGCGTCTGGATTCGGTTAGCTAAGATTTTGTTGAAAATTTTTGCATCTATATTCATTAGGGATATTGGTCTGTAGCTTTCTGTTTTTGTTGCATCCTTTCCTGGTTTTGGTATCAGAGTAATATTCGCTTCATAAAAGGTGCCAGGGAGGTTTCCATTCTTCTCGATGTTGTGGAATAGTTTCTGTAAGATAGGTAGTAGTTCTTCTTTGTAAGTGTGGTAAAATTTGGGTGTGAAGCCACCTGGACCAGGACTTTTCTTTTTAGGGAGATTTTTAACTGCTGTTTCTATTTCAGCTGTCGAGATTGGTCTGTTCAGGGAATCTATTTCTTCCTGGTTGAGCCTAGGGAGGCTGTGTGTTTCTAGAAATTTGTCCATTTCCTCCACATTTTCCAGTTTGTGTGAATAAATATTTTTGTAGTACTCATAAATTCTATCTTCTATCTCTTCGGGATCAGTTGTGATATCTCCTTTTTTGTTCCTGATGGAGTTTATTAGAGATTTCTCTTTTCTGCTTTTCGTTAGCTTAGCCAGTGGCATGTCAATTTTGTTTATTTTTTCAAATAACCAACTTTTTGTTTTGTTGATCTCCTGAATAGCTTCCCTGTTTTCAATTTCATTTAGTTCTGATTTGATCTTGTTGATTTCACTCCTTCTGCTGGGTTTGGGGCTGGTCTGTTCTTCTTTTTCCAGCTCTTTGAGTCATTTCATTAGATTGTCTGTTTGTGATCTTCTTGATTTTTGGTTATAGGCATTTATGGAGATAAACTTTCCTCTCAGAACTGCTTTAGCTGTGTCCCATAGGACTTGATATCTTGTCTCTCCATTGTTATTTTCTTCATAGAATATTTTTATTTCCGTCTTGATTTCTTCATTTATGAAGTAATCATTTAGTAGGATGTTGTTTAGTTTCCACGTTTTTGTGTAGAAATGTGAGTTTCTGTTAGGGTTGATTTCTACCTTTATTCCACTGTGATCTGAGGAGATACATTCTATGATTTCTATTTTTTTAAATTTCTTGAGGTTTACTTTGTGTCCTAGGATATGGTCAATCTTAGAGAATGTCCGGTGAGCTGATGAGAAGAACGTATATTCACTGGATTTTGGGTAGAATGTTCTGTAAATGTCAGTCAGTCCCAATTGTTCTATAATTTTATTTAAGTCCCTTAGTTTTTGTTAATTTTCTGATTGGAGGATCTGTCTTGTGCCGTAAGTGGGGTGTTGAAATCTCCGGTGATTATGGTATTGCTATTAATCAATTTGTTTAGATCCAGTAAGGTTTGCTTTATGAAACTGGGTGCACCTAACTTGGGTGCATATATATTTAAAATTGTAATCTCTTCTTGTTGAACTGCGTCCTTCACCATCATATAATGACCTTCTTTGTCTTTTACTACTTTAGTTGGTTTAAAAACTAAATCGAAATTAGAACTGCCACACAAGCCTTCTTTTGGCTACCACTTGCCTGGAATACTGATCTCCACCCTTTTACTTTTAGTCTATATGCATCCTTGCAGGTTAGATGTGTTTCCTGAAGACAGCATATACTTGGCCTGTATTTTCTTATCCATTCAACCAGCCTATGTCTCTTGAGTGGAGAGTTTATGCCATTCACGTTTATTGAGAGAACTTATAGGTAAGATAGATTACTGTTCATTCTGTTGGGTTGGATGTTGTTGCTTTGATTTCTCTTTTGATCCATAGAGATATCTGGCCTTTAATCTTTGGGTGTTGGTTTTTTTTATATTCGTGAGTTTCTATTATGGTGTTCCGTGTGTAACACTGTTTTGAGTACTTCTTGTAGGGCTGGTCTTGTCTTGGTGAATTCTCTGAGGCTTTGCTTGTCTGGGAATGTCTTAATTTCTCCTTCATATACGAAGCTTAGTTTTGCAGGGAATAAGATTCTAGGCTGGGCATTGTTTTGTTTCAGAAGAGTGAGAATGGGGCCCCAGTCTCTCCTTGCTTTTAAAGTCTCATTAGAGAAGTCTGGTGTCATTCGAATTGGCTTTCCCTTGTAAGTTACTTGCTTCTTTCTTTTTACAACTCTTAGAAGGGCCTCTTTAGTTGATATCTTGGTCAGTCTGATGACTGCATGACGTGACGTCTTCCTGTTTGCATTGAATCTCCCAGGGGTCCTCTGGGCTTCTTGAACTTGTATATCGAGATTTTGAGCAAGGTCTGGGAAATTTTCCTCTATTATATCTTCAAAAAGCTTGTCCAGCCCTTGACTGTTGTCTTTCTCCCCTTCTGCTAACCCTATGACCCTCACGTTAGGTTTTTTCACATAATCTCACAGCTCTTGTAGGCTTTGCTCTTTTCTCTTGTTTCTCTGCTCTATCTCTGTGACTGATTTATTTAATTGGAAGGTGTTATCTTCAATCTCTGAAATTCTTTCTTCTGTTTGATCTACCCTGTTCTTGAGACTTTCCACAGTATTTTGTAATTCCCTGAGTTGATTCCTCATCTCCAGGACTTCGGTTAAAGATTTCTTCACTGTGTCGATCTCCTTAGTGAACCTTTGTTCCATATCCTGGAGGCTTTTTGTAGTTTCTTTGTGTTGATTATTGAGTTGTTGTTGCAGGTCGGTGAGTGTTCTTATGATCCACATTCGAAATTCTTCTGTCATTTTGGTTGCCAGGTTTTGGTTGTTGTCTGTTTCTAAGGGGCTGGTGCTCCTCTTTGGGGGTGTGTTTTCCATTTGTTTCTTCAGATTTCTGGAGTTCCTTTGCTGATTTCTTCCCATTTTGCTCAGTTGTTGTTTCTTTCCTTTAGGTTTTCGTTTGGGTATTCATACGTCTTGTTTAGTTTCTGACCCAGTAGGTGGTGTTGCTCATTGGCGGCAGCGTCGCTGGGCTGGTGACTGCAGGTCTCTCTACCTGCTGGGGAGCCAGCAGTCCAAGATGTAGTGGAGGGGAAACAGCCAATTACCATACCCTTCCCGCTGGTCTCCGGGCTGCTCCGGCGTCCTTCCGTCTTCTGCCCCCTTAATTACACAGGTGGAGATAGATGGCAGGAACTGGAGCAGTTCCTATCTCAGCTCCACCCCCAAGGCGGGGCTAGAAACTTTGGAACCGAAGGCCCAGCTCCAAGTCACCAGAGTGTGTGGGTTGTAAGGTCTCTCTGTCTTGTATTCACCAAAGGCAGCCACCTACTAGGCTTGTTCCTGCACAGGCAAACTCCAGGGCCTGGACACAGAGCGCAGGAGACCTGTGCAGGGAGAGACTGACCAGAAGCAGGCAGGCAGTCAATGGGACCCACCTATCCCTGTCTTTTGTCTCTTTAATTCCACAGGTGGAGATAAGCGGCAGGAATGAGAAGAGTTCCTATCTCAGCTCAGCCCCCAAGGCGGGGACAGAGACTTTGGAACCACAAGACACTGGAGCAAGGTGGATGTAAAGTCTCTCTGCCTTATAGCCACTAAGGGCAGTCTCTCACGAGGCTCAGCCCTGCCCAGGCGGGCTCCACACTCTGGACACAGAGCGCAGGAGACCTGTGCAGGGAGAGACTGACCAGAAGCAGGCAGGATGTCAATGGGACCTATCCCTGTCTTTTGTCTCTTTAATTCCACAGGTGGAGATAAGTGGCAGGAATGAGAACAGTTCCTATCTCAGCTCTGCCCCCAAGGCGGGGACAGAGACTTTGGAGCCGAACACTCAGTCACAAGACACAAGACGGTGGTAGACATAAAGTCTCTCGGCCTTATAGCCGCTAAGGGCAGCTTCCTTCTAGAAGCTGCCCTGCCCAGGTGGGTTCCGCACTCTGGACACAGAGCGCGGGAGACCTGTGCAGAGATATTGTCCTGCAGCCAGACCCACCAGGCCCCGTGTTCTGTCTCTTTAATTCCACAGGTGGAGATAAGCGGCAGGAACGGGAGCACTTTCTATCTCGGCTCCGCCCCCAAGGCGGGGATACAAACTTTGAAGCCAAAGGCCTAGCCCCAAATCCCCCGGTGTGGGGGTCGTAAAATATCTCTGCCTTATAACCACTAACAGCTGCCTCCTGCAAGGCCCAGCTCTTCCCAGGCGGGCTCCACACTCTGGGCACAGAGCGGGAGAACTGGGCAGGGTGAGACTGACCAAAAGCGGTCAGGCAGGCAGTCTATGGGACCTACCTATCGCTGACTTTGGTCCTTTTAATTACACCGGTGGAGATAAGTGGCAGGAATGAGAACGGTTTCTATCTCAGCTCCGCCCCCAAGGCTGGGACAGAGACTTTGGAGCCCAGGGCGGGGCTCCAGGTTGCAGGAGAGTGTGGAATGCAATGTTTCTCTGCCTTAAATCCGCCAAGGGCAATCTCCCCTGTAGCACTGCCCCGTCCTGGCAGGGTCCACCTTCTGAGCACAGAGTCAGTGCCACTTGTGCAGCAAATGACGGTCCAATATCAAATTGGTGGAGTAGTGGCACGTACCGGCGCTCTCTCTGCGCCTCCTCTCCAAACCCCGAGCCCAAGTCAGCGCTGGAATGCAGGGGCGGGAGTGGTGCAGGAGGGGCAGAGGGAGGGCGTCCTAATGGATCAAGGAGTCTAACTTAGTGCAATCTGACCTCTCAGTGCTATCCCAAACCTCCTCTATATCCAAAGTCAAAGCCTCCTTCTGTGTAAACTCCCCTTGACCTTGACCTGGGAGTGTTCTGCAGGGAGATGCCGGAGCCGGCTCTGGTTCCTGCTGCGCGGACCCTCCCCCACCTTAAACTGCGGCTGCTGTGTGCTCTGGCGACTCAGCGCGTTCCCTGCTCTAGTCTCCTCTCCACACGGTTTAGTCCCGCGCTGCCACTTCTCACCAACTTCAGGCACCTCCTGGCCTACGTGGAAGTGGAGTTCGGTGTGGGAGGGGGTGTTTCTCAGCACAGGGTAGGGCTGGCGCCACTGCCAGCTGGCAGCAGCTTAAGCTGCGCCTCGCTCCCTCCCTGATGTGTGCCTCCGAATCCCCCAGTTTTGCGGAAGAATGATCGGTTCACCTTTGCTTTAGGCTGCAAATGGTCATATCCCTCCGTTTCCTCTTGAATGTCTGCAGGCTTGGGAAGCTGGTCTCCTGGAAGTACAGATCACTCGAGTGTGGCTATCCGCTTTCTTCACTTTTCACTCTGGGAGCAGAGAGCCAGGAGGGCACCCCTACTCCGCCATTTTTTTCTCCTAGCCTTTTGATTACTTTCTTTCAGACCCTCATATTTTTTCTTTTCTAAAGTTCTCTCAAAGTATCCATCCATGATCACCAATTCAGCCATATCAGCGACTTCCCATCCAGTTGTATACTTTTATTTAATTAGGTCAACAAGCTCTGGCTGAAGCCCATGAATGAATAAGGCTAAAAGGCCTATTTCCATTTCTGGCAGAAAATATTCCATGGTATATTTTCAGTATGAAGTGCTTTAACAAATGAAATTTCCAATCTAGACCTATAGTCAAAAACTAATTTATCTTTTTTTCTGTTTGCATAATTGAATAAACGACCAATCAGTTTTCTTGTAGAAAGAAAATAGGAATAGCTTCTAAAAGTTCTTTAGTTGTTTTTCTGGCATCTTTTGGGCCATCCCAAAAGATACAGCTTTTGAAGGGTCAGCAATACTTTCTGTAGACGTATCCCCCTGCAGTGGCCATACATTTACTTGCTTCCCGGGGTCCCTAATGTCATGTGTATCAACTGATACAGCTCAGGAAGCCCGGGGTCATATATATGCTCATATGAGGATTCTAAATGTTTCAGAATATATTCATGGAATTTCTCTATTTGGAAATTCTTTTGCTATGGCTCTGAGTTCATATTTTGGCCACAGAATAAAGTAACACCCATATCTGGCTGTTCTGAGAGCCTAAGTTTGTAAGTCATCAGGTTAACTTCCTTCTTCTCATTGTCCCCAGGGTGAAAAAGCATTTGAGCAAAAGGATTGGCAGTTTTCAGGCCAGGATGGTGACTGAGCAAATGGGATGGGCTCAGAAGTATTGAGTAGGGGAGGACTAATAATGTTAACAGTCAGCATCACATCAGTCACCACTTATCTTTTCTTAGCTTTCCCTTCAATCTGCCGTGTAAGTTTTTCATTTACTTTATTAGCCTTTTGTAAGGAGTCTTTTAGAAAGGCAGTTTTGAAATGATTATCTTTTAGAAGCCTCTGTATGCCAATAAAAAAATGCATCCCATTGTTTCTGAGGTGTTCAGGACTCCTTTGTTTTCAATGTGTTCCTTATATGAACAATTTAATCTAGATTAAAATTTCCCCACTGTGGCCACTACAAATTCTAAATCATCTCTGACGAGGTACACCCATTTCTGTAGAAAGGCTTAGGTTCTCAGTCCATAATTCTAAACCCAGAATTAGCTAGAGTTCCAGACAGAGAAGTTGAGACTCCTTAGATACTAATGAGCCCATAATACCCTTCCTTTTAAATTTCACCTACCTTTGGCCTCCAGCTGGACTTCAGTCTATAGCAAACTGCAGTGCAGCCTCTGGACCCTAACCTGGGTTCCAGACCTACTCTGGAAGCAAGTACACTGTAATGGACCTAGTCTAGGTCCTGTTAAATCCCAATCCAACCTCTGGGTCCAATCTGGAATAAAATTACTGAAATTCAACACAGGACTCAAATTGCAGAGATCAGCAATCCAGTAGGGACTTACCCAGCGGCCACCAAATGCAGGGAGAAAAATGTGAAAACAATGGGCCCAGCAAGTATATTTCACCTGGCACTGAGATGCTCACTGGGGCCACGGGGTGTCTCCTTCAGAACCCACTTGTCTGACACTAAGTTGTTGAAAGAGGAATTGGAGGCACAATAAAAATTTATGGATTTCATTTCTGGAAATGGCAATTTATGAATTGGAAGCCATGAAACTAAAAGAGGTTTAGGGCTCCAATGAGAAAGCATTAGGCGGAGGATTTATCTGGTGAATACAAAACTATAACAAAGAAATTATTTCATTGGTCAAAGATATAAAAAATGTTTCCTGTTTTGGTTTACCTTGTTGGAAAGTCCCTGGTGAGTTGGCTGCCTTTGATTGAATGAGATTCCCCTTTGTTTTTCTCTAACACAAGCATTTTCTGGAAATGACCTAAGTCACATTTCACTTATGTTTGCCATTTAAGCAAGGTTAAAGGTAGCTGGTTTTAAGACCAAGCTGGTGTTGTTTGCTCAGGGATTTTTCAGGCCTGGTCTACATTTTAACTTGTCTTTAACATGTGGAATATCAAGTAAAATGCTTAAAAGCATATAAATACACAAAATGACATGTGCAGATATCAAAAATATTGAACCTGTACAAATAAAAATTATACTCTTAAATGCTACATTTATGGTTGTATTTTATGGAGTTAAATAATTTCATTTGTCTGACATGAATTAATATTTACATCATTAATTAGAATATAGCTAGATTATCCAATTTAAAATGACAACTTGAAATTCAAGTCTAAGATGAAACTCAGAGAAAACAGAACATGTTAAATAAATATATTTATTCTCCTCTTTAAGCTCAATTTAGGGCAGTATTGTAAAAATTTAAGATACACTAAAAATAACTGAACTTAAAAAAATGGCCACTTACTGTTTTTCAAGATGGAAAGTGTATGTTTTCCCTTCAATTTTGATGAGATAAGTGATCTGTAACAAAGTATTCAGAGAGAATATAATTGTTAGAAATTCTAACTTCTTTTTTTTTTATTTTGAATATCAAATATTTTCCAACAAATGAAATTCTAACTTCTTAAAAGTAAAAGCCTATAATTCTTTGAAATGTATATACTTTTTCATATAAATGTAATTATATCTTGCATATATCAAAATTGCATGTATGACAGAATTACTCAATTATATTTAAATAAAATCAAGAAGTCTAAATCTGTTTCAAATCTAAGACCATTAGTCATTAGCATTTATTAACTATCATAATGAGACATGAATTTAAAAGGAAGATTACATTTAGAAATGCTGAATACTACTAGCAGAAACTTGAATTTTGTTATCTTGTTCTACTTTGCAGTTTCCAGCACAAATAAATTGAAATCAAATAATGCAGCGCAGGTTCCCTAAGCTAAGAATACAAGAATGATCCCCTAGTCACCAGAAATGCTACCCAGAGATAATCCTCGTCTCCCTGTTCCCTCTGAGAACTGCCTCAGCTAAACAGGGTCATCTCATGCAAAGCCACAACTTCCTGTGACAGCTCACATTTAAGTAGAAGTCCTCCCACGTAGTGACGTTTTGCTGTTACAAATAGATTTAGTACAGTGATACCTTCATGATAAATTGGTCCCTCTATCAATAATAAAGGTCCCTCTTATTTCTAGAAGAACTTTTTAAGGCATTTTTATTTAATCCAACTTTATTGGGATATCACTGACATATAAAATTTGTATGTACCCCTAAAGTGTACTTGATGCATACGATATAACGACACATATAAACTGTGTCTGCTTGTCTCACGTAGCATAATGTCCTCTAATGTCATCACTTAGAAAGAATTAAGATTCTGGAAATAAATCCATAAAAATGTCTTTTTCTCAACAGAGGTGCCTATTTAGTTAAATAGAGAAAAAGGAAGGTATTTTCTGTAAATGGAGTTAGGTCAATAGATACTTGTATGAGAATAAATAAAGTCATAGAAGTATGCCTGTGCCTTGTGCATTAATAAAATTTAGAGACGATCACACACGCACAAATATTGAAACCAAGATTATGAAGTTTTTCACAGACAATACACTAAAATATTTCCATGTCCTTGAGTTGGCAAATAATTCTTAAATAGATTGAAAATGGCTATAAAGTAAATATTTGATTAAATGGATAACATCAAAATTAAAAACTACTGTTCATTATAAGGCACCATCAAGAAACTTAAGACAATCCCTACAAGGGAGAGTGATATTTGTAATTCATATCCGACTGGCCCATAAATATTCAACAAGTCACTCATCATCACTATTCATCCTGGGATGCAAAATAATCCAAGAAAGATAGAGAAAAATAAAATAAACACATTGTCAACAATCAAAGATTGAGAATACCAAGTATTATAAAAAAAAATGAAACAACTAAAACTCTCATGCACTGCTAATGGAAAGGTAAAAGAGTATAATAATAACCACACTAAGAAACAATTTACCAGATTTCTACATTTCTGCTCTTACTCTATAAACCAGATTTCCCTACTAGATATATGCTCATGAAAGCACACAGCAATGAAATATTTGTTTCTTTATAGCAGATTTATTTGTAATGTTTACAAACTGTAGACGATTATCTAACAAGAGGTTAAAAATCAATTTTTAAGATACCATACAATTACTAAATGTATGAAACACCTGAAACCTGAGACAACACAGACAAATCACAAGAATAGTAGGTTGAATGAAGAAGCCATACACACAAAGAAGTGCTACCGGTACTGTATGATCTCTTTCATCTGAAGTTAGAGTTGGATATAGCAGAAAAAGGCAACAGAAGTTTCTGAGGAGTATGATCTGAGATAGTGCAAACAGGAGTTCAGACATGAAAAGAAATTTCAGATTTGTGCCTTTTGATAAAATTATACACATTTCTCTAATAATATAATCTGCAATGGGAGTGAGGGATAGGATTTCAGTAAGGTTTCACTTTTTAAAATAAGATACGAGGCCGGGCGCGGTGGCTCACGCTTGTAATCCTAGCACTCTGGGACGCCGAGGCGGGCAGATTGCTCAAGGCCAGGAGTTCAAAACCAGCCTGAGCGAGACCCCGTCTCTACTATAAAAAAATAGAAAGAAACTAATTGCCAACTAATATATATATATAAAAATTAGCCGGGCATGGTGGCTCGTGCCTGTAGTCCCAGCTACTCGGGAGGCTGAGACAGGAGGATCGCTTGAGCCCAGGAGTTTGAGGTTGCTGTGAGCTAGGCTGATGCCACGGCACTCACTCTAGCCTAGGCAAGAAAGCTAGACTCTGTCTCAAAAAAAATAAATAAATAAAATAAAATAAAATAAAATAAGATATGAGTATTATTAATACTGTTTATTTCAACTTATGTAAGCTTTGTTAAGATATACTTTCATAAATTTAAGTATTTTCCTTAAATTATAATTTATAGGCATATTTTCATCATTATATTTATTGTTTAGTATATGTTTTCATTTCAAATATTACATATTTTCCTTCTTTTTTCTTTAGTCTGTCTCACTGAATATGTTATTAATATGTTATTTCCATTATTTAAATATTTTTAGTCATAAGTTATGACCATAACTCAAATTTCTGCAGGTAACTGATTAATTCTTGTCCTTTATCTATGGTATAATATCCATTATTATTTATGATTTCTTCTTCAACCCATAAAATGTACGGAAATGCATCTGCAAATTTCCAAATGAATTTTCCCATCTTTTGTTAAATTTTACCTTAATAGAATTGTTACCAGATAATGAATTTTATACTATCTGTATTTGATTTTTAATTTTCTCTCTTTGCTATCATCAACATTTTGTTCAATGTTTTACATATTCTCAAGAAAAGTGCACTTTATTTACAGTGGAGATTGAGCTGAATTACAACTGGATTAGAAAAACTCTATCTTTATTTCTGGGGGTGCATATAAGTCTGGATGTTGTTGACTCTTGGCCAAGACAAAAGTAGTGAGATTTTTAGTGGGCTTTTTAGGGGACAAAACTACCCTAGCCAAGTTAACTTCTTCAATGTTTGTCTATTTTCACAAGGCTGGCTTGGCTACTCCAAGAGTCAATGAAACCTTCTAGGTGAGTTCCCCAAAGCCAAAATTCTTCCCACACATCTCATTGGTAAAAGCCAGAGACTCAGCAAGTTCCAGGAGCAAAAAGATAGGGCTCACAGAGATCTCACTGTGGATGTTTTTTTATGTTTTTTGGTTGCTGATGCTTTCCTGAATTGTCTTCTTGTTACACTATATGCATTGTCATCAAATAGAAGCCTTAAATGTGTGATACTCTGTAGACTCCAGTGAGATCCCCAAAATACCAGAGCTAGAGAAAACAATGCAATGCATTCAGCTCATTGGGTTCACATTCCATATGTGTCCATTGACTAACATATTTATTTTTGTTCATATTTCTTTATCAGTATTTTTATGATTTTCCAACCAGCATTTGAGCAAAACATTCTAAGATTGCACTGCAAAAATGGATCTGATGATTTCTCCCTCTCGTGCTACCAGTTTTAGCATTATATATGCTGAGGGTATTTTATTAAATTCATGAAAATTTATAATTGTTAGATTTTCCTAGTGAGCTAAATATTTTATCATTACATAATACTGCTTACCTTTATCCCTCAAAATTGTGTGTGTGTACTATCTGCTGTTGTTTTTCTGATGTTACCATGGATAATCATCTTTTTTCTTGGTTAGCATTTTCCAACTATACAGTATGAATTCCAAGACATTTTAAACTCTAAATACTTATGGTTTGTTGTAGTATCTTTATAAATACATAATCATTAGACTTTTTTTGGTACCAGAGAGTTAGACAGACCACACAGACTATAAAACTTGCCTTAGTGTCTGAGAGTTTTTCAGTTGACATTTCAATATTCTTTTCAGACCTTCCTACTAAAATTAAATCTATACTTCTTCCTTCCTCAAAATACAATGTCCTAACCAAAACTGGTAAAACTTAGTAAAAGAGAAGTCAAAATCAATAAGAAATGAACAAAAAAAAAATTCAAATAGTTAATATAGAACACATAAAGGCACAGCATCTTTAAAACTTGACCAAAATATACTCTAAGGGGACATTCACTAGGATGCTCACATTAGCAGAGATAAAAAGATTGAACAAAGTCTGGTGAGGTATCAAGAATATATGCATCATCATTGTTTGCTAGTTAGAGTCATATGCAATGCAACTTTTCCAAAAGACATTTTGTAATATATACTCAAAAAATTTACAGGCTTGCCCAGTGATCTTATAAAAAAAACATGATCCAGGAATGTTTATGAAACTATCCACATGCCAAAAATTTGATAAAATATGGTATTACATGTATATGACATAACAGGCAGTTATATGAAAATGAAAGAGCTATATTTATCATCTTAAAAGTAAATCCAACTTTATAAATAAATGAAAAAGAAAATAACACTCATATATGATCATTAAAATATATGTGAACATGTGTGTGCATTCTAAATATTCACATATTCAGCTCTTCTATATTTGGAGCCTGATGTGGACATTCACTTCATTTACAACTCTCTGTACTAATCTAAATTTAATTTTATCATGTACACACCTTATTATTTTAATCAGATTAAAATGGCATTACTTCCATTTTTACAAAGGATTTATACATACATTTATATGCAAATTTAGGCATGGAGATATTTTCATATACTGCCATTTTAAAATAATATTACTTGGTAAATATTAGTATGACCTTAATATATAAAAATACACATTTAAATGTACATGTTTTCTAAAAGGGTCCAATAAACCGTATATAAAATTTTGTTACAGGAATTTGGGGCATTTTTTCTGAGTCTCTGTTTTAAAATAGTTATACGTCATTCAGGTATTGACAAATGAAAAAATAAAATCAAACATTTGCTCTCATTCAGGCCAAACAGCTCTTCAGCACAGTAAATTAGAACAACAAATGAAATTTCACAAAGGGATACTACTGAATTAGGACCATGTAGTTAAGCAAGAATAAAACATCTATAATATTTTTAAAGTGGCTTCTTAATTACATGCATTCCTGAAACATCGCCATCACTGGTGTTTGTCTCAATCTTCTGTGGCACTGTAATTTGCAGAAACTGTGTTTCAGAATCTGTAGTAAGGAAAAACCTGTGTGAGAGCCTTCCAGGCGAACAGCAGCATCCTCATACTTCACCTGTGCTCTTCATCTCACATCACTCTTTACATTTCCAACACACTCATACACGTACACACATCAAAAAAATAAAAATAAAGTACTCTGTCCAATCCCAGGGAGAGTCTCCCGTGTAAGCGGGGGCTGGAGGTTTCCGACCCCACCCAGTGTCCCTCCTTCCCCCACCTCCCCAGGGGACAGCAGGCCTCAGCTGCGAGGTCCAGCAGCAAGAAACAGCTGCCCCTGCTCTGCCCTCCTGCGGCTCTGCAGCTGGGGCGGGCCTGCGCCCTCTCCCCTCCCCGACAGACCAGCCGGCCGGCCGAGCTTCTGGGACAAGGAGGGCACCCCGAGCGGGAAGGGCGGCCCTGGCCCTGGCAGGTGCGGCACTCACGCTGGCCGGAGCTCAGCCGGCCCAGGCCTGCGAGGACCAGCAGCAGGGACAGCATGATGACAACGCTGCTGGTCTCCGCAGGGTGGTGGCCGTTGGGGGTGGAACAGCTGCAGCTCAAGGTCACAGGTCCCCGGATTCTCCCCTCGGTGGGGGAGGGGCAAAGGGAGATGGAGGCTCAGGACAGGGGTGGGGTGGGGGGTGGGTAACAGAAGCCCCTCGGGGATACCCCCCAATCCCCCCCAGATTGCTGCACTTGCAGAGGCCTGCCAGACCCTGTGCTACCCGCCCTGTGGGCTTTGTTTTCCAAAAGGTTAAAATTTAAAAGGTATTCAGAGGTCACATAACGGTTATAAAGCACATTTTCCTCCTCTAGGCCATAGGCTGGTGAAGCTCTCGGTAATATCAACATTTGATTACATCGTTTTCTGGTACAGTGGCTGAATTACTGTAGCAAAGGAGACCCGAAAAAAGAAACTCACAATATGTGTAGTGGCAGCCAATTGCAGCCATATCTACTTCTAGTTTTCTACTGTAAGTCTCAGGTCAAAACACACACATACAGTAAAAAAAAATAAATAAAACATAAATTTCTTGGAAAACTAAAGATTCCAAATAAAATGGTAAGTCTAAATATGTGTATGTTTTACTACTCTAGTATTGATTTATAACAAATATCATTCAAACAAAAATCACAAGTAGGTAATTATTCTGTAAACAAACAATCAAATCTATAACCCCTGCTCTTTGGAAGACTGATGCAGGAGGATCACATGAGGCCAGGAGTTTGAGGCTGCAGTTAGCTATGATCTTGCCCTCTAGCCTGGCTAACAGAGAGAGATCCTGTCTAAAAAAAGAAAATAAAAATCCAGCGCCAAATCCAAATACATTTATGTATTCGCTTTTGTACACTTTGGTTTCTTAGAAAAACCTCTGCCTTAGTTATTCCTTAGGGACACTAAATGAAAAGCTAGACATAAATTTTTCCTGAGTCTGGGTGCATTTCTTTGTTCTCTTGCTGCATAAAAAAATTGTCACAAACATAGTAGCTCAAGGTGATACACATTTATTATTACATCTTCCAGTTTGTGTGGGTAGAATTCATATTCAACAGAAAATCAATATAAACAAGGCCATCAATAACAAAGATATTGAGACTTCTAGATAAGGCTATTAAAACAGCTATTATAACTGAATGATTTAAAAGAAATTATGAACATAGTGGAGACTTAGAAAGAATCAAAATACCAAGTTGAAATTTTAGAGCTAAGAAATAGACTATCTCTATTGAAAATTTCATTGGCCGTACATAAGAATATCTAAGACAATACAGAAATAAAATCAATAAACTTGATAATAAGGCAATGAGACTATCTAAATAGAAAACATAAAGAAAAAAATGGCTGATAAAAATATACAAAGAAACAGGAACATGTGGAACAATATAAAGAAATCTATCATATATGTAAACAAAAGTCCCAGAAAGAGAGCAGAGAAATATTTAAAGGAATAATAACAGCTAATTTTTTCCGAGTTTGGTGAAAATTGTATTCTAGAAAACATTAAGATTGCCAAGAAGAATATATACAGACAGGCTACATATACACCGATCCTAACTACATCAAGACTAAACAATTAAATAAAATGTGCTAAAAAGTAAATCATGAAAGCAGCTAGAAAAAATATATATAACTATTTTCAAAGAATAATAATGATAGTCTGAGACATCTCACCAGAAAATATGCAGGAAAAAGATGAAAAATTGATGACTTTCAAGTGAGGAAAGAAAAAATAAATCAGAAAAATAAATCCTAAGTGCAGAGATCAACCAGAAAACTACACAAAAAGAATTTTCAAAAGACTTTCTTTAGGAAGAAGGAAAAGAATATCAGTGAAAAGCATAGAAAGAAATGTTAAATACTTTGAAAAGTACATAATATTACTCATTTTAAATCTAAGGATAATTAATTTTATAAATGGAAAGACAATATCTTCTGGAGTTTTTTCATAAGAAGAAAGTTAATATATGACAATAGCAGAAAGAATATGAGAAAGCAAACAGAATTATATTGTTTTAAAGTTCTATATTATGTAAGTTGTATTATATTGAGTATAAATATAAGTTAAAGACCTATATGGTAAAACCGTGATCAATCACAGAACAGAAAGGAAAATGGAGCTCCAAAGGGCTATTAATGAACACTAGACAATTCAAAAGAAGTAAAAAAAGAAAAAAATACAATAGAAAGAATGTAGATTACTAGGGTGTATTTTTTAAATATCAAAAAGATAGATATAAACCCAAACATAGCAATACCTACACTAAATGTAGCAATTCTAAACATGCAGATAATAAAATTGAGTCATGTCAGCAAGACTATGGACAGAATAGTGTTATAGTCGAGATCTGCAGGGCCGTGGGACAGAGAGACAGAGTCACCGAGGCTGTATTATCAAAAGGAGTTTTATTGTCTAGCTGGAGCTAGGGTTCCAGCCCCCAGAGTGCCAGCGCAGTGGCCTCTTCTTTCAGCAGGGACCTCCTCTTGTGTGCTAGTGAGCCTTTTATACCTAAGTTGTTTACACACTGGTCATGAATCCCCCACCACAGTGATTCTTATTTCATCCTGCCCCTGATAGGCTCCAACCTGTTCCGGGTCCTAGCTGAGAGACTCCGGTTTCCGCGTTCTTTGTCTTTCTCCTCTGCATCCCATAATGTACTCATAATGCCTTGCAGTTAGCAAGCAAGCAGTAAACAGAAGCTGGAAGGTGTCCATTGTCCTAATAGCCCAGTATCTTACAGTAGGTAGCCAGTTTTCTCCTTCCCCTACAGTGATAATGACTTAACAATATTATATGTAAAAATTATCTTTGAGAAATCTATTATAGAAACAAATCAAGAGTTTCCTTACCAAAAGAAAAGTGCAACCAAGAAGAATCTCATCAAATCAGGTAGAAAAGCTTCTGCCATTTACTTGCTGTAGCCCCTCCTCCAAAACAGCACAGCATGTTCATGCCATAACTCCCAACTCTCCGCTTCTGTGGAGGGAAATATAAAAGTAAATTTTCTGGGGATTCCCCAAGGAAGTGGTGGTTTCTGTCTTACATGAATCCAAACTTTTATTGGAATAGGTACCATGTGGGGCCAATGAGAACAAAGGATAACAAATGGCTTAATCTAGCACAAGTGAGACTGTAGTACCAACAACAGACAGGAGGCAGAGCGCCTGTTGCATGTCTTGCTACAAAAACACAAAAGACCCAGTATCACTGAGAGACAGCAGGCAGCCTCTAAGTAGAAACTGGTAAACCTCAAGAAGGCGATCACTCACACAAACAAAGAAGTCACATTTGAGAGTTGAAAGGTTTCAAGAATGTCAAGCTGCGCTGATTAGTGAAGTTTATAGATATATAATATATATACACATATATGTATGTATTATATTATATATATATATCAATTACTTTAAACTGCTTTAGGAAAACTATTTTTATTTTATTGTGAATTCCAAATACAATTACACACATTTTTAAAAATATAGTTGCTCAGTAGTAGAACACAATCACGATGGGTTCCAATGTTGGATGCCAAAATAGATTTAATGGATTTTATTGTTTTACTTACTCGTATTTCTGCAATTGCTCCTTCAACATGAAGAAAATTTCTCATGGTTAACGTATGTTGATCCCATCATTCTAATCACATGGAAATCTAAATCCCTATATCATGACTTCCAGTTTATAGCTACATCAGTAATCAAGAAAATGCAGTCATGCGGCACATGACATTTCAGTCAACAGTGGACCTCATACACAATAGTGGTTGCATAAAATTATAATAGAGCTGCCCTATACAGATGTGCCATTTTTAAACATTTTAATATCATATTTTTCCATACCTTTTCTATGTTTACATACACAAATACTTAGCATTATTATACAATTGCCTACAGTATTCAGGCCAGTAACATGCTTCACGAGTTTGTAGCCTAGGAGCAATAAATAGGCCATACGATAGAGCCTAGCTGTGTAGCAGGCTATGTCATCTAGGCTTGTGTAAGTGCACTCTGTGACGTTTGCACAACGATGAAATCACCTAATTACACGTTTCTCAGAGTATCCCTGTTGTTCAGCAACACCTGACTATGCTGTCTTCAATTTAATTGCTTTTTGATATAGCAGCTAAGAATTTTTCCCAACTTCTTTTTCCAGTTAATGTTTATTTATTGCAATATAGTTTTCAACATAGTTGTGTAAATGTGACATTTTTAGGTATCCTTTTCTTTTCTCTTTTTTTCCCCCTTCTTTTTTTGGTCATCACTCCTAAGTGTTATGCTTCTGGATCAATTTTCCATGTCTAAATTTTACTCAAGATAAATTTTTCTATCATTTAGGTCACTGACAAATTTTTACAATTGGCAGGCTGGACCACTGCCACACAGATTTTGTATTGATTTTATTTTCTACCAGTGTGAATGCTGGGAGGTATATAATATTTCTTAAAAATTGTGAACAAGTAAGTATGTAAGAGGAGATAGAGAGTTGAAAGGTATGAGTTAGGTGTTAACAGTAAAGATGTAGGAACAGGAAGATCAAAATGTCCTAACAAATAAAATACAACAGTCAAAATATTTTGCTTTGCAAGTGACTAAAAATTAGTACGGCTTGGCATACTACAAAAATAAATAAAAATTGCCTTAAAATTTTAAATTACGAATCAAACATTCTTAACCGTTTACTTTCTCTGAAACTACACTATCCATTTGATCTTATCTACCATAGAACTACGACATGCAGGACTAATCCTTCAGATTCTGCAATGAGAACAGGCTTGTATATATATTTTTTTCCCTCAACATCAGTCTCAACCAAGAACGGGTTCTTATCCTGGATCCCATAGCAGGGTCTAAACTTTTAATTTCTCGTATGTGTCCACACACTCCTTCTTGTTCCCAGGTTTCACGATACTATCAATGGCACATTGAAAACGACCAAGGCACAAACAAACCGAAAACTTAGACATTTCAGGTCTACAGGGCTTATCCGGGTCCTTTTCAGAATCACCCAGGCTTGCTCTCCTCAGGACTCTGAGGAGAAACTCAGGCGGTGCCCCACCCCCACCCGCACCCCCCTCCATCCCATCCCCCTGCGCGCCCTGAGGGGCGGCCTCAGCTGGTGACACCCTGGTCTTGGGAGGGCGACGCGGTGGCGGGAGGCGCCAGACGGAGAGAGGGGTGAGGTCTCAGAGCGACAGGGAACTGTTCCCCAGGAAGAGCCCCGGGCTCAGAAGCAGGAGGCTGCGGCGGACTGACCGGGGCGGAGCTGCGGCAGAGCGATCCCGGCGAGCAGAGCGAGGACGAGGAACATGCTCGGCTACCGGCAGAGGGCGCAGCCCAGGCTGAGGGCGGTTGGTGACTGCGCAGGCGCGCGGTGGCCCTCCCGCGGGTTGGGGCGCTGCCCTGGCGGCCACAAGTGAGCGCGGCCTCTAGCGGCCGGGCGACTTCCACAGGCGACGCGAGCGTGCGGGCTTGCACAAACTGGTTTGCTGTGGAGAAGTTTAAATTGTTTGAACCCCTCAGTAGTGAGACCAGAAGTAAATAGGCTCCGTCGCCTTTCTAGTGAGGGTCTTGGTAATGTTTTTCTCCACATTTTCATGGCAGGTTTTAGTTAACTGTGATGGAAGTCAAAGAGGAAAACAGAAATGACAGCCATCATTACTAGCAATTTCCTACGTGCTACTGCTGACTTAATGGTTTATTAACTTTGCAAACAAAGAAAAATCAAGAGAATGGCACTTTTTTAAAAGCCAGTACAATGTCAGCATTATTCACAACAGCCAAGATGGGGAAACAACTGAAGTGGCCACCAAAGGATGAATAAATAAAGAAAATATAGTACATTAGGTTATTAAGTATGGAATGTCTAATGTCCTTAAGTACAAAGTTTGACAGTTGCTATCTCTGACATTTCACCTTGACACTTTCACACTTCTTTTTTTATTGTAAAGATACATCCTCATTCTTTCAAACACCTGTTTAGCTTGTGATTCTCTTTCAAAAAAAAGTTTTAGAGCAATTTTTGTTTAACCATCGATAAGTCAAACATTCATGTTATTTTTGAATATGAGTTCCATCGTGGAACCAACACAGCACAGACAGCTCTAAATATCATATCAACAAAATGTTTGGGAAGGATGTGGCTAATGAACGCAGTACATTGATGGTTTAAAAAGTGCCATTCTGGTTATTTTAATCTTGAAAATGAGCCATGTGGGTGACCTGAGACCAAGGTGGACAAACTCATCCACTTTTTCTAGGTTAAAATACATATCTGGCCACCACGTGCCTGGTGGAGCTGTTTTAGAGGTCTGATTATAGACCTCGTGGGTCTCTAAGTTAGTTATTTTCCACGTAAGATTATAGGGCATGTGGGGATTTGAGTCAGTGGCTATAGCTATAGAGACCCTTTCCAGGAGCAAGATGCCCATAAACAGCCTATGTAGCAACCGTAAAAGCTTACCAGGGCACATATTTGCAGTTTAGTCCAGTCCTTGGGAGCCACAACCCCGAGTCCAAGTCCCCAAAGGATGGCCAGCAGTCCGAAGAGGATTTGAGTCAGCAGTCCCATCTAACCCCTTTTCCCAGCAGAGCTCTGGCTTGTCTGCGGCTGTCACTCGGGTCAGTCTGGTCTTTAACGGGTTTCTCAGGACTGCTGTTGCCTTCCACTTGTCCTGCTGCCACTCCTGGTCGTCCTCACTGGCGGGTCTCACATGGGAGTGGTGTATCTAAGTTGCCACTCTGTCAACCGTGAGTGCAGTGGGGGTAACAAGAATTATTTGAAAGGGTATTTTTTATTTAGGGTCTAGGGTTTTACTGTTAGGCCATTTTACCCACACCCAATCCCCTGGCTGATGATTGTGATGAGGCTGTTTATTACTTTCGCTCCTTGGCCCAGTTGTCTGGTAGATGGCCTGGAGGGCCGGCCATACTTGGCTGTGGACACGTTGCAGAGCTTGTACAGCCTGCAGTACCTCTCTAGGGTGCTCCGGAAGAGCCTCAGAGCTCATCCTGGGGATTACAGGTAGAGGGGTCCCATACATAATGTCAAAGGGGGTTAAGCCCAGATGGTAAGGGGTGTTCTGGGCTTGCAACAGGGCGAAGGGAAGGAGGGTCACCCAGGCCCAGCCAGTCTCTAGAACCAATTTAGTTAAGGTTGCTTTTAAGGTTCTGTTCATTTTTTTTTTTTTTTCACCTGCCCTGAGCTCTGGGGATTATATGTACAATGTAACTTTCAATCCGCCCCCAGTGCCGGGGCCAGCCCTTGACTGACCTGACTTGTGAAGGCTGGCCCATTGTCAGACCCTATGCTCTCCGGCAGCCTGTATCTGGGAACTATTGTTTCCAATTTTTTTTTGCTACTATTAAGGCAGTCTCTCCTTTAGTAGGAAAAGCTTTTACCCACCCTGAGAAAGTGTCTACCATGACCAACAAATACCTGTACCCATATTTTGGGGGTCTTACCTCTGTGAAGTCTATTTTCCAAATAATCCTGGTTGCCTCCTCCACTCCCTGGTATCTGCATGGGTCCCTCTGATCCTCCCCAGCTGCATGACCTGGCAGACACGGCAGTTCCGGACAGTGTCTTCTGATTTTTTTCTGTGTGATTTGAATCTGAGTTGTGCAGTGTCCAGCTGCTGTAGCATCTATTTTTTTCCCTGAGATGTGTTGTCTGGCGGAAGTGTCCTAGTAGGTGGTTCCCCAGGGCTTCATGGACTACTAGACAGTGCTGTCCATCTTGGAACAGTCGTCCTTACTCTGTAACCAGCAGTTTTTCTTTGGCCCAGTTCATGTCTGTGCTGGAATAATCTAGTTGGGGGAGGGGGGCATCTTTTCCATCCCAGGAGGCGGCAAGCACAAATGTAGAACATCTGCTAGTGCCGGTCCCCCCCCCCCAGCCCTTTTTGCCTCAGCGGCTGCAGCCTGGTTGCCCTGGGCTTTTAGAGAGGCCCCCTTCTGGTGTCCCGGAATGTGGACTACCGCCCCTGCTTTTGGCAACAAAATGGCTTTTAGCAGCTGAAATATTTTAGGCTTATGTTTGATTTTTCTGCCCTCCACTGTGATTAAACCTCTCTCTCTATAGAGGGCCCCATGTATGTGTACTGTCCCGAAAGCATAGCGACTGTCGGTGTATACTGTCAGCCTCTTTCCTTGGGCCCAGCAGAGGGCTTCTGTCAATGCTACCAGTTCCGCCTTCTGGGCTGATGTCCCCTGTGGAAGGCGTGTTGCCCAGATAAGATTGCCTTGCTCATCTACTATGGCCGCCGCCGCTTACCTGTGTCCGTCCCGGACGAAGCCGCTCCCATCGGTGAACCAGGTCAGGTCGCTGTTTGGAAGAGGGTGGTCTTTTAGGTCTTTCCGGGCCATCTGGGCCTCGGCCAGGATTTCGAGGCAGCTATAGTCCGGTGTTTTGAGCTTGGGATCCGGCTGGGTACAGGATGGCAGGAGTCTGGAACTCAATGCGAGGAGTGTCCAACAGAAGCCCCTGGTAGTGAGTCAGCCTCGAGTTTGTAATCCATTGTCCTGGCGGCTGCTTCAGGATCCGCTCTATGGTGTGAGTGGTGGTAATCTGCAAATGCTGACCCACGGTGAGCTTATCCTCATCTTTGACCAGTCAAGCAGTAGCTGGGATGATTCACAGGCAAGCAGGCCTTCGCGGGCTACCGGATTTAGCTTTTTTGACAGGTACGCCACTGGCTGCCTCCAAGTTCCTATTGCCTGCATGAGCAGTCCCTTGGCTAGTCCCTTCTTCTCATCTATAAACAGGTGGAACTCTTTTGTGGGGTCAGAGAGCACCAGGGCTGGGGCCTCTAACATAGCTGTTCTCAAGGCTCGAAAGTCACCCTCCATTTGCACTGTCTATTTCCACGCTTGCCCTGCCTTGCACCCTTCATACAAGGGCCGAGCCTTCTCTGAGAACCCCGGAATCCAGAGGCGGCAGTACCCCACTGACCCCAGGAACTCCTGCACTTTCCAACATGAGGTCGGGGTGGGTATCCCTAGCACAGTCTGTTTCATTGCCTCGGTTAGCCACCTTTGGCCTCCCTTGATCTTATAGCCCAGATAGGTAACTTCATCTTTGCAAATTCGGGCCATTTTAGCACTAGCTCGATATCCCATTTCACCCAGTGCCTCGAGTAGGTCTTTGGTGCCCTCCAGGCAGGTCTGAGGGTTTAGTGCAGCTAGTAGCAAATCATCCACATACTGCAGCAGGGTCACCTCTTGGTGGTTGCCACGGTACTCACCCAAGTTGTCATGGAGGGCCTCCTTGAACAAAGTGGGTGAGTTATTGAACCCCTGGGGAAGCCTTGTCCATGTCAACTGCCCCTGGATTCCCCTCTCCTCATCCTGTCACTCAAAGGCAAATATTTTTTGGCTGCACCGGGCCACGGCTAGGCTGAAAAAGGTATCCTTTAAATCTAGGACAGTGTACCAAATCCCCGTTGGAAGAAAGGAGCTTAGTAGGGTGTAGGGGTTTGGAACTGTAGAGTGGATGTCTAGGGCACGTGCATTGACCTTCCTGAGGTCCTGCACAGGCCGATAATCCTTTCCATCGATTTCTTTACTGGTAACAAAGGAGTATTCCAGGCTGACTGGCACCTTCGGCGAATCCCGGTACAGCCCCTTTGAATGTGGGGCACTATTCCCACTCTGGCCTCCTGGGGCATGGGGTATAGCCTAACTCGAGCTGGCTCAGCCCTTGGTTTTAACTCAATATAGAGAGGTGGCCGATGCTTTGCCCACCCTGCACCCCGCTTCAGCCCAGGCTTTGGGAAATTCATGGAGCTAGTGCTCCATGTCCTTTTCTGCCCCATCACGGCCAGGTACAGTCTATACTCATCTGCCTTTGTCAAGGTCAACATTCGAGTGACCCGGGGGCTGCTAATAAGATTGCCTTTATCATCAGTTATTACTATTCCTTTTTCTTCAAAGTAAATATGGACCTTTAATTCTGTGAGTATGTCTCTCCCCAATAATGGGGTGGGGCACTCTGGAATGACCTTGAAAGCATGACTCACTTCCCCTGAGCTTAAGTCCAACTTTCGTCGGGTAGTCCAAGGGTAGGGGTTGGTTCCAGTTGCCCACTGCACCCAGCTAGTCTTGTTAGACAGTTTTCCAGTGGTCTCAGTAATCACTGAATGTTCTGTCCCCATGTCTACCAGGAAGCTGACTGGACTCCCGTCCACTTGTAAAGTTACCCTGGGCTTGGGGAGGAGAAACAAACCCCGTCCCCCCTATTTATCCTTTACTTGCCCCAGCAACACAACCTTCTCAGAGGATCCAGCTCTATATTCCCCCCTTCTTTTGGGGGCAGTCCCTAGCCCACTGTCCATGCTCCTTGCAAATGGCACACTGATCCTTGCCTAGCCTCTCCCTCCGGGGTCACTCTCGGCCTCTTGCCCCTAGCTGACCTCCTCCCGTAGCTGCGAGTAGGATCTTGGCCATGTCTCTGTTTGCTTTACATGCTTCACCTGCCTGGAACTCCCTTTCCTCTAGCCTCATCCTTTATAACTTTTCCTCAGGGATCTCTCTATTGTTGTAAACTTTCTCTGCCACTTCCAGGAAGTCTTGCAGAGTTTTGTCACATAACCTATCTATCTTCTGCACCTTACGCCTGGTGTCTGGGGCTGCCTGGTTAACAAAGGCCATCATATCAGCTGCCTTGCTCCCTTCTGCAGTAGGATCTATGGGAGTATACTGCTGAAAAGCCTCCATGATCCTCTCTAGATATGTGGATGGGCTCTCCTCTGGCCCCTGACGAACAACTCCTACCTTAACAAAAGTGGTTGGCTTCCGTGCTGATGCCCAGAGACCGGCCATCAGAGTCTGGCGGTAGACCTGGACACACTCCCTACCTTCAACATCATTGTAATCCCAGGGAGGCCGTTCAATAGGAAAGGTCTGGTTGATGACCCGGGGATTGACGGTGGGTCTGCTGTCCTCTCCTGGAACCAGCTTTCGTGCTTCCACTTGGATCCTCTCTCTCTCTTCAGTTATAAAAAATACCTTAAGCAACTGTTGACAGTCATCCCAAGTGGGCTGGTGAGTGAAGAGGACAGAGTCTAAAAGGTTAATTAAATCCCTCAGACTTTCAGAAAAATTTGCATTTTGGGATTTCCAATTGTAGAGGTCACTAGTGGAGAAGGGCCAGTAGTGGTATGCCTGCTTCCCATCTGGTCCAGTGGGTCCCGCTGCTCTCAGGGGGAGTGCCCTCATAAGCTCCGGATCTGGAGTCCGTCCAGTCCGCTGGTCCCCCTGTTGCTGGTTCTGCATCCCCCAGGGCCATGGGAGCCACATGGGCCACCCCAGCATTATAGAGCGGGGGCGCATTCCACTCCAAGTCTGTTAAAACTGGGTACAGATTGGAGCATGGCAACATAGGGGTTGTGCCAACATAGGGCGGCCCAGCGGGTCATGGGTCCTGCCAGTATCCCGCCCTTCTTCACTCCCTTGGTGACCAAGATTTTAGCCTTTTCCTTAGGGGCAGGCAGGAGTGTCCTTAGCCAGGGTGGTGGGTCCTGGACCAAATCCTGCCAGATCACAATGTAAGGAATTTGGTCGGGATGGCCGTGGTGGCCAAACGCCACCCTTTTACCTTTTCAATGAGGGAGGTGTCAAAGGAACCCTCCTTGGGCCATCCCACCCCAAACGTGGGCCACTCCGCCTCACAAAGGGTGATAAACTTCCTCTTTTTAACCTCCAAGGACAGGTCCTGTGCCCTCGTCCTCACATCCTTAAAATGACTCACGAGGATAGACAACGGCATCGTCAGGGTTTGTTCCATTCCTGAAAAGAAGAAATCCTAGACACAAAACAAACTGACTGGCACAATCGCACAGGTGACACGAGTAATCGAGGAACAAACAACAAAATGAGCAGACGAACGGACAACAGTGAACAAACGGAAAACAATGACCCACCTAGTCTGGACCTAACTCCCTGGTCCCCTTCTGACTGAGCCTCAACCTCCAAGGTCAGCTGTGGGGTTTCCAAGGAGGCCAGAGGACTTCTCCGTCTGACCCCAACCGGGAGACCCGCTGGCTCATCCACCTAAGTCCTATGCCAGTCTGCTACTCGGGGGTTCCGAGCTTTTCACTCCTTCCTCTGCTCTGAGCTCTATCCGGCGGTCTGTGGGAAATCCAGGACAAGCCCCAAAATGTTAGAGCCGGAATCTGCAGGACAGAAAGACAGAGTCACCGAGGCTGTAATTACCAAAAGGAGTTTTATTGTCTAGCTCGAGTTAGGGTCCAAGCCCAAGAGCACGGGCCCTATGTTTGTGCAGGGACACCCTGCCACCCTCCGTGTGCGAGTGAGACTTTATACCTAAATTGTTTATGTCCTGATCACGTGTCTGCCCTCTACAGTGATTTGTGGGCCCCTGCTGGTCATGCATCTGCCCTCTACAGTGATTTGTGGGCCCCTGCTGGTCATGCATCTGCTCAGCCTCTTACTTCATCCTGCCCCTGATAGACTCTAACCTGTTCCGGGTCCTAGCCGAGAGACTCTGGTTTCAGTATTTTTTTCTCTGCATCCCATAATGCACCCATAATGCCCTGCGGTTAGCAAGCAAGCAGTAAACATAAGCCGGAAGGCATCCGTTATCCTAATAGCCCAGTATCTTACATTATAAAATACCATTAGCATCATCAGAAAATAAAATGGGTTTCACACTGTTATTGCTTTGGACATAAGAAAAAATATTTAAAAAATTGAAAATTTTGAAGATTTATATAAAATGGACAAGTTTTTGAAAAACTTCAAATGACAAAAGTGGCACAAGAATAAACAGAATTCATAAATAGTCCTACTACTATTGAAGAAACTGTATTTTAATTGTATTTTCACATATAAAAAAGTTCAAATGTATCTCACAATAAATTCCACCAGACATATGAGAATAACACCAATATATCAAACAAACAAACCCCCCCCCCCAAAAAAAAAAAAAACTACTATAGGTTTCCAGTTTCCAGTGTGGCATATGTGCAGCTTTGAAGTAATCACTACCCATCCTTATAACAATAAAAAAGCCAAAGAAACTGAAAACCAGAAACCCTTTCTAGAGCCATCAGAGAATTGAGGGTACAAGGAAAACTGCTATCCCCAAAACTGGAGAGACAGACTGGCAGATACAGAAAATCAGAACTTACCAGAGCAGAAATCCACAAACAGAAACATTTTCAGGAACCACTAGATTAGGACAACAAACTGAAATTCATGAATTGCTGGAGACTAGTGTGAACAAGTTTAAGAATGAAAACATCCACAGGGGCTCAGTCATAGGGAGGGGCTTACACTTTTATGAATTTTACGTCCTGGATTCCTATCAAGTTCTCATAGTGAAGATCAGAGAAAAGTAGCCATTTTGAAATATGCCCAAAGCATTGACTTTCCTAACTTACTTTCCATGAAAAGAAATTATTTCACCGCAATCTAAATGACCGGAGTTTTAGCAGAGTCTAACTAACTTGAAGAAAGACAAATACCCAACCCTAGCATGTTCTCTAGCCTTTGATTAGGGGCAGGATATACCCATCTAACCTAAGTTCACTCAAACATTCCACATGGAGTAAGAGAAATACTGAACTCAATTGTGTACCTTGCTTACATTACTAGATTATAATCCACTAGAGTTATTATCAGTAGATCTAAGCAGTGGCTAAGAAGCTGTGGGGCTGAGGAGGGCAGCAAGGCAAGAGGAGAGAGGACACCACAGTGGAAGAAAGAGCATGCAACCACCTCCTTGAACTTTCTACCAAATATGCACATGTCCAAAACCTAACTCCTCTTCTATTCTACCTCTCCCCCAAATCTTCTTTTACTCCAGTATTCCCTATTGCCAGCATGAATTGTGTTAACAGTTACAAAAATAAACTCTGGTCTGGACTAAAATTTGGACCTGCTAGGTACTAGAGTGCACCTGGGCTACTGATAGATCAGACATTATTATTAAAATGAGGCAGGACATTGATCATAATGGCCCCAAATAAGTTAGTGGCAATCAGGATGAGGTATAGGTGGTGGAATCATCCTAATTTGTATTTTTGAAACAGTTTTATTGAGATATAATTCACATACCAGACAATTTACCCATTTAAAGTATGCAATCGAATGTTTTTTTAGTATGTCCACACATATGTGCAAACATTATAAAATTTTAATCAGTTTCGTAATTTCAAAAAGAAACTCCCTACCTTTTAGCCATCAACCTCTCTCCTACGTGGTTCTTCAACCCCTACATTCTCTCCTAGCCCTAAACAACCATGAAACTAATTCTCGTCTTCAGAGATAGTCCTATTCTGGACATTTCATGAAAATGAATAACACATGGTCATTGTAACTGGATTTGTTCACTTACCATAATGGTTTCTAGTTCCATCCATTTCATAGCATTTTCAGTGATTCATTTCTGTTTATGGCTGCTATTCAATTGTTTGGATATACCACATTTTCTTATCTATTCGTCCCTTGATAGACATTTCGAAAAAGAAACTCTGGGCCTCTATGGTGCGGTTCTTCTACTCTTGTTCCACGAGAATATTTTTTTTTTTTCGATGGGGGCTCTGTAGGTCCAAAACAGACTCCAGACGGGCTGATGTTTCCCTGACCCATGTGTAATCTTTGAGATGTGTAGAAGTGCATCCATCCCAGCAAGAGGGAGATGGGAAGACAGAGACAGAAGTAAGAAAATCAAGCCTAGAACACATCAGCTTCACTTAAGATAGTGCAGCAACTTTGAGTTTCCCCAAAAGACAAATAAATATTCTATATATCAGTTTATATATGGCCAAGAAAACATATATACCTGACAGAACAGGCATATATGACCAGAAATTCAGTTTGATCGATTTCCTTAAGATAAAATAGATGCCAGGGACTATCTGGGGGCCCTGGGAATGGACTTATCTAGAAATTCTTCCTCTCAATATTCCCAAGCCCAGGACAGGCAGGGCAGGGGAAACAGGAGCGACTGGGTATGTGCAGGCTGCCGGTGTCTTCTGCTGAGCCGGGAGCAGTCAGCGTGGCCATGGGCACCTGTGAGCAGACAGCAGCAGTGGATGATGGAAGGTTTTCAGCTTGGGATGTAACAAAAATTCTGAGGTTAAAAGAAGCAAAGCTGCTTATTTCACACTAAAAGATCATGGTGGGTAGAAGAATGGATAGACACAAGCTTGCATATTTTCAGTCATAGGATTTTATTTTAGCTCGTGAAAATGAAAGCTTTTCGCCACAACAAAAGGAGAGCAACACAGGTTTTTTTCCATTCTTGGATCGGGCCAGTTTACAGTGAGTTTCTTGGTGATATCCTTTCTCCATCTTATGGCTTTTCAATACTATCATTTAATTGCTATTGTAGAAGAAATATAGAAAAATTAAAATGCTAAATTTTCATCATTAATAAAAGCTATCTGCATTTACTATGCAACTACAGGTATGACACTTAATTTACATAATAAGACATTGTTTATACTGTTGCTATCTGTGACTGTGATCTGGGAAATTTGTTATTCTAAGTTTGTATTTCATGAGTAGTTTAAGATAGCTACTTTAAATGGAAATATTACAAATTGATGTTTATACGTTTAATTTGCACAGTCTTGAAACTTCATATGAGCAAACGAAAACCACGGAAAGGAAAGAGAAGAACAGAACAATATAAATATGTGGAAGAAATAGAAAACAGTTAATACTAATTGTGTATTTCTATCTGCAGAGGAAGAGCACTTTCAAAAACGCTCTGTGCATTTCCTACATACCCATGTCAAATTCAAACTCATTCTTCACTCCCCTCCGCTTCTTCACCTCCACCCAAATTAGTTCTTTTCCTACTATACTGTATGTCCTTGGTAAAATCTGTCACTATTCATTCTGCCCAAAAGTTGAGGTCTTTGTAGATCTCTCTTTCACTGTAATGTAAATACATCCACCCAGTCACCACTCCAGTCGATTCTACCTCTGTCATTTCTCTCAGAACATTTTTGTGCTTTTCCTCTCATCCATCCCTGCCCTCATCATACCTTTCCTGTGCATTTAATAGTATCTTAGCTGTGTCACTAGTCTCCAGTTCTGACAAAATCCATTTTCCCTACTTTATCCCAGTGAAATTTGTAAAATACAAGCCATATGGAACCAGATGTCTCTTACCACCTCAAAAATATTATGTCCTTCGTATAGAAGAACATTTAAACTCCTTATCACGGCATATCAGACACTTGTCTTGGCTGATGCTAACCTATGCAGATTTTATCTCTCAATATTTATAAACTTAGGATGAATTTTAAAAACTGTTAAGAGATGAACCTTGGAAACAGAGAGGCCTAGTTTTACATTTTCAGTCTTGCTCTCTTCCTGCTTTATATCAATAATCATATTATTTAAGTACTTTTTCTTACACTCTACATCCAAACTGTCAATGTATTCAGTTGGTTAGCCTTCAATTTATGCAGAAAACAATCCTTACCACCCCTGACTGTCTCATGGATATTGCAGTAGTTTCTCCATTCAAGGGTATCTATCTGCACTTCTACTCTGGCCATCATACAGACTATTTTCAACAAATTAGCCTTTTGAAGTATAAGTCATGTGCTGGGAATCTGAACTATGCCACGATGCCTCCCTTTCACTCGGAGTAAATGACAAATGGTCTCCAAGAGCTCCAAGACGCTAGGTGAGTTCTGACCTCATCACAGCTGCAGCCCTCTTGCTAATTTGGCTCAAGACAAACTGACATTCCTGGTGTCACTCAAGCATTCCAGACTTAAATTTGCATTAGAGCAGTAATGTGTTTGGAAAGGTAATGCCCAGATATATCTGAAATATATCTGAAAGAATGATAGTTCTTTCAGGTACATGCCCGTGTAAGATGAAGTTGACTTGCAGCTGGAATTGAAAAGCTCTATCTTTACCTCTGGGAAATCCTGGATGTTGCTTTTGTTTTTTTGTTTTTTTACAGGATAAGGGAAATGCAATTCATAATAGGCTTCTTAAAATTTAAAATAAGGATTCTGGGGACTTTGGGTCTTTCTCATCCCCAGTGCTTAATGACAGATAAGGAAATGGAGACCCATTGACTTAACTATAAATCAAAGACAGATAAGGAGGAATGGCAGATAAGTAATTGGATGAACTTTTGATGTTACTCTTGGTTGGATTTTTAATTTTTCCATTTGCTCCCAGTGATATAGGCCTTATTTCTTCACACATGTGAACTACAACTTTGAACCATATTTACGGATGCCTATTGTATTCCATATTATAATAAAGAATTGTCTCTCTGCCTTGAAGGGAGGATGCATTTAACATTTTGTCTGATATTTAATACGTACTTAATCAATGTAAATTCCGTTCTATATCCCCAGTCATACATCAGGCTCTGTGTGTTAAGACTGTGACATTCTTAAAAGTTTAAACTCTGGATGCAACCAGTTGCATTAAGTTAAACCCCAATTCCAAAACTCATAAAAATTCTATGCTCATGGGAAATCATTTAAATTCTTTATGTCTATTTCCTCATTTCTAAAACGAGGATAACAATACCCATGGAGTCTTAATGAGGAAGAATATAAATGTGAAGAGATACTGTGTGTAAATCTACCAATTAGAACCACTGGAACCTTAAATGAGTGAGCAGGAGGTATGATCATTCATAGATATTTTAAGAAAATATTTACAATTCATTTAAGGTCATTTCTTATTACAAAAATTCTGCTCAGTAAGGTTCTGGCAAATATTACTTAACATTAAATATTTCTCAAGCATAAAACAAAGTTAACATCAAGTACTTCAATGCGATATTAACAAATGGACTCAGGATGAGGAAATATGGCCATGATAGTTTCTTATAGTGAAGTATTATTAAACAAACTACTTCACGAATTATGTCATTTTAATAATAATTTAATTCTTTCAATTCACCTTTAACTCTATGACTGACTGCTGTTACTATTGCTGACTTCTGAGAAAGATCTGTAAAAAATAGATAGCATTAGGAAACAATACAATCTTAAGGCAAATGAAGACAAATTTAAACAAGATAGATTTGTGCTAATTAATCAATTAATATGTATGAAGTGAACAAGTGCAAGCAGAGCAGTCAATTTGGAGAGAATGGACAGAGATACAACGAGGTGTTATTCCTCACAAAGCCTTTGCGTGAAGACAGAATGACCTAGTTCCCAACCATCCCGTTCATTACCACCCTTTTGTGCATCAGCTCTATTTCATTTCTTATTCTTGCAGCCCTGA
Organism: Microcebus murinus; assembly: GCF_040939455.1. NCBI lineage: Eukaryota > Metazoa > Chordata > Mammalia > Primates > Cheirogaleidae > Microcebus > Microcebus murinus. The sequence goes on from NC_134127.1 coordinate 2,917,512, forward strand.
AAGCATGTATTGCTGTGAAATTTAGGCTGTCTTGACCAGATTTTGTAATTTTTGACTAATGATCCCTTAGTATAACATTTCTTCCCAAAGTCAGATTTATTTCTTGCAGTTGATCTTCCAAGATATCAACTGAAAGGCATGTTCAGATATTTCCAGAATGTCTTAAGTAAGAGCACAGGAAGAGTCATGCTAGCTATCATTCAACATTCAATTAAGTCAATTTATAATAATTGGATGATTATGTAAATGTCTGCATAAATCACCCAGATTATTACTCTGAATTTAACTAGTAGCTGCTAACTTTTTGATAAATAAAAAAAACTAACCAGAGAAATAAAAGTGCTGATGAAAATTTTACATCAATGTCTTATTTCCATGAACATAAATGAGAAACAGAGAATCTCTCTCTCTCTCTTTTTAGCACAGAACAACACGATTCACTTACTTATTCTTACTTCTGCATTCTTATATCTCTCAATATTCACTGAGCAGCTTTTATTGGTTTTATGATAAGGAAAAAAGCTATGCAAGTACCTTAATTCTAATTTCAGAAATGCAGGAGCAATATTATGTTTGAAATATGGAGTATATTATCTGTGCTTTTCCCCTCATTCTGTGACATCTATTTTCTTACCTTCTACATATTCTAAGCACAATATCTGCCTCCATGACTATCTTTTTTTATCTCTTTGGCACAACTTATTGTCAATGCAAGGAAAATGGTGTTTCTTGGGAAGTCAACAGAACTTCTTAAAACATTTATAGAAAACTTAACTTTCTATGTGAAAGGCCCTGAGGATTTACTGAGTAGCTTTAATTGTTCTTGGCCTTGTAAGAATGATTAGGAAATCTAACTGCATGAAATGTGAAAGAAAAAAAAAAAAAAGATTTGGCATATACTGAGATCTTCTTATTCAATATTTCTAAACATTAACCTAATCCATCTCAATATCCCTATTTGTAATATTCTGAATTACAGTCAAATTCTTCCCATAGTATAATACATTTATAATATTAAGCATAAAAAGTAATAAGTTTACTTACCCCATACTTGCAGTTTCTGCTCTATGCCAAAATTCCTTCATTTTTTTCCATTTAAGACCAATAATGGCAGTTAAAATGAGGAAAGGTAGAAAAACGTAGAAACTTATCAAAAGGCCATTTTTTTGAGGTCGTTTTACCAATAAGGGCATCTTTCTACCTGAAATATGAGAGTACTTTTTAGCTTTTTCAAAAATATGTATAAATCATACCACTAATTTGAATTATTAAAATTTCAATTTAAATAATATAGTCAGAAAATTAATACATTTGAATTTAAAAGTGTTTTTCAATCTTCTATGACTATACCCAAAGTGCATTATATATTTATGTCAACTCAATATCCTTATAAATATCATTGGCAATATATTGTCATTGACATAATAATACAATATCCTTACCATAATTTATCATCTCATCATATATATTTAATCTTTACTTATATTATAATCTCTTTTAGTCTATCATATCCCCTTCTGTGGCCTGCATTACGTTCATTTATGTTGTTGTACAACCATCACAACCATCTAACTCCAGAACATTCTCCTCCTGCCAAGCCGAAACTTTCTATTCATTAAATATTAACTCACCATTTCCACCTCTCCCCAGAAGAACCACCCTCCTATAATAGTTTGATTTTATGCATTTGACCACTCTAAGCACCTCAAAATAAACAGAATCATAACCTATTTGTCTTGTTCTAACTGGCTTACTGAACTTTTCATAAGGTCTTCAGTTCATATCCATATTGTAGCATATGACAGAATTTTATCCATTCTTAAGAACGAACAATCTTCTATTATGTGTATATAACACATTTTGTTTTTCTATTTATCTGTTGATAAACATTTGGAATTTCCACACTTTGGCTATTGTGAATAATACTGCTATAAATACGGGAGTAAAAATATCTTCTCAAGTCCCTGCTTTCGATATTTCACGGAATATATCTAGATTGGAAATTCTGGATAATATACTAATTATATGTTTAATTTTTTGAGGATCCATCATGCTGTTTTCCACAAAAGCTAAACTATTTTACATTTCTACCAGCAATGCACAAGGGTTCCAATTTTTCCATATTCTGACCAACATTCAACATTCCATATGTTATGAATTTTTCTTTATAATAATGACCATCCTAATAAGTATTCATTGGCATTTCATTGTAGCTTTGACTTGCATCTCTCTAAGGATTTTGATGTGAGAAAATTATTTTTTTTCTTGTGCCCACTGGCCATCTCCACATTTTCTTTGGAGAAATGTCTATTCAACTCCTTCACCCATTTTTTAATGTGATCATTTCTTTTTATGTTTTTGACTTGTTCTTTACATATTCTGGATATTAATCCCTCATAAGATACATTATTTCAAATATTTTCTCCCATTCCATGTATTGCCTTTTTACTAGGTTGATAGTTCTTGATGCACAACAGTTTTTAATTATGATGAATCTTAATTTATCTATTTTTTCTTTTGTTGACTGTGCTTTTGGTGTCATATCAAAGAAATCATTGCCAAATCCAATGTTACAATAATTTCCCCTTATATTTTCTATCCTGAGAGTTTATTTAAGCTCTTACACTTAGATCACTGATCCATTTTGAGTTAATTTTACATGTGACATAATCAAGGATTCAACTTTATTCTATTACATGTAAATATGTAGATATTTCAACACCATTTGTTAAAATGACTGACTTTCCCCCAATTAAGGCTGTAAGCATTCTTGTTAAAAATCATTAGACTATATAGGCAAGGATTTATTTCTAGGGCTCCTTTTCTTTATTCTATCAGAAAACTTAAATTCTCTTATTTTATTGCCCAAGATAATCTATTAACTATCAGAAAAGGTACAACAGTGTCCTGGGACAGCTTCTGTCTTTTTATTGTAGCTTTTGTAGAACACATTCAAAAATTCAGAATTTGTCTTTTATTGACCATAATAATATGAAGAACAATATTGATGGATTAAAACATTATATAACTATTAATCAGACAAATGCAAAGAAACATAAAACAGTAGCCTAGCCTGGAAGAGTGATTGTTTTAGTCTTTTCAGGGTGCCATAACAAAAATACTACAGACGCGGTGGCTTACAAACAACAGAAATTTCCCACAGTTCTGCAGGCTGAAAAATCCAAGATCAAGGCTCTGGCCGATTCATTCTATGATCTGGGTCTGCTTCCTGGCTCACAGGCAACCATCTTCTTGCTATAAACTCACATGGTGAAAAGGACAAGGGAAGGAAGTCTCTTTCATAAAAACACTGATCACATTTATGAGGGCTCTACCTTCATGACACAATCACCTTCCAAAAATGCCACTGCCAAATACTATCACATTACAAATAAGATTACAATATATTGATCACGTAAATGAAATGTCAGACTACAAGTGTTTAGATGATATCCTAATTTTTTCCAAGTCAATGACTCAAAAGTATATTTCAAAAGACAAAATGGAGATATGGAATCCTCATCCAGTTAGTCACATAATAGGAAGGACTTCATCAAGCAATACTTTGTCACAAGCGCCTGAGACTTCCTGTATTATAAAGAAGACTTAGGATAACATCCTTTCATCTTCTACATTTGGACATGAACATTTATTTGATATGGTTCACAAGTAGAAAAATACTGAAGTTAAATACATATGCAAAGTCTATTGAAAGGATTTAAACACAGTAGGAGTAAAAAATTAAGATTACTTTAGTTGATGTTTATTAAGATATTTTAATTATAGTACAAAGAAGATAACATCAGGAAAATTGTTACCATCAAAATTGTGCTTTGAAGATATAAATGCACACAAAAAAAGAGAATCATAAGTAATAGTCAGTCCTGACTTATTAAAGATTTATTTCAAATACATCTGGTAATTATAGGAAAGATATGTACCAGATACACGTTTAACAGCAGGGAGTTGAATCAAAACACATAGGGCATTTTAGTTAGATATCCTTAAAAGCCTAGTAAAAATATAGGTTGAAAAATATGTGTTTTCCATTTTTAAGTTTATATAAAAATTTTTAATAAAGATTATTTTCACTATTTTTGATTCCTACTTCCTAAATTTATTTATTTATTTTTGAGGCAGAGTCTCACTCTGTTGCCCAGGCTAGAGTGAGTGCCATGGCATCAGCCTGGCTGACAGAAACCTCAAACTCCTGGGCTCAAGTGATCCTCCTGCCTCAGCCTCCCGAGTAGCTGGGACTACAGGCATGTGCCACCATGCCCAGCTAATTTTTTCTATATATTTTTAGTTGGCCTTTTAATTTCTTCCTATTTTTAGTAAAGACAGGTTCTCGCTCTTGCTCATGCTGGTTTCGAACTCCTGACCTTGAGCGATCCACCGGGATCGGCCTCCCAGAGTGCTAGGATTATAGGCGTGAACCACAGAGCCCAGCCACTAAATTTACAGAAAATATGATTTTTAAAATAAAAAAAATGATTTGGGGGCATACAAATTAGAGATAACTATTGAGGGTTAATTTCAGACAACGTAAACTTCAAGACAAAAACAAATGAAATATATTACAGAAATCATAAAAGCAACAATTCACCAGAAACGAATCTGAACTATACATGTGACAATTAGCAAATAATCAGAATGGAATGAAATACATATTGGCATACTAAAATGGAAAAACAAATATATACATAATTATGATTAGAGATTTTAAAAACTACTCTCTCAGTAATTGATAGAAGTGGAAAAACATTCGTTGGGTGAATTCCTTGAAAAGTATAAACTACTTTAATACATTTAAGATGAAATCAGTAATATGAATTTCTACATGCTAATTAAAAAAATAAATCTGTATTTTAAAAGCCCTCCAAAAAGGAAATCTCCAGGCCCTCAGGAATTTACTGGAAATAGCTACCAAACATTTAAGGAAGAAATAATGCCAATTTTAAGCAATTGCTTAGAGAATATAGATGAGGAATATTGAAGAGGAATTCATTTTATAATACCAGTTCTAGTTGACAACAAAGCAGGACAAAGACAGTACCGGGAAGACAAAGAGACAGAGGGACAGTGAGGCAGGTGATATTTCTCAATAATACAGACACAAAAATCCTCAACAAAATATCAAATTTATTAAAGTATAAAACACAATAAATCATAATCAAGGAAAATTTATTCTAGATACTCAAGATTAGTTCAAAATTCAAAAATCGGTGTAATTGAACATATCAACAGACTAAGAGGCAAAATCATGTAATCAATTGACACCAAAAAACATTTGCAAAATTAACAATATTAATAACAAAATATATTAGAAATTAGGTATTAAAAAAATTTCCTCAAATTCATAAAGACTATCTACAAAATCCCTACAGCTAGCACAGTACTTAATGGTGAATAACTGAATTCTTTCTCCCTAAAATCAAAAGCAAGGTGAGATGTTAACTCCCCCAACTCTTACTCATCATAGGCCAAGAGGTTCTACCAAGAACAATAAAACTTTTTATTTTTATTTAAAAAATAAAATAAAATATAAAAGACATAGATATTGGAAAGGACGAAAGAAAATAATCTGTATTTGAAGATGACATGATTGCAATTGCCTACAGGGAAATCTCAAAGGATTTCCCAAAATTCTCAGAACTAAAAATGAATTCAATTATATTGCCGAATATAGAAAGACATGGAAAAAAAAATGTACATCTATATATTAACAATGAATAAATGGTGACCAAAACAAACAAAAAAGCCATAATATCATTATAATTGCTCTAAAGAAAATGAAATAACAAATAATTAAGTACATATACAGTACATATACAGTATATAGTGAGAATTACAAAGGTCTGATGAAAGAAATCAAAGCAGACTCAAATAAACACGGAGAAATACTGTGTTCATACATTGGATGATACAATACAAATTCTCCCTAAATTAATGTATATAAATAACAGCAAGACTATTTATAAATATAGTCATGCTATTCCTAAAATATATATAGAAAAGAAAGACTCTAGAATAGCCGCACAACATTGAAAAAAGAAGAAAGTGGCAGAAATCAATTTTCTTCAATGTTAAAGATTACCTTGAAGCTACAATAATCAAAGGAATGTGGTATGGGTATAGGGAGTGACATGCGGATCAATGAAACAGAACAAAGAACCAAATAAAATATCATAAAAAATATTGCCAATTAATTTCTGACAAAAGCCAGAAAGCAATTCAATAGATGGGTGATAGCTTTTTCCGAAAATGGTGCTGAAGTACATAACAAATTTAACTTTGAGTTGAAACCTCCCATCCTTTATAAAAGTTAACTTGAAATGCATTATGGGCTTAATGATGAAGCCTAAAATTACACTTTTTAGAAGTATTACAGCATACCATTGTCAGGTCCTATGACTGAAAAGAGTTCACATACTTGACACTATAAGCATGATTTAGAAAGTAAAATAGTAGACCGAAATAAAAATTGGAGCCTACTGAAGACAGCAGCCCAGAGACACCAGCTGACAGATAGTCTCAGAAAGAAGGAAAAGCTTTTTATTTTGAAAAAGATAAAACAAACAAATGGACAAGCATAGACTGGGTGTAATTCCGAGAGAACAAGTGCCAGAGCCTACAAGAGATTCCACTGGAAGAAGCTGCAGAGCAGAATAAGAAGGAGCAAGACATCAGCAGAGGTCAACGCCCTAGTGGCTTGGAGTCCAGTGAAACGGGCAGGTGGAGTGGTTTGTTTCTCTTTCCCTCACATCTCGAGCAGTCAATAGGCTCCCGAGCTACTGGAGAGCCTTTCTACCCTCACGAGCCCAACAGCTGCTGCTGCCAGTGAACTGGGATCTTCTTGAGGACAAAGCACCAGGCTGCCAACACCCTCAGGGGTGCATCCCGTCACCACAGACCTGAGGCTACAGTTGGTCACAGGTCCTAAAAACAACACTGCAGTTTGTTCCTTCTGGCAAGCACCACCTTACTTGCAGAGAGGTCAGTTTACATACACCTTACAGCGTTTGCTGGGGCAATCGTACAGAGTGTGGTTCATTCTTACAGACAGGAAACACTCACTGTCTCAGAAATTAAACTCGGCGTGCCAGTACAAGTCACACTGTTGAGAATACCACAGGTCGGGGAAAGAGAAAGCATGTCAAAAGCCTCCTTCCTCCCTCACCAAACAGAGACAGGCGATATGCCACACACACAGCTCACCAGTGCTACAGCCTGCAAACAACCAGAGACTGAGAAAACCACCACACTGAGGATATCTATAGTGAAGGCATCTACCTACAACCTAGACCACCATCAAAGCACTCACAAGCAAAAGCAAAGATTCTTACCCATCATATGCTACAGGAATGCCCTTATGAGTGAGGGGGGAAAGAGAAACCTCATCTAAACAAAAGAAAATCCAAAAATAAGAAGTGACAGCTGTTCCAGGTGAGAGGCAAAAACATCAAGGTACAGTTACATAGGAAAACCCACCGAGCTAACTTCAGACTTCTGAAGAGAGACCTTACAAGCCTAAAGAGATTGGGAACCTATATTCAGTCTTCTTAACCAGAGCAACTTCCACTTAGAGTCTGGTATTCTACAAAACTAAGTTTGATATGTGATGGAGAAATAAAGACTTTTCCAGACAAGCAAACACTAAGAGAATTTGTCAAGATCAGACCTGCCCTGCAGGAAACATTGAGAACTGCATTATATATGGTTCAGGAAAATAGATACCCACCAGTGTGAAATGACCCAAAAGATGAAACTCAGAGTTCGTATAAAACAATACCATAACAGAATTGTAATTGGTGGGGACTTCAACATCCCACTGACAGAACTGGACAGATTATCCAAGCAGAAAATAAAGAAAGAAACACTGGACTTGTTATAGAGGCCAATCTCACTGGGGTAGGTGATTGCGGTTTTGATTTGCATTTTTCTAATGATTAGAGATGTTGAGCACTTTTTTATATGTTTGCTGGCCATTATTCTGACTTCTTTTGAAAAGCTTCTATTCATTTACTTTGCCCATTTATTGATGCGGTTGAAAAATCCTAAAACAACAAATGCTGGCGAGGATGTGGAGAGACAGGAACACACTTACACTGCTGGTTGGACTGCAAACTAGTGCAACCTCTGTGGAAAAGAATTTGGAGATACCTCAAATAGCTAAAAATAGAGATACCATTCTATCCAGCAAGAACACTATTAGGCATCTACCCCAAAGAGCAAAAGATATTCTATACTAAAGACATCTGCACCCGAATGTTTATGGCAGCACAATTCACTATTGTAAGAACGTGGAAACAACCCAAGTGCCCAACAGTTCATGAGTGGATTATTAAAATTTAGTATATGTATACAATGGAATATTACTCAATTCTAAGAAATGAAAATGATCTAGCACCTCTTATATTTTCCTGGACTGAGCTTGAGCCATTATTCGAAGTGAGATATCACAAGATCGCAAGAATAGGCTCCACTTGTACTTGCTATCAAATTGGTCCTGACTGATTAACACTATGGTGCTCACATGGTAGTAACATTCTTCGGGGATTAGGGGATTGCGGGGAGTAAACTCACAACTAAAGGACTCGGTGAGCATTGTAGAGGGGAGGGGCATGCCTCTAACCCTTGCTTGGGTGAGGCAAAGACATAAAATGTAACCAAAATGTTTGTACTCTCATAATACTCAGAAATAAAAAAAGAAAAAGAAAAGAAAAGTAACATTGGACTTAAACGTGACTCTAGAATAAATAGGCCTAATAGACACAGAATATTTTATCCATAAACAGCTGAATATATTGTTCTTATCAGAACATAGAACATTCTCCAAGGTTGACCATATTTTAGGCTACAAAACATCTTTCAGAAATTCAAGAAAATAGAAATGATACTATGTATCGTCTCAGACCATAGTGGAATAAAACCAGAAATGAACGAAAAGAGAAACATTCAATTCTACACAAAATCACTGACCTGCTTCTGGATGATTATTGCATGAATAATTAAATTAATATGGAACTCAAAAGATTCCTCTAACTGAATAACGAAGGGGATAGAAGCTATCAAAACTGTAGAATGCAGTAAAAGCAGTCCTAAGGGGAAAATTCATAGCCTTAAAGACCTATATCAAAAAGACAGCAAGGTCACATTTTAACAACGTAATGACACATTTCAAGGAACTAGAAAAGGAAGAGCAAAACCAACTGAAAGCCAGCAGAAGAAAAGAAATAACTAAGGTCAGAGCAGAACTAAACAAAAATAATACAAGGTGTCAATGAAACAAATAGTTGGTTCATTGAAAATATAAACAAAATGGATCAACCTCTTCCTAGATTAGGCAGCAATAGAAAAGAAAGGACCCACATGAGCTCATTCAGAAATTAAATATAAGGTATTACACCTGATACAACAGAAAAAGAAAATATAATCTATAAATACTATGAAAATTTCTACACATATAAATTAGAAAAAATAGAGGAAACAGAGAAATTCCTGGAAACATACCATCTCCCAAGACAATGAGTAATAAATAGAATTCCTGAACAGATTAATAACAATCAGTGAGACTGAAGCAGTAATAAAAAATCTTCCAACAAAGAAAAGTCCCAGATCAGATGGATTCAGGGCTGAATTTTACCAGACTTCCAAAAAACAGCTGGTACACATACTGCAGAAATTATTGCATAACATTGAGAAGGAGGGAATACTCCCTAAATTATTCTATAAACCAATATTACATTGATACCAAAACAAGGTGAGGACACAAGAAAATAAGAAAACAACAGGCCAGTACATTCTAAATTCCTAGAATATTACTATCACATTGAATTCAAAAGCACATAAAAAAGTAATAATCCACCATGACCAAGTGGGCTTCATCACAGTGATACAAGGATGGTTCAACATACATAAATCAATAAATGTGTTTCTCCACATAAGAATAAGTGAAAACAAAGACCAGATGATTATCTCAATAGATGAAGAAAAATGATTTGTCAAAATTCAGCACCATTTCATGATAAAAAACCCTTCAGAAAACTAAGCATAGAAGGAACATATCCTGAAATTATAAAAGTCATGTATTACAATCCCACAGCCAACATCATATTGAATGGGAAAAGTTCAAAGCATTTCCACTAAGAACTGGAACAAGACAAGGGTACCCACTGTCACCACCTTGATTCAACATAATGCTGAACGTTCTAGCCTGAGCAATCAGACAAGAAAAAGAAATAAAGGGTGTCCAAAGAGGGGAAAAGAAGGTCAAACTGTAGCTTTTTGCTGACAACATGATCTTATATCCAGAAAACCACAAAGACAACTCCAAGAGACTCATGGAATTGATAATAAATTCAGCAATGCCTCAGTTACAGAATCAATGTACACAAGTCAATAGCATTCCTATATACCAGTAATAGTCAAGCCTAGAGTCAAAGAAAAGACTCAATGCCATTCACAATAGCTACAAAGAAAATAAACAACCTAGGAATATATTTAACCAAGGAGATGAAAGATCTCTATAAAGAGAACTATGAAACACTGAACAAAATTGCAGATGACACAAACAGATGGAATAATATATCATGCTCATGGATCAGTAGAAACAGCATGGTTAAAATGTCTATACCATCCAAAATGACTTACAGATTCATGCAATCTCCATCAAAATACCAACATCATTTTTCACAGATCTAGAAAAAATAATTTCCAAATTATTTCCAAAATTACACTTTGTTTGGAACCTGAAAAGACCCCAGATAACAAAGCAACCTTAAGCAAAAGGAACAAATCTGGAGGCATCACCTTTCCAAACTTTAAACTCTACTGCAAGGCTATAGTAACGAGAGCAAGGTGCTAGAACAAAAATAGAGACATAGACCAACAGGAAAGAACTGAGAACCCAGATATAAAACCATCTACCTATAGCCAACTGATCTTTGACAAAGCAGACAATAATATACCCTAGGGAAAAGAAAACCTATTCAATAAATGGTGCTGGGAAAATTGGGTAGCCACATGCAGAAGAATAAAATAGGACCCCTATCTCTCACCACTCATAAAACTTAACTCAACATGGATAAAAGACTTAAATATAAGGCATGAAACCATAAAAATTCTGGGGGAAAATGTGGGAAAAAGTCTTCTTCTAGATATTGGCCTAGGCAATGAATTTACAAACAAAGAGCCAATGGCAATCACAGCAACAACCAAAGTAAATAAATGGGATTTACTTAAACTAAAAAGCTGCTGCACAGCCAAAGAAATAATTAACAGAGCAAATAGACAATCTGCATAATGGGAGAAAATATTCACAAGCTATGCCTCCAATGAAGGACTGATAACAAGAATTTACAAAGAATTCAAGCAAATCAGCAAGAAAAAATCAAACAACCTCATTAAAAAATGAGCAAAAGACATGAACAGAAGCTTTTCAAGAGAAGTTAGACAAATGGCCAATAAACATGAAAAAATGCTCAAAGTCACTAGTCACCAGGGAAATGCAAATAAAAATTATAATGAATTATTACCTTACCCCAGGCAGAATGGTTTTTATCAAAAAGTCCCCAAACAATAGATGCTGGCATGGATGCACAGAGAAAGGAAGGCTCATACACTGTTGGTGGAATTGCAAATTAGCATAACTTCTATGGAAAATGGTGTAGAGATTCACCAAAGAACTGAAAGTAGACCTACCAGATGATTCAGTGATCTCACTACTTCATATTAACCCAAAGGAAGCGAAGTCCTTTTCTCATGCATGTTAATGTTGATTGAAGGATAATTCACAATTGTAAAGATCAACCAAGATCACAATCAACCAAGATGCCCCTCAATTCATGCATGGATCAACAAAATCTGGTCTTTGTATACCATGGAATACCAGGTGACCATGAAGAAACATGGATTAAGACCTTTTGCAAAAAGTTGGATGGAATTGGAGACCATTATCCTAAGGAAAGTAACTACTGAATAGAAAAACAAACACTACATGCACTTTCTATTAAATTGAAACTGACAGATGAACACACATGTGCACAGAGGGAAGAAAAACTCAGTGGAAATCAAGCAGGGGAAAGGTGGTTAGAGGGGGTGGGCAAAAATCTACCTAACAGGTACAATGAACATTATCTTGGTGATGGGCACACTTACAATCCTGACTCAGCATAATAAATTTGATACACAGAACCAGAAACATTTGTACCCCTGTAATAATTTGAAATAAAATAAATAAATAAATTTTATAAAAAGAGAAATTTTGTTCTGAGAAAAAAAAAAAAAAACTACAGACTTGGACAAAATATATGCAAATCACACATCCAACAACACACATGTATCAATAATACATAAAATCTCTCCAAACTGTATATTTAAATGACACTTTCACTGAATAGGATATATAGCCAAATAGTCACATTAAAGGTACTCAAAATCATCATCCCTGATGAAGTGCAAATTAAAACTACAATGAGATATTAATATAGCTAATAGAATGGCAAAATTTAAAAATAGTGTTACCATGAATTGTTGGTGAATGTGCAAACACGTCGGTTATTCCTATATTATTTTTGAGAGTGTCAAATAGTATAGCCACCTGAAAATAGTTTGACTCTTGCTTTTAAAACTATATATAGCTTGCAATATGTCCCAGCAATTTCACTCTTGGGTATATATCCCAGAGAAGTAAAATTTTACTTTCATACAGAATCTTCTACATGAATATCATCACTGACTTATGTAGAATAGCTTAAAATTGGACACTGCCCAAATGAGTGAAGGTTAAATTACCCTTCTTTTAATTTATGTATGTATATATTTGTTTCAACTTAAACTAACTGAAACTTTACTTTTTTCAGTAACATCTACTATCAAAATACCCAAAATTCTAAATTGTGGGAGCAAGGAAACATATTCCAACAAACTTTCTGAGATATATTTTGTTCTTAACCTTCAAGCCTTTAGCTCCTGTGTCTCAAGCTGCTGTATTAATTTATTCATACATCTACAGTTAATTAGAAATATAATTGTTGCCTCAGTATATTTGACATACAAATCCATATCTCAAGTATTTATTCAGATATATAGTTCTAACTATAAAAATTATGTTTAGAAAATGCAAATATTTTATATTTGCTCATGACTTTTCACCAAATAAATTTAAAAATAGTTCCACATACCATTAATATACTGTGGGTGTGGAAGATTTAATTGTTTTTCCCTTTTGATATTACAGTTAAATTCAGAGATTCCATTTGACTGTGAACTATATAGCACATCATAATAGGCAGTGTCCTTGCCATATACAGACTACATAGAAAACTATCACCTTTTCTATAAGTTAACTATGGCTATGTACAAAACTCTGAGTTATAAAAAGAAATATTCTGGAAACCATGGTTAAAATTAAGAGAGGAAGCTTTAAACTTTTCACTTCTTGATTAGAATTAAAAGACACACAATTTTGGTTGGAAGTATGGCAGTCACCAACCACAATGGCTATTTAAATTTAAATTAAATAAAGTAAAATAAAGCTGAAATTTCAATTCTTTCATTGCACTATCCACGCGTCAGGTGTTCAATAACTACATGGGACAGTGGGGATATAGACCATCTCTATGAAGGCAGAGAACTTTATTGGAACACACTGTTCTAAAGACTAACCTCCTGGAGACCAATTCCCATCATCTATGCTTCCTCCTGGTGATTGTGGGTCTACATCACACTTTGGGGGAAAATATCCAGGATCACAATGACAACGAAAGTTATCGTTGCAAATCTAAAACCAAAACAAAATGAAATAAGAACATTTTATATACAACATAAAAATTAAATGCATTATTTTTAGATTGTTAGTCAATGTAAATTATTAAAACAGTATAATTTAGTATAATGAGTTTTTAGTTTAATGTGGAAATAATTTTCAAAATAAAAAGTAGTACAATAAATGTTCATGTAATACATTTTTAAATACCATAGAGACATTGTCTTATTTGTCTCTTTTATTTCCAAATAAAGGTAAATAACATTCTCAATTAAATTCAAATGTCTTTTGCTAGAAAGCATAGAGATTATGAAGCTAAAATATAGAATGATAATTTAGCATGAATTGTGCTAGATTTAAAAATATAGCTGTGATAATAGCCAAACTTTTATGAAAATTGGAAAAAAGCCAAAAGGTAGAAGTTTGCTTAATGAGATTCACATAGCAAAATGTATGTGGAAGGTGAGAAAATTTGCATAATTGTGATGTGACGAATGAATAGAAAAGGGCTAGTAGAGAATTCAGAAATAAGTTCATACATAAATAAGTACATTAAAAGTAAATAAGAAAGAAAAAAATAAAAAATATATTGCAAATAATAGGACATATTGGGAGAAAAAATTGTTTGAAGACACAGAGACATGTCGCTTTTTATCGAAATTAAAACATAAAATAAGAATCATCAGAATGGCAGAAAACACTGGCCACAAAGTTAAAGCAAAAAGCATGCTTGGAAAAATTTACAAAGTTAACAAAATTTCTATAACCTAGTAGGTAAATTTATAATGGATAGACAAATAAAATGCAAATGACAAATATGACCATATATACTTAGAAACTGTCATTAATCATCAAATAAAATCAAATTCCTAATGGATTTAGCACGTTAGAAGAGAGTAAAAAGACTAATAATCTAGTCTTGCTAGAATATAAGGAAATACACATTTTTGTACATGATTGATGGGAGAACAAAATGGCATAATGTTTCTTGAAGCCAATATAATGCTTATGAAAATTCAAATAGTGCAAATATTTGGTCCAATCAGATTACATTGCTAATTATTTAAGAAATCAGATAAGTGTGCAAAGGTGAATTTACAACAATGTCTACTTTACCACTATTCACAATAGTTAAATTCCAACATTATTTGAAAGGTCATCCAATAAATGACATTTCAAATATTGTATTTGTACTGTATGGGGACATAAATTGAAGCCATTGAAGGATGAAACAGATCTGAATGTATAGAAAACTTTGATCCCAGAAAAATATTAGATTAAAAGCAATGTGTTTAATAGTTTGTGAATGTTTATAAATTTATACATAAAATTATAAATAATATGTATGTATAAAAGTATATGTATAATCCTTAATACACTCATTTCCAAAATATCACAATCTTAAACATTATAATAATGTTTCACATTGAATACTTGTACAAAGTTCATAGTTATTTGCTCATGAAAACCTTAGCAATCTGATTGATTATAAACATAAATAATGTATATGTATAAATGATGAAATCTACTGTCCTTATTTAATGGCAATATTCCAAATGAAATTTTCACAACAAATAATTGTGAATTTTATTACTATGGAAAATGTCATTGACATGGATTAAAACATTTATACTTAAGAAGAGAGTAACAGTTACATACCCCATGTCCTTGGCAATGTTTATCTGAACTACACCGAGTCCAATTCCTCTTCTCTTTAACTAATTCACATCTGAACCCACTGCAACCCTAAAATATTAAGTTAAAAAACAACAAAAGCAAAATGCAAAGTCAAAAGATGAGGAATATAATTTGTAAAAAATTTATGCGCACATAATTTTATGGAATAAACACAACAGATGAATCTGACTTTCATAACATCTCTTTATTTTTAATAAAAACATGGAGTCAAAATAAAAATAGTATGTTATTACTCAATAAAATGTGAAATGTTGCAAATGAGATACTATTTTTTCTTTTAAGAGAGCAGAGCTATACTGTTTTTGTTACAAATTTGTGCAGGAAAATAATACCTAAATTGTAATCACAATTTGTAATTTCTAGGGCCCATTTAGCACTTTTTATGCATTTTATATTATATATTCCCATATACCCTGAGAAGGAGATATTTTTATGTATATTTTTTATTTGAGAATAATTAAGCTTACAATTTTAAAGTCATGTCATGAGTTATTGACATAGCAATTTTTCAAAGCAAGAACTGCTTTACTCTTGGGTTCTCAGTTCTGTCCACTGGGGTATGTCCCTGTTCTTGTGACTGTGCTATGCTGTTTTAGTTACTATAGTCTTGTAGTATAGTTTAAAGTCATAAGCTATCTAATCTTTGACAAAGCAGACAAAAACATACACTGGGGAAAATAATCCTTATTCAATAAATGGTGGTGGGAAAACTGGATAACCACACATAGAAGACTGGAACAGGATCTGCACCTTTCACCTTTCACAAAAGTCAACTAATGGTGGTTAACAGACTTAAACCTAGGGCGTGAAACTATAATAATTCTAGAAGAAAATATTGGAAAAACTCTTATATACATTGGCCTAGGCAAATAATTTATGAAGAAGACCCCAAGGTCAATCACAGCAACAACAAAAAGAAATAAATGAAACCTGATCAAATTAAAAAGCTTCTGCAAAGCCAAAGAAACTATTATGAGAGCAAATAGAGAACCTACAGAATGGAAGAAAATATTCGCATGCTACACATCCGATAAAGGGCTGATAACTAGAACCTATATAGAACTCAAGAAAATCAGCAGGAAAAAAAATCAAAGTACCATAACAAATGAGAATAAAGTATATTATTAATTGGAGGAGAAAAATGGCGGAGTAGAGGTGCCCTCCTGGCATTCTGCTTCCAGAGCAAAAAGTGAAGAAAGCGGATAGCCACACTCCAGCAATCTGCACTTCTAGGAGACCAGCTTTGCAAGCCTGCAGATATCCAACAGGAAACAGAGGGATAAGACCATTTGCAGCCTAAAGCAAAGGTGAACCGATCATTCTTCCGCAAAACTGGGGGATTCGGAGGCACACATCAGGGAGGGAGCGAGGCGCGGCTTAAGACGCTGCCAGCGGGCAGTGACGCCAGCCCTACCCGGCGCTGAGAAACACCCGCTCCCACACCGAGCTCCACTTCCACGTAGGCCAGGAGGTGCCTGAAGTTGGTGAGAAGTGGCAGCGCGGGACTAAGCCGTGTGGAGAGGAGACTAGAGCAGGGAACGCGCTGAGTCGCCAGAGCACACAGCAGCCGCAGTTTAAGGTGGGGGAGGGTCCGCGCGCAGCAACCGCTGTCCGCGCAGCAGGAACCAGAGCCCGCTTGGGCATCTCCCTGCAGAACACTCCCAGAACAAGGTCAAGGGGAGTTTACACAGAAGGAGGCTTTGACTTTGGATTTGGAGGAGGTTTGGGATAGCACTGAGAGGTCAGAGTGCGCAAAGTTAGACTCCTTGATCCATTAGGATGCCCTCCCTCTGCCCCTCCGGCACCGCTCTGCCCCTGCATTCCAGCGGTGACTTTGGCTCGGGGTTTGGAGAGGAGGCGCAGAGAGAGCGCTGGTACGTGCCACTACTCCACCAATTTGATATTGGACCGTCACTTGCTGCACAAGCGGCACTGACTCTGTGCTCAGAGAGTGGAACCTGCCAGGAGGGGGCAGTGCTACAGGGGAGATTGCCCTTTTCAGATTTAAGGCAGAGAAAGGTTGCCTTCCACACTCTCCTGCGACCCAGAGCCCCGCCCTGGGCTCCAAAGTTTCTGTCCCAGCCTTGGGGGCGGAGCTGAGATAGAAACTCATTCCTGCAGCTTATATCCACCTGGGTAATTAAAAGGACAAAAGTCAGGGATAGGTGGGTCCCATAGACTGCCTGCCTGCCCCTTCTGGTCAGTCTCTCCCTGCACAGGTCTCCCGCTCTGTGCCCAGAGTGTGGAGCCCGCCCGGGCAGTGCTGGGCCTTACAGGAGGCATCCGTTAGTGGTTATAAGGCAGAGATATTTTACGACCCCCACATCCGGGGATTTAGGGCCAGGCCTTTGGCTCCAAAGTTTGTATTCCCGCGTTGGGGACGGAGCCGAGATAGAAACTGCTCCCGGTGCTGCCGCTTATCTCCTCCTGTGGAATTAAAGAGACAGAACACGGGGCCTGGTGGGTCTGGCTTCAGGACAATCTCTCACTGCACAGGTCTCCCTCGCTCTGTGTCCAGAGTGCAGAGCCCGCCGGGAAGGAGATACTCTCGAAGGAAGCTGCCCTTAGCTGCTATAAGGCAGAGAGTCTTTACGTCTACTGCGTCCTGTTTCATGTGGCTGAGCCTTGGCTCCTAAGTCTCTGCCCCCCCACACCCCCACACCCCCAACCCCCACATTGGGGGCGGAGCTGAGATAGGAACTGTTCTCATTCCTGCTGCTTATCTCCACCTGGGTAATTAAAGAGACAAAAGGCAGGGATAGGTGGGTTCCATTGACTGCCTGCCTGCTTCTGGTCAGTCTTTGCACTCTGTGTCCAGAGTGCTGAGCCCGCCTGGGCAGAGTTTAGCCTCGTGGGAGATTCCCTTTAGTGGCTACAAGGCAGAGAGACTTTACGTCCACCACGCTCCAGTGTCTTGTGGCTGAGCCTTTGGCTCCAAAGTTTCTGTCCCCACCTTGGGGGCAGAGCTGAGATAGGAACTGTTCCCATTCCTACCGCTTATCTCCACCTGTGCAATTTAAGAAACAGAAGACAGGGTTCCCTGGGTTTGGCTATGGGCCTACCAGCTTCAGGCCAATCTCTATCTGCACAGGTCTTCTGGGCTCGGTGTCCAGGCCCTGGAGTTTGCCTGGGCAGGGCCGAGCCTTGTAGGAAACAGCCTTTGGTCAATACAAGACAGAGAGATGTTACAACCCACACATTCTCGTGACTTGGAGCTGGGCCTTCCATTCCAAAGTCTCTAGCCCCGCCTTGGGGGTGGAGCTGAGATAGGAACTGCTCCGGTTCCTGCCATCTATTTCCACCTGTGTAATTAAGGAGATCAGCAGGAAGGGTAGGGTAATTGGCTGTTTCCCCTCCGCTACATCTCAGACTACAGGCTCCCCAGCGGGTTGAGAGACCTGCAGACACTACCCCAGCGAAGGCTGCTGACAGAGAGCAACTCCACCTACTGGCTCAGAAACTAAATAAGACGTGTGAATACCCAAACGAAAACCTAAAGGAAAGAAACAACAACGGATCGACATGGGAAGAAATCAGTGAAGGAACTCGGTAAATATGAAGAAACAAATGGAAAACACACCCCCAAAGAGGAGCACCAGCCCCTTAGAAACAGACAACAACGAAAACCTGGCAACTAAAATGACAGAAGAGGAATTTTGAATGTGGATCATAAGAACACTCACTGACCGGCAACAACAACTCAATAACCAACACAAAGAAAACACAAAAAGCCTCCAGGAAATGGAACAAAGGTTCAACAAAGAGATGGACACAGTGAAGAAAACTTTAACCAAAATCCTGGAGATGAAGAATCAACTCAGGGAATTACAAAATACTGTGGAAAGTATCAAGAACAGGGTAGATCAAGCAGAAAAAAGAATCTCAGAGATTGAAGATAACACCTTCCAATTAAATAAATCAGTCACAGAAATACAGCAGAGAAACAAGAGAAAAGAGAAAAGCCTACAAGAGCTGTGGGATTATGTGAAAAAACCTAATGTGAGGGTCATAGGGTTAGCAGAAGGGGAAGAAGACAACACTCAAGGGCTGGACAAGCTTTTTGAAGATATAATAGAGGAAAATTTCCCAGACCTTGCTCAAAATCTCGATATACAAGTTCAAGAAGCCCAGAGGACCCCTGGGAGATGCAAACAGGAAGACGTCACGTCATGCAGTCATCAGACAGACCAAGATATCAACTAAAGAGGCCCTTCTAAGAGCTGTAAAAAGAAAGAAGCAAGTAACTTACAAGGGAAAGCCAATACAAATAACACCAGACTTTTCTAATGAGACTTTACAAGCAAGGAGAGACTGGGGCCCCATTCTCACTCTTCTGAAACAAAACAATGCCCAGCCTAGAATATTATTCCCTGCAAAACTAAGCTTCATATATGAAGGAGAAATAAAGACATTCCCAGACAAGCAAAGCCTCAGAGAATTCACCAAGACAAGACCAGCCCTACAAGAAGTACTCAAAACAGTGTTACACACGGAACACCATAATAGAAACTCACGAATATAAAAAAAGAAACCAACACCCAAAGATTAAAGGCCAGATATCTCTATGGATCAAGACAGAAATCAAAGCAACAACATCCAACCCAACAAAATGAACAGTAATCTACCTTACCTATCAGTTCTCTCAATAAATGTGAATGGCTTAAACTCTCCACTCAAGAGACATAGGCTGGCTGAATGGATAAGAAAATACAGGCCAACTATATGCTGTCTTCAGGAAACACATCTAACCTGCAAGGATGCATATAGACTAAAAGTAAAAGGGTGGAGATCAGTATTCCATATAAGTGGAAGCCCAAAGAAGGCTGGCGTGGCTGTTCTAATTTCAGACGATTTAGTTTTTAAACCAACAAAAGCTTTGAAAGACAAAGAGGGTCATTATATAATGGTGAAGGGCACAGTTCAACAAGAAGAGATAATAAGTTTAAATATATATGCACCCAACTTAGGTGCACCCAGTTTCATAAAGCAAACCTTACTGGATCTAAGCAAACGGATTAATAGCAACTCCATAATCACCGGAGATTTCAACATCCCACTGACGGCTCAAGACAGATCCTCCAAACAGAAAATTAATAAAGAAATAATGGACTTAAACAAAACTCTAGAACAATTGGGTCTGACTGACATCAACAGGACATTCTACCCCAAATCCACTGAATATACATTCTTCTCATCAGCTCACGGGACATTCTCTAAGATTGACCATATCCTAGGACACAAAGTAAACCTCAAGAAATTTAAAAAAATAGAAATCATACCATGTATCTTCTCAGATCACAGTGGAATAAGGGTAGAAATCAACCCTAACAGAAACTCACATTTCTACACGAAAACGTGGAAATTAAACAACCTCCTACTAAATGATTACTTCATAAATGAAGAAATCAAGACGGAAATAAAAAAATTCTATGAAGAAAATGACAATTGAGAGACAAGTTATTAACTCCTCTGGGACACAGCTACAGCAGTTCTGAGAGGAAAGTTTATCTCCATAAATGCCTATAACCAAAAGTCAAAAAGTTCACAAATAGACAATCTAATGAAACGACTCAAAGAGCTGGAAAAAGAAGCTCAGACCAGCCCCAAACCCAGCAGAAGGAGTGAAATCAACAAGATCAAATCAGAACTAAATGAAATTGAAAACAGGGAAGCTATTCAGGAGATTAACAAAACAAAAAGTTGGTTCTTTGAAAAAATAAACAAAATTGACACGCCACTGGCTAAGCTAACAAAAAGGAGAAGAGAGAAATCTTTAATAAGCTCCATCAGGAATAAAAAAGGAGATATCACAACTGATCCCAAAGAGATACAAGATATAATTTATGAGTACTGCAAAGATATTTATTCACACAAACTGGAAAATGTGGAGGAAATGGACAAATTTCTAGAAACACACAGCCTCCCTAGGCCCAACCAGGAAGAAATAGATTCCCTGAACAGGCCAATCTCAACAGCTGAAATAGAAACAGCAATTAAAAATCTCCTTAAAAAGAAAAGTCCTGGTCCAGATGGCTTCACACAGGAATTTTACCACACTAACAAAGAAGAACTAATACCTATCTTGCAGAAACTATTCCACAACATCGAGAAGAATGGAAAACTCCCTGACACCTTCTATGAAGCGAATATTACTCTGATACCAAAACTAGGAAAGAATTCAACAAAAACAGAAAACTACAGACCAATATTCCTAATGAATATAGATGCAAAATTTTTCAACAAAATCTTAGCTAACCGAATCCAGACACTTATCAAAAAAATAATCCACCACGACCAAGAGGGCTTCATCCCAGGGATGCAGGGATGGTTCAACATATGCAAATCTATAAATGCTATTCACCACATAAACAGAAGCAAAAACAAAGACTACATGATACTTTCAATAGATGCAGAAAAAGCTTTTGACAAAATTCAACACCCTTTCATGATACGAACACTCAGGAAAATAGGCATAGAAGGGACAAACCTAAAAATGATACAAGCCATTTATGACAGACCCATAGCCAACATCATACTGAATGGGGAAAAACTGAAAGCATTCCCACTTAGAACCGGAACCAGACAAGGCTGCCCACTATCTCCACTTCTATTCAACATAGTACTGGAAGTCCTGGCTACAGCAATCAGACAGGAAAGTGGAATTAAATGTATTCAAATAGGGGCAGAAGAGATCAAACTTTCACTGTTTGCGGATGATATATTATATTTAGAAAACCCCAAAGATTCAACCAGGAAACTCTTGGAATTGATAAATGAATTTAGCAAAGTCTCAGGATACAAAATCAATACACAGAAATCAGAGGCATTCGTATATGCCAACAACAATCAAATCGAGAACCAAATTAAAGACTCAATACCCTTCAAATAGCAACAAAGAAATTAAAGTACCTAGGAATATACTTAACCAAGGAGGTAAAAGACCTCTACAGGGAGAACTATGAAACACTGAGGAAGGAAATAGCAGAGGATGTAAACGGAAATCCATTCCATACTCGTGGATCGGCAGACTCAACATCATTAAAATGTCTATACTACCCAAATTGATCTACAGATTCAACGCAATACCTATTAAAATCCCATCAGCATTCTTCACAGATATAGAAAAAATAATTTTACGCTTTGTATGGAACCAAAGAAGACCCCGAATATCAAGAGCAATTCTAGGCAACTAAAACAAATGGGGAGGTATTAATATGCCAGATATCAAACTATACTACAAAGCTGTTGTAATTAAAACAATCTGGTATTGGCACAAAAATAGAATTATTGACCAGTGGAACAGATGTGAGAATCCTGATATAAAACCATCCTCATATAGCCATCTGATCTTTGACAAAGCAGACCAAAACATACGCTGGGGAAAAGAATCCCTTTTCAATAAATGGTGCTGGGAAAACTGGATAGCCACTTGTAGAAGGCTAAAACAGGACCCACACCTTTCACCTCTCACTAAAATCAACTCACGCTGGATAACAGACTTAAATCTCAGGTATGAAACCATTAGAATTCTGGAGGAAAATGTTGGAAACACTGTCCTACTCATCGGCCTAGGCAAAGAGTTTATGAAGAAATCCCCAAAGGCAATCAAAGCAGCAACAAAAATAAATAAATGGGACATGATGAAAGTACAAAGCTTCTGCACAGCCAAAGAAACAGTCATGGAAGTAAACAGACAACCTACAGAATGGGAGAAAATTTTTGCATCTTACCTATCCGAAAAAGGGCTGATAACTAGAATAGAACTCACGAAAATCAGAAAGAAAAAATAAAATAACCCTATTAAAAAGTGGGCAAAGGACTTGAACAGAAACTTTTCTTAAGAAGACAGAAGAATAGCCAACAAACATATGAAAAAATGCTCAACATCTCTAATCATCAGGGAAATGCAAATCAAAACCACAATGAGATATCACTTAACCCCAGTGAGAATGGCCTTTATCAAAAAATCTCCAAACAATAAATGCTGGCGTGGTTGCGGAGAGAGAGGAACACTCCTACACTGCTGGTGGGACTGCAAACTAGTTCAACCTCTGTGGAAAGCAATATGGAGATACCTTAAAGCGATACAAGTGAATCTACCATTTGATCCAGCAATCCCATTGCTGGGCATCTACCCAAATGATCCAGTGACACTCTACAAAAAAGACACCTACACTCGAATGTTTATAGCAGCACAATTCATAATTGCAAGGCTGTGGAAACAGCCCAAGTGCCCATCAATCCAAGAATGGATTAATAAAATGTGGTATATGTATACCATGGAGTACTATTCAGCTCTAAGAAACAATGGTGATATAGCACATCTTATATTTTCATGGTTAGAGCTGGAACCCATATTACTAAGTGAAGTATCCCAAGAATGGAAAAACAAGCACCAGATATATTGTCCAGCAAACTGGTATTAACTGAGTAGCACCTAAGTGGACACATAGGTACTACAGTAATAGGGTACTGGGGAGGGAGGGGAGGGGGGGCGTGTATATACATATATAACGAGTGACATGCACACCATCTGATGGATGGTCATGATGGAGACTCAGACTTTTGGGGGGAGGGGGAAAGGGCATTTATTGAAACCTTAAAATCTGTACCCCCATAATATGCCGAAATAAAAAAAAAAACAAAAAACTAAATTCCTCAGGGTGGCCTTCTCTAGCAAGTTACGTTAATAGCAGTAAAAAACAGTTTTTAATAAATTGTGTAATATATTTTAACATATGTTATAAAATGATTATTAATAAGTTTTTGAGTTGATAAAAGCTACTAATGACAGATTATATGCAAAAAGACAACTTTCCTGTTAAGAAACATGAGATATATCAATTGTAATTACATCAATAACATAAAAGCATATTTTGGGGAAAATTTTATATGTATGTATTTATGTGTGTATATGTATATATGTGTAAATATATACAGAATAAATGTTCTGTAGGAACTGTTTTCAAGATTCAAAAAAAAATAGTTTATTATTAATTAACACTGAAGACACAGAAGTATCCCCATTCAAATCCACAGAGTTGGCATACACAGAAAGCCCATATTTTCTAATAAATGAGAGTAAATGATAGTAAAAAAGATGTAATATGAAGATGAGAGATTTTAAAACTCTCTGGGATTATGAAATAAAATGGAAGGCCACTGGTGGATGAAATGAACTGAGAAAGCTACCAAACTGAAGACAATGGCAAAGGAGAGAGCCTAGCTGATCAGCCTTACAATGCTCTGGAAGTGCTGCAGCCTCAGAGTCCTAATGAAAAACTGAGGAATAAGAATGAAAAAGCAGGAACGGGAAGGGTGGCCAAAATGTTGCATCATGCATGGAAATGTGTTCACAAAACCACAGTAAGTTTTTCGCTCTCAACATCCACTACTCACTTCTCCACGTCTCCTTTCAATTACAGAATGTAGTCAACATACTTTTATCCCAGGGGGAATATATAAAGGGGTAATTTGTTTCCTAAAGCAACTGAATTAATAATGACTATAGAATTCAGGCTTCTAAAATTGTCTGTCCTCTGGAATAAGCACTACTCAATCAAACTATTGCAAATACCATGGCCTAAAAGATAAGTTCCGAGACAAAGACTGTCATTTAATAAACCCCTGTGACATAGAGAAAGCTCCCTACTGTGTATTTGGTCAAAAATGGTTTGGGAGTAAAAAGTCATGCCAACTCAAAACTCCTACTGCACCAATGAGTAACAGCCAGATAAATTGTCAGAATCATACTTTAAGGACACCAGAGTTCTTTGAATGCAATGAATATTGCATCATCTAAAGCTTTCTTTACCATGAATCTTAATTTTGTTCATTCCCCTGCCAACACAAATTTAAAAGCATATACTTGTGGCATGAATTTGTAGCATTCACTATACCTGTGTCACACCTGAATGTTTGTGTTTATGTATAGTATTATAAAAGAATTAGATGAGATGATTAATGAGAAGTAGATCATAAAAATCATAAATTATGGCCTTCTTGGACAGAAAAAGAGGGTAAACTATTCATTTTTCACTATTTATAAGACTGACTGCATAATATACAAGCTGATCATTGTCCTGACTGCAAGAGAGTTCTTGAATTAGCCAGTTTGCAAAGTTTATGTCTGAGTCCATTTTTAACCCAATATGGCTAGGACTGAACTCCATATGCAAAGGGTTTCCATTCACAGCTACATTCAAACACTAACCAAAACCCACATCAGAACTGGCTTCATCTTTTGTATGGTGGAGCCCAAAGTAAGCTGTGTGCACCGTACTATAGTCTTCACTTGGGAATCAATGTTCACCTACCAGATGCAGCAGTTTATACCTGTCATGTTTAATCCACTGCATGAGCAAGTGCTAATAAGTGTGTTAAATATTTCAAAGAATAGCTACAAAAATACACGTTTGTTTAACACCTTTCTATGATAGAGGAGGTATATACTATGGCCATCTTTTCTGTGGTATGTCTTTTAATTTTGTTCAATGTGGCAACAACTGCTTTAAAGAATGGTGTTTGAAATGTGTGTGCAAACTGATATATACAGAAATCTGTACGTGACACAGGTGCCTGGCCATATTGTGTGAAAATACATTTGAACCTTTCCTGTTTATGCAAATACTTGCAAGTAGAGGTGCATCAACCAACTGAAGACCTTTAAGGGGTCGTACTCCTTGTCTTTCCTCATTTTTAAAGGACTTTTTTCCCCTCCATTTGGATGTGAGGGCGATCTGGCTGCCACATCTGTCACCCCACTGATCGCCAGGGTTGATTCCGCTGATCTGGCTGGCTGGGCGGGTGTCCCCTTCCTCCCTCACTGCTCCACGTGCCTCCCTCCCAAAGCTGTGCGCTCGATCAAAGAGGACGACCTTCCCCGCTAGAGGAGGACCGGTCCTCGGTCAAGGGTATATGAGTAGCTGCGCTCCCCTGCTAGAACCTCCAAACAAGTTCTCCATTTTTCTTTAAAAGCAGCAACCGAATTGTAGTCCAGGGTTTTGTGTCATGGATGAGAGACTGCTGATTGTGGGTAGGGGCTCCTCAATGTTTGACCAGTGAGTCGGTCCCACCCTCTTACACGTCTCAGCTTCTCTTTTGGGGGTCTAGTATTTCCAAGAAAGCTCAAAATGTGGAGTGATTAGCTCTTACCTATGTCTCCTGTATGAGCCTTCTTTTAATTAATTTGTTGGAGGCTTTCTCTGTTTGGCCACTTACACCTCAATGAATCACCCCAGGCAACTCCCACTGAGGACCCTAGTTACCCAGGGGTGCCTTTCACCTGGGAAGAGAAAAATGCCCCTTTCTCTTCGGAGCTGAGGAACTCAATCTCTCACTTATCTACAAACAAGACAGTTTGGGTTCCTCTTTCACAAATGCACAGAAAAGCCTATTGAGATTAATTTTATGATGAAAATGCAACGGAGAAGACACTTTAGAATGTACCTCCAAATCTCAGTTAGGATCCCAAATAACAATTTCTAGGAAAAGAACGAGCTGAGAGTAAACCAACCATCAAACAAAAACGGGAGATCCAGAGCTCAGGAGGACTTATCAGTTCCCGACAAAGGAGAAGCTCAGAGTCGGAGGGCCCAAAAGGGTTGGGCCGGTAGCTGGCACCGAGTTCAGGCTACTCCTTCAGGGGTCCTGCGTCTTCTCTGAGCTCTATGTCTTGGCACCAATCTTGTCAAAGGAAAAGAAGCCAACCTCTGTAAAATAATTTAAAGAGGTTTATTCTGAGCCAAATTTGAGGACCATGACCTCGAGCCACACCCAAGAAGCCTTGAGCTAGTGGACTCGCTGTGGCTGGGTTACAATTTGGTTTTATACATTGCAGGGAGATAGGGGTTACAGGTAAAGTCATAAATCCATGCATGGGAGACATGCATTGGTTCGGTCTGAAAAGGTGGGCCATCTTGAAGTGGGGGCTAACAAAGGTTATGGGTGGGATTAAAGATTCTTTGACTTTCAATTGGTTAAAGACAAGAAGCCTTGTCTAAAGGCTTGGGATGTTTTAAGATAAGGAGGTCTGTTAATCAGAGACAAGGCACCAGGACATATATTTGTTGTGTAAATCTAGGACCTGCAGGTTAGTTGCATAGCCTTAGACCTGTGAATGAATTACAAAGGATATCTCCAAGAAGGGAGGGGGCATGATGAGGCATGTCTGACCTCCCTCCTGGTGGCAGGCAATTTAGTTTTAGGATATCCCCTTGGCCTGGAGGGGGTCCACTCAGTCAGCCGGTGGCAGTGGGGAGCAGGTGGGAAAGTCTTATGATTTTATTTTAGTTCATAAAACAACCAACTTCTTTAGTAGTATTAGCCTCTGCTTTTAATAAATTGTGAAAAGTTTCTCTCTACCTTTAGGTACCTGGCCTACGTATTATCTTATCAAGATAATTTCTTATGCTTTCAAGTTGTCTTTATCAATGTATTTGATTATGGGGGAAAATTGAGTCGTTTCTGTTAAATGTGTAAGGCGTTTTTTCTTTTTAACTATGTGCCTCTGTACTCACTTTTTAAATGTTTTAATTGTTGCTCTGGCTATGTGAACGGCATTATTTTATAATGACCTGTGATTCTGTTATAATTAAGTGTTATAAGCTTTTTTCTTTTAATGAAAACTTTATTCTGCATCAAGGTATTGGGAAATGAAGCTGCATTTGGGGCACATTACAGAGGGGGGAATGATCCATATATGATGAGTACAAAACTCAATTATAGAATTATTCCTTAGCTAGTACCAAATTACCAATGCTTAAGTAAAAGTAAAATGATTTTCCACACTAAAAGGCCTGAAGTGAAATGACAGCATTAAAACCAGCAGATTTAAATGCAGCACCTTTGTTTTTAAAAAAATCAAATATTGGAAAAAATCAAATATTGAGGAAGAACTCTGGCCTTAAAACACATCTCACCTGAATTCCAACCAGAAAGCCAGTCTGTGATGTTTTTTAGCAATTCATTGTATGGAAAAAAATTATGACTGCTAAGCAAATCCAGTGACAAAAATGATAAAACTACAAAATAAGCTGGTTTTCTGAAAATATTTCAAATAATTTCCAAAATGCCTAAATGATGTGATTTTCATAAAAATTTATCTAGTATGTGTAGAAATTCATCTTGAAATATGAAAGAGGTGAACTAATTTAAGGTTTATTATATATGCCCTTCAGATCAGTGTTAATGACTGTGACCATCCTACTAACAAATGCAACACAAAAACAATTCAGAGAGCAGCATGGCCTTGGAGACCACCCACACCCACACAATTGTACATAACGGGGCTTTGCCATCAAGTTAAGGAATGGACAAACAAGTTCAGTCTCAAAGGTCAGATGTTTTCACAGTCATTGAAATTATATTCCAAAAACTGTTTTCATGTATCCTCTACTTTTTGACTTACTTGCAAATAACTGGTTGCAGAGTACACAGAAATCCTACTACATTTTATGTAATATTTTGGGTGGACTTCCCTTTATCATTGCTTAAAAATCTTCAAAATAGCCTAGTAAGGCTATGACAGTGCTGGGCATGTGAAGATGCAGCCCTTTGTTGCCTTCAAACACTGTCATACCCTCTCTGACTGTCCCGTTGGTCTTCACAAAGCAGTTGCTTTCGGAGTCTGCTCTAAGTGGAGACCATCTGGTCTGAAGTGTATTGGCAAACTAAGCATCCTGTAAGACAAGCTGAATCTTGCTTTTTCCCAATCTGTTTAAAGTCTTGCATCTCTTCACTGATGCACTTTCTTGGGGTAGTGATAGTCAAAAGCACAAAGCATTTATGCACTCAGTCATGTAGCTAAACAAAAACCCCGAAATCTCCTAAAGCCATTTAAACCAGCTGTTCGAAATCCTCCTGCCACCACTTTGCTCTGTTAGCGCCATTGAAAACTTTCCCAACTATAAATGAAAGAATAAATGGTATCGCTGCTTTCCAAATATAGGCACTGCTCCATATCCTTGGACATTGATTGGATCTTTCAACTAATAACGGTGTTGAAAGCCTCAAAAAACCTGAAATTAATTTTCTAGCTTAAGTGTCAGCCGCCAGAAGTAAACTTCTTTCTCAGTTATTTGCCTGTTAGCTGATAGGTGCTAAATTTTAAATTATTCTTTAAAAAACAGTTGGACTTTCATCTTTATAAAGTATATAAAATTTTCAAAAAAAGGAACAATTTTGCTTTTCATTGTATTACTGAATACCTGAGGTAGTTGAGTACAGATCCACGTTTAATACCCCTGCCGACATCATTCAGCACTTCTCTTGGGGGAAAAATAAAGTGTTAGATAAAAATAAAACTGAGAACAGTTTTTCTATGCTTATGGCTTAACATTTAAGTTCCTGTGATCATTATTGTGATCCAATTTTACCAATTGGATTTAGGAGAAATCTATTTATATCTGAGGAATTTACTGAATGTGTCATTAAGCTAATTTCTTGCATTATGGGGGAATAGTAAGAGAAATTAAAATATTTGTTATGTTGGGAGACTACAAAGGGAAGTGCAGAGCGCTCCTCTCTTTCCCTCCCCTCCCCCCCCTTTATTTAAAGCTGGGTGTCATACATTTTAGAGAGCATAAAGTATACATTCTCACAGAGACAGGAGTTCAAAGTTGCCTGGTCCTTAGGAACAACTGGCTAGGCAAAAACTTGCACATGTGATTCTGGATAGGGGTGAGCGCCCGTCTGTTGGTTAAGCAATCTCTGCTTGGTTTGGCATCTGCCTCTGTGGAGGGCTGTTTCCTGAGCTTCTACTTCCACCTTGGCTGGGGTGGTCCACTTTGCAGAGCCTCCTGCTGTTGGTGCTGCCTTATCTGAGTCAGAATTTCCTGAATTTTTCCCTGGGCAACCTGGCAAGCATGGAAGTGACCAGTTATTTTGACAGCCCCTTGGCCATTCTCATCAGGCGTCTGGTCTCCAGGGACAACAGCTTCTGCGCCTGACAAATTCTGGGGCCCATTCACCGTTTCGCCTCCTGTTCCCATAACTCTGCACAGACCAGCTCCTCTTCATCTTCTCCCATCAATGAAGGGGGCATGAGGCCCTCTCCAGAAGCAGATGCTGGTGTCATGTTTTTGTGCAGTTTGAAGAACCATGAGCCACATAAACCTCTTTTCAAGTTACCCTGCCTCAGGTAGTCCTTCATAGCAAAACAAAAACTGACTAAGTCACACCACATCCCACAAGTTAAAAAGCTCAGACTCTAACGACTATCCACACCACAGATGCCAATAGCAAGTCACAGGTAAGCCAGACGTCTGACGGACCAGGTATGAATTGGGGGTTCCCATCACTCCCTCCACAAGGCAATAAATTGTGAAAAGGGCTTATAGAACTCAGGGAAGCACTTTACTTATGTTTACCAGTTTATTATAAAGGATGTAACTCAAGAACAGTTAAATGGATAAGACACAAAGGATAAGGTATTAGAGGAGGGGAAAAGACTTTCCATGCTTTGTGCTTTTGGAGAAAGTATTAACGGAGTAGGTTAATCAGCAAATAAATGAGTCATTTTAATTATAACCAATTAGTCTTCTTTGTCAACTACTGGTCTAACTGTCCATATTAAAATAGTGTAGAGCCACAAGGTATAAATAGTTATCAAAGTCTGATTTTTATAAAAATATAGTATATAGCCAAGAGTTAACCAGCCATTGTGCCCTAACTTCCTTGCTCTGTCATTGGTTACACTTAATGGCACTATCCTCCCTGACAGGCACAAGACTTGTGACTCCCACCACACGTCTATAGATAACACTGCTGTCAGAAATCCCAAGACTTGAGATTCTATAGATAACATTGCTGTTGAAAATGCCCCAAGACTTCAGATTCTATAGATAACATTGCTATTGTAAATCTTAAGACTGGTCTTTGAGGTGTTTTTTCAGACTCTGCATCCTGGAGACCCTAAAGATGCCAACCAGACCTGTAGACAGGCATGAGAACGGAGCCAACAGCCCTGAAACCCTCTACACAGGAACCCTTCAGACTGAGAAGATAATTTCTGTGCGTCCCAACCCTGTGAGATCATCCCCTATCAATCAGCAGACCAAATTCCCTTGCCCTTTGCTGATCAAGCTAAAAACTTGAAAACTCTTTCTCTCAAATTCTTGGAGAAATGAATTTCAGAAATTACTCCATCTCCTTGCCTGGCGCCTTGCAAAATACTACTCTCCACTGCAGCCCCTGCTGTCCCAGTGTGTTGGCTTTCACTGGGCCAGGGGCCCAGCGGGGCAGTAATGCTATGAAACTAAATACTTGGCTCTTTTTCTGGTTATATTAAACGTTCTTATTATTCAGGTTGTTCTGACATTTTTCGGTGTATTATTTTATTCTTTTAGTTCCTGGTCCACACAAATT
The DNA here is from genome assembly GCF_040939455.1 of Microcebus murinus. Classification (NCBI taxonomy): domain Eukaryota; kingdom Metazoa; phylum Chordata; class Mammalia; order Primates; family Cheirogaleidae; genus Microcebus; species Microcebus murinus. The sequence continues at coordinate 2,949,343 of NC_134127.1, forward strand.
ATTTGAAGACCAGACCCTGGTCTAACAAGGAGGCTTAGATTCTCTAGTGGTGAAAAACAAGTTTAAATACCTATAGTAAAAATTCTAATAAAACTAATAAATAGTAAAGCAAGAGTTCCTTTAACCAACAGAAATTGTGATCTTTGTATTTTAAGATCATGCTGGAGTAATCAAAATTTATAGCTAAAAGAAGGTAATATCTCTCTCTCTCTATCTCTCTCTCTCTGTCTCCAGACACTCACATACAAATCTACCACACATAGTTTCACATAAAAATTATATTTACCTTCTCTGGTTCACAAACAGCACCAGATTTTATATAGGTCTCATCAGTTTTTGAAGTATTTCTTAAATATGCAGACACACATACATAGCCATCAATATAAGTATATTGCACATCATGGTCAATGATTGGTACTATCTCTGTATGTGACCAGTGACAAACCAGTTTTCCACAAAAGATATGCCTGGAACGATGAGGTACAAAAAATTATCCATTTTTCACTAGGCACACAATGTGTTAGGTAAACAACAATTCAAAATATGAGGATAATTCAAAATACCACTCAGATAATAAACACTAAAGCTATTCAGAACGTATACTGTCTTATGGACGACAAGATGTAAATCCATCTGTATATAATGGGCATATCTCCCATTTGTAATGAGCGTGCTCTGTAGTACATACACAACACATACATATGCATTCGGGAAAGGTATAATTTCCTAAATACCCACCTGTAATTACAACGTCCACCACAGTTTCCAAATTTGTCACCATGATAATTCACTTCTTGCACACACACTTGAGGACCTCCTTTAGCAACTGAAAACATAAGGATTTCCAATTATTAATAGTAAAAAATGTTAGAAAAGCTTTAAAAAGTGTGGCAAATCAGTATAGAGACATCCAGACAACAATGCCAAGTCAATGTCATCAGCTAAAAATTTTTGATGTCATCTACCTGACACACAAAAAAAGAAACACTAAAAACTACCCACTTGGAAACAGAAAAAAATTGTATTATCATGCAGATATTATTGATAAATAAAAAAGTAAAAAAAAAAAAAAGTAATTTACTCTGTTATCCACTATTCAAATAATCTATTCTCTTTCCATCAAACACCTGTGATTTCTCTGATGTCCTATTATTTGTATCTTTTCCTTATTAGACCCATGTTACCTTTTGACAACATTCAAAGCTGCTTTGGTTTGCAATTTTTTTCCAAATTTGAACATAAAAGATGACATTTTTTAGTATGGCTATAGGGTGGATTACTGACTTTAGAATAACTACAACTTAAAAATGAAGCCCAGAGGAAAGGTAAAACTATTACATTTTCCAAATAACTTTGTACACTGTATATCTGCATCTTGGCATATTCCTTTATAGCAATAGGCGGTGTTGTCATTACAGTGTTCCCAATCAGCAGCATGGCGATCAATTACACAAAACTCAGATGTTCCATTGCAATATTCTTGTAAATCACACAGATCTCTTTTTTCCCTACATAAATGTCCTTTTTCATATATCTGTGAGACAAAGAAAATCAAATATGTATCTATTTCACTCTCAGTAAAATTTTCCTCCACTGCAAAGAATGAAGGTAGGTGTTAAAAATGAATCTCTCTACTCTTCTGAAATATTGTACACTATGTACTACAAAGCTAAGGAGCCACGATGACTTGTATATATCACATATTGAGAATCATCAGCTAAAAAGCAAAGATATCTAAGAAATACATACAATAGAAATTCTGTAGAGACTCTTTGAAACAAAGATGTAACTAAACATGAAGCCAGATTAATCTTCACCTTAAGCTTCTTAAGTCTGTGTTTGCTTTTCTTTGCTTGGCTGCTCATCATCAAGTTACAACTGATGGATACACACTTGGTATTATGTCATTCAAATTGAAGTTTTTGTTTGTTTGTTTTTTTTCCAAATTACCGATGGGAATATCTAAGTAATGGTTAGAAACATGTTAATCACTTTAAGGGTTAGCAAAACAGCTGATTAAACTGTATTTTGTGTACTTGCATTTGTAGTTGTGCCTACCGAAGCTAAATATGTATAAGAAAAATAATTGAATCAAATCTCTAAATTTTAGACAAGCTTTGGTAGAAATTGGTTGATTTGAAAGTAGACCAAAAAGAAAATTGGAACCTTTTACACTCACAGTAAATAAAAATGAGAGCAGAGTATAAGACACTTGTGAGTCTTTGAATGACAACAAAAGTCAAATTCTATGCCATAATTCATGAGAAAATTAATGTGAACTAACATAGTACAATTTAGCTATGATCTCTTAGGCTCTCCCTGGCAACTTGTTCTGTGATTTTTAATTATACTAAACAAAGCAATTATCTCTGTTTTAACAAACTACCCTTTAGGATGTAGACAAAGGGCAGTGGATTGTTTAGAAAATTCTTAATACTCAATCCCAGTGTTTAGAGACAAAAGCCAAAACCAGAGCTCTGGTTAAGGGAAATGCAGCAGGTCTACTGCTATGAAGTACTAACCCTACAGTGGCCTTTACATTCCTGCAACTTGAAAACAAACGATCACTGGCTTTAATTATTAGTCCATAGAGTAGAAAAGAGCACCTTGTCAAAGCTACACATCAGTATTTGACATGCTATATATTGATGAATATTGATCCCTTCTTATAATATATTCAAAATGAGAATTTTAATAGTTTTGTCTCTTTATCTAAACATTGCATGCCAAATGTGTGTGGTTTTCTTGTTTTATAATATTTTATAAGTTATTTAAACCTTAAATAGCTACATTCTGTCATTACAAAAGTAATTCATACCACCCAAATAATTTGGAATTGCTATTGAACGTAAAAAACAGATGGGTCTCCAAAAGTGATTAAAACCACACAGTGAAAAGCAGAGATAAGAAGGTTGAAAGAGACCTAAGGATATCCCATGAATCTTGAAATCAACTATATTTGAATTAGATTTCTGTTACTTACCAACACAATAGGTAATCAACTTGAAAACAAATACAATAGTATAAATAATAGAATATAGGTTTAATACCTAAACCTTTAGGGAACAATGAAACTTCCTATATTAAAATAATGAAAATCCATGAGGTAATCCATGATTTCTGTAAAAGTATAGATAGATCCAGAAGTTAACCCACCATTGTCCCCAAAGCTCCTCACTGCTGCAACAGCTCAGTGAATAATGGCATGTCTTCTTCCTGATGGGTGCATGATGTGTGACATCCCCAACTGCTTCTATAGATGGCATTGTTATTGTAAGGCCTGAGACTGGTCTTTGAGGTATTTTTTAGACTCTGCACTTGAGGGGACACACTGATGTCAGTCAGACCATGGAAAGGTAAGCAAGATAGCAAATGGACCCCCAGAAGTTCAGGTGACCACCACAAGCACCTGGATTCCCAGGCACAGAAGAGCCCCACGGTTCTCACAGCCCCCGAGCCCAGTTTAGGGAGATGCCTGGAGTCCAGGAGGTCGCACTGCTCTAGAGAGGAAACCCATGCTGGATCCCTCACTCTCCCTCACACACAGCTGCTAGGGCATAACACCATTTTGAGAACAGGGTCCCCACCACCGTGCAGGGACCCGTGGACAGGCTGAGAATGGATCCCACAAACCTGGAGACCGCTATCTAGGAAATGTCCCAACTGAGAAGGTGATTTCCGCTTCCCAAAGCTACCAGTTCATCCTTAGCCAATCAGCAGACACAATTCTCTAGCCTTTTGTTTGCCAAACCACCTCTAAAAAATCTTAGCCCTCAAATTCTCAAGGACACGGATTTGAGAAATCACTCCCATCTTCTCGCTGGGCGCATTGCAAAATAACACTCTTTCTCCACTGCAATCCCTGCTGTCTCAGTATACTGGCCTTTACCGGGCGGTGGGCAGGGCACCTGGCTGGGCTGTAACGATACAGATATCCTCTGAAACCATGCTCTACAAAATATTTGAGATATAAAATAAATGTTCATATGCTATTAGGAAGTAGGCCCCAAACTAAAAGCTGACCACAGATAATATATAAAGTAAAATATTTGAAAGATGAAAATGAAAAAGACAACAAACATTTATTTACAAAAATAATGTAATATTTTGAAATCTTACCTTGCAAGTGTTTACATTACAGCATGGCCCAGAGCCACACTCTGCATTTTTCTTTAGAGTGCAAAGTTTAGGATTACAGCATTTTTTATGGGCACATTTCTAAAAGCAAATATAATAATATTAAGCACTTTTAATCAAATGAACAATTTTATTTCCTTTCAAAATGTACTGAGTATGTTTCTATCTTAATTACAATCACAGCATGACTTTTGATTTTTTTATTTATTTTATAACACTTTATTTAAACTTCAGATATTTTTCCTATAGGAAAAAAAGGTGATGATAATGAAATTACTCACAATTTCATGCTGAAGAATTTGACCTATTAAAAATTTAATGCAATTTCAGTCCTATTTTTGTTTATAAAAACATGTACTGCAAATTTGTATATTTTTATTTATTATGTTATAGATTTTTTTTCATATAAATTGAGTCTTACTAAGGCATCATTTGGGGAATAAATAACAATGTATGAATATGAAAAAAATAGAGGTTTCTTAATAGTACCAACAGTTTATTATTATAAATGAGATTTCAAAGAAAAAATTTTCAATCAAGGAGACTGAAAAGAGGGGTTCCATGCCGACCTGGTCCACAAAGGACAAAAATAACAAGTAAATGACCGCATTAGGGTAGCAGAACAGAGCGATGTAAAACACCTGGCTGGGTGGGCTCAGGGAAAACAGGGAATCCATATCATGGGGAAAAGGTGAGCAAGAGAGCAAATGGACCCCCAGAAGTTCACGTGACCACCACAAGCACCTGGATTCCCAGGCACAGAAGAGCCCCGCGGTTCTCACAGTCCCCCGAGCCCAGTATAGGGAGATGCCTGGAGTCCATGAGGTTGTACTGTTCTAGAGAGGAAACCCATGCTGGATCCCTCACTCTCCCTCACACACAGCTGCTATGGCATAAGACCATTTTGAAAACAGAGTCCCCACCACCGTGTACCAAGTTCTGGTACCCAGTAGCCCCTGCATCCCCACAACCCTTGGGCCTAGCCGCCATCCCGCCATGTCTGCAGGAAAGGCTGCAACAACATGACCCCACTTCGACCCAGTGGAACAGTCATAATCCTGGCCCCCAAAGCTTATGCAGCACTCTGTACTCCAGGCAAAAGGCAGTCTAGCACATTCAGGATATAGCCTCCAAGCCCAAGAGAGCCAACTTCGTTCTCTCCAGGGCCTCAGAGCTGGCTGCATGGCACCCGGCATACTGGCAATTTCATCCCTTTGACCACTGGAATTTCCATGCACCATGTATGCCCCTAAAAACCAAGGACTAGACTGCCTGGCAAGTGCCCCCGGCAATGCTGCCTCCATGACCACAAAGCAAGACCACTATACCCAGTGCCTGCCCTCCCAAAGGGCCTGATTACTAGCTCAGTTTGGGGGCTTCAGCTTAAAAATATCCACACCAATGCATTCAAAAACACTGACAATGTGGACCACCGAGGCACTCAAGACAACCAAAGAAATCAAACAGAGACTACACCATGGTGCCCAACCAGAACCAAAGATAAATCACCCTGCCCAGCTGACACTGAAGGACACACCTACAGGAAAAGGTTTTTCGCTGTGAAAACTATTCTATAAAATTGGAAAAGGTGATTGTTCCACCGGATGTGCAGATATCAACATAGGAAAAATAGAAACATGAAAAAGCGAAGATACATGACACCCCAAAATAAACACAATCATTCTCCAGTAACAGTGTTCCTCCCAAATCCATGAAATGTCTGAAAAAGTATTGATATAAAGGTAATTCATCAGGATTCAAAAAAATACTGATAGGTAATTCACAAAATCAGCAAAATAATTCAAGACAAGAAATTACTATTGAAAAGTGGGGTGTTGCTGATAACAAATGCCTAAGAATGTGGAAGTGGCTTTGAAACTGGGTAATGGGTAGTGGCTGGGAGAGTTGGGAGAAGCAGGATAGAGGGCTAGATTCTGGTGAGGGCTTGGAATAGAAAAATACTGGGGAAAGTGTGGTACTCCTTAGAGATTAGTTAAGTAGTTAAGACTGGAATGCTGGCAGAAATACGGCAGTAAAGTCTATTCTCACGAGGTTTCAGATGTAACGGAGGGAAAGGTATTGGAAACTATGGTAAAGGATATCCTTGTTATAAACCAGCCAATGACTTGGCTGACCTGTGACCATGCCTGGAGGCTTTGTGGAAGAGTTAACTTGAGAGTGATGAACTAGGGTGTCTGGCAGAAGAAATTTCTAAGCAGCAAAATGCTCAGGTTTCTGTGTGTTTACTTCTAACTGCTTGTGGTGAACTGCTAGAGAAAAGGGAAACAGTGGAAAAAATTTGGAAAATTCATAGCCTAGCCATGTAGTAGAGAATGAAAGAGCATTTTCAGGAAAGGACACCAAGGATGTACCCAGAAACTTGTTTAAGAGACTACCACAGACAGAAGGAAGCCAGGTGCTATTCCTCAAGAAGTTGGAAGACCCAAAAGCATTTTAGAGATATCAGAGGCTTTGCCTCCCATCGCAGGCCCAGAAGCCTAGGAGGGCAGAATGGTTTCAGAAGACACACTGGAGTGCTCTTCATGGGCTCACTGACCAAGGTTGCCTCAGGACACTGCTCCCAGCATTCCAGCACAGTGCTCCCAAGCTTTGCTCTAGCAGCCTCAGGTACAGCTCCCGCCAGAAGGTGCAAGTCATAAACCTTGGCAGCATCCACATGGCTCTAATTCTGCAGGCTTGCAGAAAGCAAGAACTGTAGAGGCTTGGTCGTGTCCACTCATATTTCAAAGGATGAAAAGCCTGGAGGCCCAGGTACAGACTTGTTGCAGGGGAGAAGCCACCAGAGAGAGTCCCCACTAGAGCAAAGCCTAGTGGGACTGTGAGAGTGGCACCACCACTGAGAGCCCATAATTGTAAAGCCACCAGCATGCAATGCCAGCCTGGGAGAGCTGGATGAATTGAGCCCAGCCAAACCATGGGGTGGGGCTGCCCAAGGCCTTGGACCCACGCGTGCACCTGTGTGTAAAAGACACTGGACATGCAGTCAAAGCAGATTATTCGGGAGTCTGAATACCTCATGTTAGCTCTCTTGGGTTTCAGACTTGCTTGCAGCCTGTTATCCCTTTCTTCTTGCTTATTTCTCCCATTTAAAATGGGAATATTTACCTATGCTCATAAGTAGATAATTTGCTTTGACTTTACAGGCTCATAGATGAGACTTTAGGCCCACGCATGCATCAGTAGATGGGAGATATTCTGAGATGGCACAAGACATACAAGAATTAAACTGTCAAACTACATAGGGATGAACCTAGCTTTTGGTTTAGTTTGATGTAATGAAGGACAGAAAAGGGTAAAGAGATTGCTACAAACACTATTCATGCTGATCACACGGCCATGGGACAAGAGCAACCATGGCAGGTGAAGAAGGTAAACCTTAGACTCTAGGAGGTCAAGAGTAGAAGGTGAGAAAATTAAAACTCTTTGCTCTCACTTACAGGACAGTTGGCCCAGCCCTGTCAACTCTGAATGATCATCTTGTCTCAGACTATCCCCACTACCCTTACTCTGTGCACTGAATACTCATTCTATCAGGAAACCTCAACCTGAGACCTGGTAACATTAGAGGTAGACAGCTTCTACCCAAGATAAAGTTCCGAACACTGATGTGATTTCCTCTAGCCACATTTTATCAGATTTGGAGGTCTCTGCTATTGCCTAAGGAAGAATAAAACTCTCCTGTGTACTTGTCTCAAGCCCATAGCTATTGCTCTGAATTGTATGGCTTCCTGGATCTGCCATCTCGCTACCCTCCTGACAAAACCATTAGCTGTTACTTTCAATACTTCAGAAGATAGATTCCCACCTGTCTCTTCTGGTACTTAAATTCCCCTCCCATTAACAATCCCTATCTTCAATTTAATAAGAATTGGACCTTGACTTCATATCACCAAAATGTTGCTGCTGAAATAGCCACAAAAGTCTTGGCAGAAATAAGTTTAACCAAAGTAGGCCAATGTATTGAATGTAGGCTTCTACGATACTCAAATTGTTATTCTCCTCAGAAAAACTGCAGCCTGCTTGGCAGGAAACATTTAAATCTGTTAAAGGAGTTTGTTAACCTCCAGGGACCAAGAGTCAACTCAGTCATTTTCTATTTCTGCGGTAACAAATTACCACAAAGTTAGTGGCTTACAACCACTAAATGTATTTTTTATAGTTCTAGACAAGAGACTTACTACACTACAATCATGTATTGGAAGTTTTGCATTCCTTTGAAGGGTCTAGAGAGAATCTGTTCCCCTGCCTTTCCAGCTTCGAGAGACCACCTGCACTCCCTGGCTCATGGACCCTTTCTCCATCTTTAAATCCAGCAGTACAGAATCTTTAAATATCATTGTCACATCTCCTCTAACTCTGACCCTTTTGCATCAGGCTAGTAAGAACCCTTAGGATTACACTGGGCCCACCTGGATAACAAAGAATAATCATTTTCTCTCAAAGTATTTTACTTGGTCACACATTTAAAGTCCCTTTTGCCACATCAGACAACATCCTCAGAAGTTATGGGGCTGGGCACGGTCACTCGTGCCTCTAGTCCCAGCCACCCCAGAGGCAGAAGCAAGAGAAGCATATGAGCCCAGCAGCTCAGCTTGGGCAGAGGAAGAAAAAAAAAGTCAACCCTCAAAACTGCAGTCTCTTATTCACTTTCATTTGATATGTGAAAGGATGTATTAATCCTAAATTAGTTAGAAGGACATGGAAATTAATTTTAGACTAACGTATAACCCTTTTATTAAAAAATAACAATATATTAGAACATTTTAATTCATGTAAAAGAAAAAAAAATTAAAAAAAAAATAACAATATGCACTGTATGGAGGAAGGGCACACTTGTAGCTCTGGGCTGGACAAGACAAAGGCATTATATGTATCCCAAAAATGTTTTTACCCCATAATGCTCTGAAATTTAAAAAATAAATATAAAATTTTGAGAAATTAAAAAAATAAGAACCAGCATGAAGGTGGGACAGCTTTTGAGAACAAAGTTGTTGTTTAAGAAAGAATAAACTACTTTCTCACTGTTGAATAAATACACCAGAATTCTGAAAAAAAAAATAATAAAAGGTGTTATGATAAGTAGGACATGGGTAACTTTGGGGATTATTCCATCGACCACATTTTACTATCTGGTCCCCAGTGATTCATGTCCATCTCATATGCAAAGTACGTGCATTCCACCCCAACATCCACAGAGTCAAAACTCTCCACTGCATTAACTCCAAGGTGCGGATCTGCTGACTCATCCCTTGGAGGGAAGGAGCAGTTGGGCCTGCAATTGGTCTCTTTTCCTCCTGAATCTTGCTTCAGTTTGTCTGACTCCTAGGCCTGCTGCATATGTGTTCACCTCCATGACAAAGGCCCTGCAAATGTGTGAGCTAATTCCTATAATCTTTGTCTTTCTCTCTCTCTCAATATATGATAAATGTATATCTGTATGTGTATGTGCACATATCTTTAAATATCATTGTCACGTCAATCTAGATATTAACACATATAGATATTAAAAACAGCAAAATTACACAAATAATTTTATATATAGATTACATGCTAAAATAACACTAAATTGCATATATTAAGCAAAACTATATTATTTACATTAATTTCACCTGTTTCTTTTACCTTTATAAAATGTTGGTGCTATAAAATGTAAAATACCACTGTGCTTAACATTATATTATTATTGATAGCACTGGTTAGTGTAACAGAAGTCAGCAAGGCTGAGAAATTCAAGATGAAAATATAAAAATCTGGAGTATTTTTATATCCTATCAACAAAGGGAAAATTTTTTAAATGATATGATTTATAGTAGAATCAAAGTATCGAAAACATAGCAATAAAAATTTAAAAATATATCAGTGCAAGATCTTTACACTGAACATTAAAAGATACTGCTCAGAAAAAAGTTAGATATAAATAAATGGAGATGTACACTTCTAATTTATCTAACCTCAAATTTATCTTAAGATTCAATGCAATGTCTTTCAGGAAATCAGTCTTCTTTTGTGGTAGATACCAAAAAGACAAATTGGAAATTTACAATAAAATGCAAAGGGCCAAAAATACTCAAGACAGCCATGAACTAGAAAAGCAGTGCTGGGTAATATAGAATACCTAGCCCACAAATTGATGGAAATGTGGAAATGTATACTTATGAAGATCATCAATATTGGTACAAGACGAGGCAAAACAGAAAAATTCACAAATGTTCACTAGATAACAAAAATTATGATTCAGTGTAATAAGGGAAGGACACACTATGAATTATTGTGAATATTTGATATCCTTATATATATATATATACAAAAATAAATTACAGATTGATTGCATAGCTAAATGTAAATGAGAAAAAAGATATAAAATATTTTTAGAGAAACACATATGTGAACATATTTGTGACATACTGAGCAACACATATGTGCTGTCTGTTGCTGCACAGCAAATATTTAGTGGCTTAAAACACCAAGAGTCATTTATTATTTTATGTTTTCTTTGGGTCAGGAATGCAGGTCTGCTTGGAGGAGGAATGGCCAACTGTGGTTTATGGTCTCCCACAGAGCAGTTTCAAGACAAACCTCTCCTGGTTCTGCGTGTTGGTCAATTTACAAATCACACTTTGCTCTAATAAACTGCTATATTTAATTTGTCAAATTATTCTTTCAGCAAATGGATATGTTTTTAAAAAAGGACTAAATGGAAATTTTAAGGATAGAAAATATTTGAATGAAAAATTCACTAGCTCTCTTAACAAAAGAAAATTTAGTGGTTTTTGATTTATAACAATCAAATATATCTATATCGAAGCACAGAGAGAAGACTAAAAAAAGAAAAGAACTTCATGAAGGAAAGAGAAAAGCTTTCGCCAGTTATACAAAGACATAACACTGACATAATAAACAGATTTTTCTATGAAAGTGCATTAATTTTTAAATAAAAATATTGTTTATAACAGAAATTATATTGAAGAAAGTGTGAAGATATGGAAGACATTTAGCATATTAATGATCAGCATAAGGGATATATAAAGAATGCAAAGGAAAAGCAAATACGTAATAGATGGAAGTACAAATCAAGTACACAAACATTTCACAGCAAAGAAAACTTAGATGGCTAGTAAAACTATGAAGATATAATTAATTTTAGTAGTAACTGAGGAAAGTCCAATTGAAAGCACAATGAGATATCATTCTGTACATATACAATCGGCAAAAATTACAGTATGCCAATGCCACATGCTAAATAGAGTATGAAATAAACAAAACCATCAGAAGTGTAAATTAGCACAACTATTTTTGAAAAAAACTGGCCATTATTCAGGCATTATTCACCTACTTGATAATCCAGAAATGCCTTATCTAGATGTGGCATCTAGATATAGATCATGTGTACGCACACAATGCTTATAGACAAGAGACATTTGTGTACATCGGGATTTAAGTGCAAAACATAACAAAACTCTTTAGAAGGAGAGAAAAAAGCCTACGAACACTCTAAGTGGCCATAAATAGTAAAGATCAGTAATTGTATATACATAATGGATTACAACACAAAAAAGTGAATACATGAGCTACACTTACACAAAATAACATGGATATTATCAGTCGTATAGGGGATGGAAACTTAGTCTAATAAAATTATGTTACATTTTTTAAATGTTCTAAAATTGAAAGCTAATAAAAATTATGATAAATTTATGAAATTTATTATTAAATGAAAAATTCTAGTTAAGATTTAATTCTAGGAGAGAAGAAAGTGTGAGGAATTACAAAGAGTTGGGCCATGCACGTATCATTCTTGAGTCACGTGTATTATCATGAATGATAATGAACCAAGGATTATGATTAATCTAATTGTTTAGAAGCAAGTGAAAATAAATGATGCCTTGAACCACAGAGGCAAAGACTGAAATTAGGAGATAAGGAAATAAATGACAACACACATTAAATAACTTAATGAACCAATGCAATCACTTTTGAAGAATTCAAGAGATTAGGATGATGGTTATATTATTAATGCTACTGATACATATGGTAGTAAAAAGTGATATCACTATTAATGGTTAGATGATGAAAAAATCTCTTTCTTTAATGTCTGACACTCTTATCCAGGTATTGAACTCTACAAATGTTTTAAATTCAGGCTGAGTTGTTATCACATGGCCACATCTCTCCATCTTAAATATTTGATAAAATGGTGCAGCATTTTTAAAAAGTCCTCTCCTTTTATATCATATCTGTATCTATAGACTCCATGAGAAACAAATAGACATAAAACAAAACACAACAAACAAAAAACACATCTGTGAATTAACTACAAAGTTTCTCACTCACCTCTTCTGTGCCACAATCACATTCCTCTCCTGATTCCACAACTGAATTGCCACAAGTTGCACTTTGTTTTGGGGAAATCACTCTTGAAATTGTTTCATTCTGAAGACACTCAAGTTCAGACTGCGAAATTATCTGTTTAAATTCATCCATGCTGCAACTGCTAAAAAGCTTTACACCATGCAATAGTCTAAAATTAAATTATATTCCTCAGATAAATGGAATAAAAGTATCAAAGTAACACTCTTAAATAAAATGCTATGAATTCTGACCTACTTCACTTAGAGAAGAGCCAAAGGAGTGCAGAGTGATTTTACTTTTAATATATGTTATAAAGAAAAGAAATAAGTCTATTTCTATTGTAATTTGATACAATAGACATCTAGAAAGTAGAGACAGTGTAAAGTGGCAAAATACTTAACATTTGGGGCACAATAAGCCTCATTCCAGTATAATATTATACTGTCAATGTTATCATTATTATAACAAGCTCCAATAATCATTAAGAAAATAGAACATAGTATAACATTTATGTGGAAAACTTCAAGGAGATGATTGTGTTAATGAAAAGTCATGATTATTCTTTGTTAACAGAATTTACCAAATAAATTATTTCAACATTGAAGTATATAAAGTGTAAAAGCTCTAGATTCCCTTTTTTAACTTTTAACTTTTTGTATTTCTTTACTTTTAAGAAAGTACTGTTTAATGAGTTTTTGTGTAATTTTGAAATGATCTCGAATTTTTAAAAATGACACAAATATAGTGCAAAAGTAAGTTTTGCTGCCTGAAAAGTTAAGGGTAAAATGGTAACATAATATAATGATAACTGTAAATACTTTAACATGTAAATTTTCCATAGAAATAAATTATTCTACATAAGCACTCTTTCTTCTTCAAAAGCAGGAAAAAAATCATATATTACTAGTATCTAATCCTCAGACTCTATTCAAATTATCACAATCCTGGCATTTGATAGCAAAAAGATTCAGTTCAGTATCAAGCATTATTGCATTTAGTTCTCATGTCTTCTTAGTTTAGTTGCCCAAATTTTTGTTAGCTTTAATGACCATGAAAAGTTCTATAATTATAGGCCAATTATCTTGTAGAATGTCCCTGAATTCAGGTTTATGAAATACTTCCTTATGGTTAGATTTAGTTTATGTATTTTGGCAGCATCATCACAAGATCATAGCTATGTTTGTCTCATTGCAACTTGAAACGTGGCACACAATTTCAATATGTCATATTACTGATTCAATATGTCATATTACTGATAAAAACGTATCAGTTGATTAAGGTGTGTCCACAAGTCTTCATTGTTAAATTACTTATTTTTTATCATTTAATAATTGCATAGAGAGAAGTACTTTGGTTTTATGTAAATATTCTATTCCTTAATTACACTTCCAATCTATATATTCATGTATTTATATTAATATGAAGTCATATTTTTTATTTTGCTTAGTGGGTTATAATCCATTACTACCATTATTACTTTTGGCATTCAAAATGTCCCAGATTTGGCAAGTGAAAATCCCTTCAAGCCAGCTTTTATGTCCCTTCCTCAAATTCTGTCCATACTTCTCTGAACTTCTCTTATTTTCTTACACAAGATGTTCCAGGCTCATTTGTATTTTCTCTGCCTTAGCCTGGAATCAATCATTTCTCCAAGGTTTCCCTGTTCATTTTATTAAAAAAGAGTATTTTAAAAACATGATCTGGGTGACACATGTGCTCATTGTTTGCAGATTTTTTAGGACAGAGACCAAGGACACAAGAACATATTAGGATGACTCCAAACATTATCTTAAGCCACCTCTTTTCACCCAATATAAGTACTTGCAAAGTTAACTGTTCGACATTTTTATTTCCCATCCACATGCTGATGGCTTGCACATTTTAGATCTCTAGTCCTCTGAGGCTGAGACCTATATAACTAACTCTCCCTTAACTCCAATCCATTACTCAGAATATCTCTGATTTAATGCTTACAATCTATCTTCAAGATTTCCCCCTATTTTTCTACTTTCCTAAAATATTGTCCTTTTTCAATATTTGTTATTAACTTGTGATTTCCAAAAACATATGAATAATTCTTGACATCCTCTTTCTCAATCTTAATGAACTTACGTAGATTAGTATGAAAATCATCTCTCAATTATTAGTATATTGTAGATCCCTCTGATTCATTTCACAAGATAAATTTTTATTACCCATACTTTGTAAGTTTATTAAAATGTTTTTGTATTGATAACATTTATTATATAATCCAAGCCCTCACATCATGAATGCATGATCATGATCATTCTTACATTTTCTATATTACTTTCTTTCCCTTACTAATGGCTTTTAAGCCTATTGCATTTTATTTTCTTTTTCCTATGCCCAAAATAATCTTTTTAGTCCCAATTTTTTCTTACATTTCTAAATTTGTTGCCCCCCCCCACCTACAAATCTTTTTCTAGGTCTGTTGAGCTTTTCAGACTTCTTGCTACACAGGTATCGTTTCACTTGCTGACACTGAGAAGTTTTTCAACAAATCCAAGACTTCTGTAAACCTTATAAAGTTATTAGTATCCACTTTCTCTCTATCTAATAATATTGAGTATAGTACAATATAGTTCATTCTCTGCAACATTCCACACTCATACACTTTAATGTTTTAAGTAATCATATTTGTAGCCAATAAAATATTTTTACTCATTATACTGCAAGAAATTATACATCAAGGAATAAGACAAATCTGTAGGAAGAGAAGATTTGATAAAAACTACATCTTACATTGCTTCCGGACTCATTATGCATGTAGCTCCTTGACAGTAACAATTGTAGATGTTATCATATGTTAATCCCAGATTAATTCCAAGCAACTGTACCAGAACCACTGAAAAGGCCTCTAAGGTTATTCTCTTTGAATACTAAATAGAAAAAACAAGCACACAAAATAGAATTATTGCCTAGATTATTTCTTCACCCTTATGATCTTGTCAACCACTTTTGGCTTTACTACCTAAAATGAAAATGAAAATTTTAAAAATTGCTATACCAAAGCTAGTCATTTTCTTAGAAATAAGCATTTTTTAAAACAACAGGTAAAAGTTGTTATTCTTTTTAAGCAATAATATTTTGATCTAAATGGCATGGACATATAATAAAATCAGATTAATTGAATATATGTTTTACATCTTAACACACCATTAAATTAAATTCCAATGAGCTTGAGAAAACATTTTGAGAAGTAGAATCATTATTTTAGTAACTATATTATTTCTCAAGTGAACACTTGGGAAAAACATACATTTTCTGAAAAATTGAAATGGCAGTCAGTTTTGACTTCAGACGTAGTTTGAGAAAAGTGAAATTAATTTTTTTCTAAAAGCATAATAGTATAATACTTTGTAACATTTCTACATGCCCTCAAAAACCAATGATCATTTTACCATCTCTATAGTTTTTCCCATTTCTGAACACCATGTAGTTAAAATAATATGAGTACAGTATGTAGTTTTTCATATTGACTTCTTTCACCTAGAAGTATACATTTGGGTTTTCTTCATGTCTTATTGTGGCTTAATAGTTCATTATTTAAATCACTGGATAATATTCCCTCGTATGGATGTACTAGTTTGCTTATCCACTCACTTATTAAAGGACATCTTAGTTATTTCTAATCTGTAGCAATTATAAAAAAAGGCCACTAGAAACATTTACGTGCATGTTTTTGTGTGGATATAAGTTTTCAATTCATTTAGGTAAATATCAAGAAGGATGACTGCCATATCACAGGGCAAACGTAAATTGAGTAGCATAAGAAATTGCCAAACATGCATCCAAAGTGGCTGTACCATTTTGTAATCTCGTCAACAATGAGTAAGCATTTCTGTTGCTCCAAATCCTCACAATTTGGTGTTGTCAGTGTTTTGGACTCCAGTAATATGTTGAATAGGAATAGTGAGCTACATTCTTGCCTCATTCCTGATCTTAGCAATAAGGCATTATTTTCTCAAAATATGCATGGTGTTAACTGTTTATTTTTTGTAGATGTTCTTTATCAAGTTGAAGAATTTTCATTATATTCCAAGTTTGCTAGGAGGTTTTATAACGAATAAGCTTGGATTTTGTGTTCTGCATCTACTAATAGAATCATATAATTGTTCGTCTATTAATATAATGGATTATATTCTTTGATTTCCATAGTATAAACTAACTTTATACATCTGGAATAAATTCCATGTATAAATATCAACAAGGAGATAGAAACTGAAAAAAAAAATCAAAGAAATTCTGTAGCTAAAAAATTCAATAAATGACTGAAAAATTCACTAGAGGAATTCAAAAGCACATTTGATCTGGCATAAGATGAAATTAGTGAACCTGAAGACAGATAACTTGAAACCGTCATGTTGGAAGGAATAAATAATGAAATAAATGAAGAGAGCGTATGGTCTTATGGGTCACCATTAAGCAGAGCAATATATGCATAATGGGAGTCCTGGAAGGTGAAGAGAGAGAGCAAAGGGCATAGACTTGAGAACATAATGGCCAAAAACTTTGGAGATATAAAAAAGGAAATGGACAAATTGAATCAAGAAATTCAATGAACTTTAATGAGGATAAAACCCAATAGGCCCTCATGGACACATAGTACAATCAAACTGTCATAAGTCAAAGACAATGAGAGAAATTTAAAAGCATCAAGGAAAAAGTAACTTGTCACATGTAAGAGAGCTCTCATAGGACTATCAGTGGATATTTCAGAAGAAACCTTGCAGAAAGAAAGGAATGGGGTGATATATTCAAAGTATTGAAATAAATAAACAATCAAGAATTCTGTATGTAGCAAAGGAAATCTGTCATTCAAAATTGATAAAGAAATTAAGAATTTTTCAGATCAATGCCACCTGTAGGTGTTCAGGACCAGTAGACTTCATCAACATGAAATTCTAACAGAGTCTTTCAAATTGAAAAGAAAGAACACTATGTAGCAATACAAAGTCATATGAAAATTATAAAGTTCTCTGATAACTGTAAGTATGTGAACAAAGTATCATAATTTTGATGCATTAATTCACTTTTAAATCTTGTATAGAATGTTTAAAAAAGAAAAGGAAATACTTAGGCTGTCTGAAAGTTCTAAAAAATAAAAAACATAAAATGAATAAAAAATAAAAATCCTAAAATGTTATACACTGAGTGTTCAATATAAAACATTTATTTTGTAACATAGATAACATAATACTTGGGGTACAGCTATAAAGAGTAAGAGTCTCTGTATGCAAGTGAAGTTGTTATGCATCTAAAATAGACTGTTATAACTTTAAGATACTCTATGTCATTGCAATGGTAACCATACACACCAAAATCTATAGAATATATACACAAGAAAAAGATAAGCACATCAAAATATGTGACCATGAAACATCAATGCAACACAGAAGGCTGCAAGAGAGGAAAGGAGGAATAAATATACAGGATATACAGAAAACAATTAACGAAATAGCAATAGTAAGTTTTTCCCTAGCCCTAATTATATCAAATATAAATGGATTAAACTTTCTGAATAAATGCACAAGTTGGCTAAATGGATAAAAAAAAAAAAATCAAAAACCAGCATCAAATATATGCTAACTACAAGAGAATCACTTTACTTATAAAAGCAGGTGGGAGGGGGAAGAGGAGATGGGTATATACTTAAATAAAGAGTTCAATGAGTGCGATGCACACCACCTGGGGGATAGACACGTTTGAAGCTGTGGCTCAAGGGGCAAGGGAGGCAGGGGCAATATATGTAACCTTGTTAAGGTTACATTATAAGGTTAAGGTTATACCCCCACAATATGATGAAATAAACAAACATACCCCCATAATATGATGAAATAAACAAACAAACAAACAAACAAAACCACAAATTGCTTAAAAGGGAAGGATTGGAAAGAAATATTCCCTGAAAATAGTGACCAAAAGAAAGTGAGGGTGGCTATACTGACTGCAAGTCAAAAAGTTGAAAGCATTAAAAGAGACAAAGAAGGAATATATTTGTATCTATTCTATGTCAATTCACCAAGAAAGTACAATTATAAATATTTATGTACCAAATATTGGAACTCCTAGATATATGATGAAAAGTTGACAAAAACTTAAGGAAGAACTAAATAGCAACAAAATAATGGCAGGAGATTTCAATCCTCCACTTTTAGTAACTGATATAACCAGATGGAAGGTAAACAAGTAAATATAGGACTTGAATAACAGGACAGGCCAAATGGATATAACAGATATATACACAACATTCTATAGAGCAATAGCAGGATACATAATTTTTTTTCATGCCCATATGGAACATTCTCCAGCACAGACAACCTTTTATGCCACAAAAAAAGTCTTAACAATTTTTAAAATAATTGAAATTATGCCAAGGATTTTCTCCAGTCTGTATGAAATGCAATTAGAAATTACTTAAAGAAGAAAAACCTGACTATCCACAAATCTGTGAGAATTTAAAAATACAATATTAAACAATAAATGAGTCAAAGAAGTCACAATAGAAAGCACCTTGAGAGAAATTAAAATGAAAACAATGTATACCCAAACTTGAGGGATCCATAAAAAACAGTGCTAAGAGGAAAGTTTACATGTGTAATACACACATCAAAGCTATGTAACAAAAAATCTCAAATCACAACCGAACTTTACACCACAAGGAACTAGGAAAATGGAGAAGAAACTAAACCTGAGCAAGCAGAAATAAATAAATAAATAATAAAAATTAAAGCAGAAATAAGTTAAATAGAAAATAGAAATTCAATAGAAAAAAGTAAAGATTTGGTTCTTTAAAAAGTTCCTTAATGAATATTGATGCAAAATTCTCTAGCAAAAACTAGCCAACCAAATCTAATAGCACCTTAACATGAAAACACACCATGACCAAATGGGATTGATTCCTAGAACACAAGGATTGCTCAACATAGGCAAATCAATGAATGTAATGCACCATTTCAACAGAATGAAGAAAAATTCACACGACCATCTCAATTAAGGAAGAATATGAATTTCACATGATTCAGCACCTTTTCATTATAAAAATATTCAACAAACTAGAAATAAAGCAAATTACCTCAACATCATAAGGGACATATAGCAAAAGCCTACAGCTAACATTATACTCAATGATGAAACCCTGATAATTTTTCCTCTAAGAGCAGGAACAGGACAGGATGCTCACTGTCGCCATTTCTACCCAACTTAATGTTGGAAAACCTAGCCACAGCAATTAAGCAAGAAAAAAAAAAAAAAAAAAAAAAGGAGGGGGACAGTAATAAGTTAAAGGCCTCCAAATTAGAAATGATCTTCATTAAAATTATCTCTGTTCCAGGTGGCATGATCTTATCTGTAGAAAACCTCAAGATTCCATATGGAATAAACTGCTAAACTTATAAATTCAGCAAAATTGTAATATATAAAATCAACACATAATAATAGAATGTGTTTCTATACATTAAAAATGAATAATCCAAAAATGAATCAAGAAAACAATTATAATTCCTAGGATATCAAAAAGGATGAAATACTTAGAAATAAATCTAACAAAGGTGGTGAGAAGCCCTGTACACTGAACATTGTGAAACTCTGACAGAAGAAATTACAGAAGATGTAAATAAATGGAAGAACATCTTACATACATGGGTTAGAACACTTAATATCAAAAGATTTCATTACTACCGAAAGCAAACTGCAAGTTTATCTAAATATCTACTATAAATCATGAGAATATTTTTGCAGAAATATTAAAAAAAATATTCAAAATTTATATGGAATCTTAAGGGACTACAAACAGCCATGATGATTTTAGAAAAGAAGAAAAAGTTTGGAGAAGTCATATTTCCTGGTTTCAAATCAAAGTTACAGTAATCAAAACAATGTGTTACTGGCATTAATAAAAACATAAATATGTGTGGAATAGAATATAGAGCCTAGAAATAATTCCTCATATATACAGTCAAATGATATACAACAAAGGTGCCAAGACCATTCAATGAGAAAAGAACAGGCTTCTTAAAGGTGTTGGGAAAACTAGATAGCCACATGGAAAAGTATAAAGTTAGACCCTTATCTCACACCATATAAAAATATTAACTCAAAATGTATTAAATACAAGGAAGAGACCCATAATATAAACCTCCTAGAAGAAAACATTAGAGAAAATGTTCATTGACATTGATTTGAACAAGATTTCTTAGAAATGATTTCACAAGCACAGGGAAAAATAAAGGAATATTAGACAAATGAGAATACATTAAGAACTTTTCTGCTTCAAATTACACTACAGAATGTAAAGGCAACCTATAGAATAGAATAGAAGAAAATATTTGCAAATCATATATCTGATAAGGGGTAATATCTAGTGTGTAAATAACTCCTACAACCCAATAACAACAAACAAACCAAATAACCCAATTAAAAAATGGGCAAAGGACTTGAGGAGCATTTTTCCAAATATACGTGCAAAATGCCAACAAGCATATGAAAAGATGTTTGACATCACAAAATATCATAGAAATACAAATCAAATAACAATGAGATATGACCTCGCTTCCATTAGAATGAATGACTGCTATTAAACAAACAAACAGAAAATACTAGTGTTGGTAAGAATGTGGAAAATAAGATGGGAAACGTTGGTAGGATTATAAAATGGCACAACCACTATGGAAATCAGTATGGCCATTCTTCGGAAAAAAAAAAAAAAAAAAAAAAAAGAAATGGTCTACCATATGATATACCAGTACCACTTCTGGGTATATTCTATGGCTTAAATGTTTGGTTGGCTAGAATGTTCATCTCCTTTAAAATTCACGTTGAAATTTAATATTTAATGTGTTAGTGGTGAGAGGTGGGACCTTTATGAGGTGATTTGGTCATGAGGACTCTTCCCTCATGAATGGATTAATATATTCATGGATTAATGGGTTAATGGGTTACCAAGGGAGTGGGAATGGTGGCTTTATAAGAAGAGGAAGAGAGACCTGAGCTAGCACACTCAGCCACCTCAGCAAGCAGTGCTGCCATAACCTTGCAGAGAGTCCCTATCAACAACAAGGCCCTCACCAGATGAGGCCCATAGGTTTTGAACTTCTCAGCCTCCATGACCATAAAACATAAATTTTCTTTTTTAGAAATTACCTAGTTTTATAATTAGTAGTTTATAACCCTAGTTTTGGGTATTCTGTTATAAGCAACAGAAAACCAACTGCGGCAGTACATATCCAAAAGAAATGAAATCAGAATCTCAGTGTTCATTGCAGCAGTATACACAATAACCTAGATATGTAAATAACTAAATGCCATCGTCAGATGAATGGGTAAAGAAAATATTGTATATACTTACAATGGAATATGTTTTAGCCACAACTGGAAGAAATTCTTGTCACATTAGGTACAACATAGATGAACCTTGAGGGCATCATGTTATGTAAAATAAGCCAGTCATAGAAAGACTAATACTGTATGATTCCACTTATAAAGGAATCTGAATTTATCAAATTAATGTGAACAGAAAGTTGAATAGTGGTAACCTGGGACAGACGTGGAGTGATTTAACAGGTGTGGAGTTTCAGTTTTTCAAGATGAAACATTCTTGAGATATGTTTCATAACAATGTGAATATATTTACTACTACTGAACTGTACACTTGAAAATGATTGGTAAGTTTTATGTAATAGTTTTTCCCCTACAATAACAAAACACTTTGAAAATTATACTATTTGAGTTATAAAATCTAAAAAAAGGGACCATTTTGATAAAGATCTGTATAAACAATATTAGAGATCCATCATATGTATTTTTGATCATTGAAATGAATATTAACTTTCAAAACTTTGTTATTACTAAAGAGATGGGAAGAAATGCATACCAGAGCAACTCCTGCTGCAAACTTGGGATCACATGCCATTCCATGATAAGTTGCTCCCACATGAATAAGATGGTCCCTATAACTAAATAATACAATTTTTCTTATGGATACATACATTTTAAAAAGGTAATAACAGCATTTTATGAATTGGATTCCTATATAAAGTTATGCTTTCTTTGAAACATGAATATCACATAAACTGTCTTATATTTTCAATCATTTATGATTGTTGTAATATCCTATAATTCACAGAAAGTTAAGTTCTAAAGGCTGTTCAAAAGTATGTGAGACAAAGTCTACAATGCCTAATCCTTTCAAAAATTAATAATCACCATTGTAATCACTAGATGGATATAATTCTAAGATATACAACTGAAGATTGTTTATTGCCATGAATTTTAGGTAGTGATCCAATTCTAAAAATATATGAAGTGCACTGAATTGGAAAACAGGGAGAGAAGGAGAGAACGTATGCAGCTGATTCATTAAGAAAAAGGGAGATATGATGTAGAAACTGTCCTCTCACATTTTAGTCCCACCTTAATGTCGCTCTGGAATCCCAGAAGCTCTTTGGACTCCTCAGAGGATATCAATAAATTTATAAATAGATTCCATATTGCTTAAGATCTTTAAATTTGTGTTTTCAATTTTTGCATACAAATTAATCAAACTATTAAAATAAAAATCTGTATAAAGACTCTTGAAAGATGCAGAGCAAGTAGATAAATAGCCACCTCACAGGTCACTGCAGAAATATCATGAGGTAACTAACTACAGGGAGAACAAAGTGGTCGATTTCGGTTATTTATTAATTTTACGTTTTGTGCTATAACCAGCAGTCCATGCAATTATGGCGTTCTGTGAACCAATTTGCATGCGATGCAATATTAAAACGACAGTTTCAATTGTTTACCTCTGAGAAAATCTTTACAACCATAGAGGTGTTCCATGTTTAGCGCAAGGCTAAACATGGTGACCTGGGGCAGACGTGGAGTGATTTAACAAGGCTAACATTCTGTAGCTCTTGCATTTCCATAAGAGTGTACTCTGAGAATAATGGCCTACTATGATTTAATAATTGTCTTACATCATTATAAGACTTTTATATTTTCTATTTTGCCCAAAGAATATTCACATATCTGTAAATATTATGCATAATTTGTATACAATTTTGATAGCTAATACATCAAATAATTTGGTGAAAGGCTTCATCGGCGTGAATATAGTGCTTACATTAATAAGTATGCCATATCACGGAACCTCTGGAAGGAAAATTTTTGTTTCCAAGACAAAAATCTTTGTAGTAATTCATCAACATCCCCACTTGTTGAAATTTTACTTTGATCTGACCACACCTCCAAAGAAGATAGCATAATTGTCATTTTAAGCTGGGAAAACATCTGAAAACAGAAGATACATGTTACACAAGTTTGGGTAACCATAAATATAACCAGTATGCCTCAATACATAATGCTAATATACTTAATTTACTATTTTTTGGAGATAAATCCATTGGTGGATTAAACTAGTTAGTTGGACTACACTTTTTATAAAAGTGTAAATGCTATTTATGCAACGTTACTGCATTAATGGATATGTTGCCTACATAAGTATGAAACATACTTACAGTGTTGATGAAACCAAAGATTTGGGTAACTTTCTCAACTGCAATTGCCACTTCAGAGCCCATATAGTCATACTGAAAGACAAATTTTGTTTCTTTATCACTAGTGAAAATTACTAAACTATTATATTTAAATGGATTTAAATATAAAAGTTAGAATAATTTAGTACTCAACTGAAGAGGCCAAAGTAGAATTAAGATATATCATATGCTAAAGTTTAGACATGAACCTAGAGATTTTATAAATTAGTCAATAAAATTAAAATAAGATGGTTGTGATTATTTTCCTCTTTACAGATCTAGAAATTAAAGAGTCAAAGTCTTGAGGTACCAAGGGTGCATAACAAACAAGGAAAAGAACCAGAACTCAAATCTAACTAGCTAAACTACTAAGTCTATTATTTCTATTATAGTATGCTGTCATTATTTGTCTTCATCCTAATAAAACAACATGACTATGAAAGCATACCTCATTTTATTGCACTTCACCTTATTGAAGCAGATATTTCCTTTTCTTTTTTTTTTTTTTTTTACAAATTGAAGGTTTGTGGCAATAATGCACCAAACAAGTCTACTGGCGCTATTTTTCCAACATTGTGTTCTTACTTCATGTCTCTGTGCCAAATTTTGGTAATTCTTGAAATATTTTAAAATGTGTTATTGTTATTTTATCTGTTACGGCAATCTATCACCAGTGATCTTTGATGTTATTATTGTGGTTATTTTTGTTTGCCAGGAAATGTGTCCATATAAGATGGCAAATTATAGCATTTAATCTATAAATGCTGTGTGGTTTCTAACTGGTCATTCCTGTTTCTCTTGCTCTCACTGGAAGGAAGCACTGTTAAAATTAGGCCAATTAATCACCTTACAATGGCCACTAAGTGTTCAAATGAAGGGTAGAATGGCATGACTGTTGCTTTAATTCAATGTCGAAAACTGAGATAGGCTAACAGCTAGGCCTTGCACCCAGCAGTTAGCCAAGTTGTGAATACGAAACAAAAGTTCTTGAAGGAAATGTATGTATTTATTTATTTTCTATTTAAGAATATTACGAGGGTACAAACGTTTTGGTTACATAAATTGCTTTTGTACCGTTTGAGTCAAAGACACAAGTGTGTCCATCCCCCAGATAGTGTGCATTGTACCCATTAAGTGTGAATTTACCCATCCCCTCCCCCCTACCTGCTTGATTTCCAGTGAAATGTTATTTCCCTATGTGCACAGAAGTGTTGAGCGATTAGTTCTGATTTAATAGTGAGTACGTGTGGTGTTTGTTTTTCTGTTCTTGTGATACTTCACTTGAAAGAATAGGCTCTAGTTTCATCCAGGTTAATACAAGAGGTATTAGTTCACCATTTTTGAAAGCTGAGTCATGCTCCACGGTATACATATAAAGTGCTACTCCAGTGAACACATGAATGACAAGAAAGTGAAACAGCCTTATGGATGATTAGAGAACGTGTTAGTGGTTTACATAAAAGATCAAACCAGTCACAACATTTCCAGTAAGCCAAAGTCTAATCCAAAGTAAGGTCCTAACTGTCTTAAATTCTATGAAAATTAAGAGGACTGAGGAAGCTGCAGAAGAAAAGTTAGAAGCTAGGAGAGGTTGGTTCATGAAAAAGTGGTGCTTGGGATCTTCAGTAATGCCCAGTAAGTCTCAGAAGATTCCTTATAGAAAATAAAATGCAATGGATGAAAATAAAATGCAATGGATAGAGTTCCACCCTGATATAGACAAAAGAGATTTATTCTTCTAACTCTTTGAAGTCCATATCTTTAGAGACAGTTTTGCACATTGTTGGTATTTCTCTTTATGTAACATTCTGCAGTAAACCACACTGTATATTTAAATGATGTAGCATGTATGGTATGAGTGAAAGTTCTTCTTTGCAAAGCTAAATATATAAAAATCATACAAAAACATAATACAAAAATATCATATAAACAAACCCAAATACATCAATAATCATAAGACCAAACACTATCCAAACAGACAATAAAAAATCCATTATATGCACACTAATTTTTTTTCAGAAAACATAATTTATAAGGACACAAAAATACTGAATCAAAAGATGAAAAGATATCATGTAGTTTCAGGAAAATAATAGACAAAGCATATATTAAATTCTGTAATAGTTATATGAATTTAGTAGTTATGTTGATAAGAATAAATCTTGGAACACAAAAAGAACAGGATTATCACAATACACTGATAAAATATTCAATTATTAGAAAGATGGAGAGTTTCTAAAGTTGCATATAACAAATAACAAGACTATAAAATATATAAAACAAGATTTAACAAAACGATAAATAGAATATAATATTGAGATATTTCACAAAGGTATCTTAATAACTAAGATTGAGTAGACAAATTAACAGTAAGGGTATGCAAGATTTTAAAAAACTAAGCAAATTTGGATATAATATATGTATATAGAAGCTTGTCTACAAATATGAGAATACATATTTTTTCAAACACAAATAAAAGTTCTATATAAATTGACCCAAATTAGGTCATAAAACAGTTCTTTGAATATAAAACACAGTATCACTTAGATCACGTTATCTAACCACAGTGAAATTAATTTAGAGTGGAAGCGACAAAAGTATTTTAACAACACTATTTTTACTGAGATGGACAATTCTGTTGTGGTTGAAGAGATAATGGTCTTATTCTAGGTAAATACACACCACAGTATTTTACAGTTAAGCTCCATGATGCGATTTACAACTTACTTTCTAATTCAAATGGAGACAGCACAAGTGATATGGGATAGAATATTAACAATAAATGTGGGTAAAGAGAATAAAAGTGGTATTGTATTGTTCTCCTTCTTGTGACTTTTCTGAACATTTGAAATTATTTCCAAATTAAATGTTTAAAAAGTGAGGATGAAATAAAGACAATTTCAGTTGAACAAAATCCGGAGAGAATTCAGCAGGCTAAACAAAAATATCATAAATTAAGACCTATTAGAAGGAATGAAAAGCTTTGTAAATGGCAAATACATGGCGAAAAATGAAACTTTTAAAATGTTATTAATTTCATTAAAAATAACTGAATATTTCATTTCACATCATTTATTCTACAGTTCACAACACATGGGGAAGTAAAATATGACACTGTTATAATCACTGATTAAATTTAAATAGAATTTTGCTGTTATGAGGCTCTTATAATATTTATAAAGTTGTATAACATTAATTTCATATCACGAGATATTAAAAACACTTACTAGAACATGAGAGAGACCACTGAGGCTGGGGACTAGAAACAGTGGTACAGCAGAAAAAAAAAGTGTTGGCGATAAAAAGAAATTCTAAAACTAAACCAATTATGCAAGAGTAGGAAAGAGAAAAAAAGGAGTCAATAATTAATAGGACATAGGCACACTAATACCAATTACTGAATCTATATCCATAGTTATCAATACTGTTGACAAAAATAAAATCAAAATCAACTAAACATTCTAGTGAATGATTCTTCCTAGTTTTCAATACAGAACTTCCATCATGAAAACTAAGCAATTATCAAACATAAAATTATCTTATAAATAATAATATTTAGTAACAAGAATATCCATTTGAGTAGTTAATAAAATAGTTTTGTTAAAATGGAGATAGATTTACTGAAGAGTTGCATCAAGAATTGGGGTGGATCCAGAAGTATCTAAAACTAGTTATAATCCAGTAGATTACAGTGTAGTAGTACCTTTCCATATTAAGTTATACATTAATGCTAAAGTCCTATACTAATTTGGAAAACTGAAACACTAGTGTTTATTTCCTTATGTCAGTGTAAAGGCAATTCACAACATTTCTTTCTGTCCTGCAAGACTAAGACATATTTTAATCAGAATAAAATATATCTGAATTGAAAATAATAGATGTTTCATATTCATATTCCCCCTGAATTTAAACACAAATGAAGATGCAATAAATATATTAATATCACATACCATGGATTTATCCATAATAACATGTACTTTCATAGTTCTTTTCAATAATGCATCGCCTGAAATTTTCTGTGAAATAGAAAAAATGAATTAAGTAAAATATTTTTAAAAATTTATATAATAATTATCATGGACGATATATGCATACATACATACATATATACACACATTCATGGATTAGATATAGAATATATATATACACACATATAAAAATATATATACGGAGAGAGATACAGAAACAGATATGCAAATATAGACATAGGTAGTAAGAAAATGAGAGGATTGGAGACCACCGAAGAGGTGAGAGGCCAAATAAAAATTTTAGGAGCTTTTTAATTTGATCAGGTCCTCTATACTTATTTTTGTCGTTGCTATGATTGTCTTTGGGATCTCCTTCATCCTTTTTTTCCCTAGACAGATGTCTATAAATAAGTGTTTTCCAATATTTTCTTCTAGATTTCTTATAGTCTCATTCCTTAGGTTTAAGTCAGTTATCAACTGAGAGTTGAATTTTGAGAAGTGAGAGGTGCAGATCCTGTTTCAGTCTTCTACATGTGGCTATCCAATTTTCCCAGCACCATTTATTGAATAAGGATTCTTTTCCACTGTGAATGTTTTTGTCTTCTTTGCAAAAGATTAGATGGCTATAAGAGGATGGTTTTATATCTGGGTTTTCAGTTGTGTTACATTGCTCTATGTCTCTGTTTTTGTGCTAATGATATGCTGTTTTAGTTACTGTAGCCTTGTACTATAGCTTGAAGTCTGGTAAATTGATGGCTCCCAATTTGTTCTTTTTGCTTAAGATTGCCTTTGCTATACAGGCCTTCTCCGGTTCCATATGAAGCATAGAATTATTGTTTTCTAGATCTGCAAAAAATGACGTTGGTATTTTAATAAGGATTTAATAGGGATTGTGTTGAATCACTTTGGGTAATACAGGCATTTTAACAATGTTGATTCTGCCAATATATGAGCATGGTATGGTTTTCCATCTGTTTACGTCCTCTGCTATTTCCTTCCTCAGTGTTTTGTAATTCTCCCCATAGGGGTCTTTCACCTCCTTAGTTAAATAGATTCCTAGGTATTTTACTTTCTTCATTGCTAGTGTGAAGGGTATTGAGACTTTGATTTAGTTTTCAGTGTGACTGTTGTTGGCATATAGGAATGCTACTGAGTTGCGTATATTGATTTTGTAACCTGCAATTTGCTGAATTTATCAATTCCAGCAGTCTCACGGCAGAATCTTTGGAGTTTTCTAGATCTAAGATCATATCATCAGCAAAGGGCGATAGTTTGACCTCTTCTGCCCCCATTTGAATGCCTTTAATTTCCTTCTCTTCTCTTATTGCTCTGGCTAGGACTTCCAGCACTATGTTGAACAGCAGCGATAACAGAGGGCAACCTTGTCTGATTCCAGACAAGGGAATGCTTTCAATTTCCCCCTGCTCAGTATGATGTTGGCTGTGGGTTTCTCATATATGGCTATTATCATTTTTAGGTTTAAGTCCAGTCTATGCCTATTTTGTTAAGTGTTGTTATCTAAAAGGGTGCTGAATTTTGTCAAATGCTTTTTCTGAATCTACTGAAAGGATTATATGGTATTAGTTTTTGCTTTTATTTACGTGGTAAATTACATTTATAGATTTGTGTGTGTTGAACCATCCTTGCATCCCTGGGATGAAGCCCATATGGTTGTATTGGATTTTTTTTTTTTTTTGATAAGCACCTAAATTTGGTTTGCTAGGATTTCATTGAGAATTTTTGCATCTATATTCATAAGGGATATTGGTCTGTTGAGTGCGTTCTGGGTTTTGGTATCAGGGTGATGTTGGCTTCAGAAAACAAATGGGGAGGATTCCTAAGCTTCTGCACAGCCAAGGAAACTATCATGAGATCAAACAGACAACTTACAAAATAGCAGACATTATTTGCATGCTGATTCTAGTTATCAGCTCTCTATTGAAATAGAATCTCTATAGAATTCAGGAAAATCAGCAAGAAAAAACCAACCCCATTGCAAAATGGGTAAAGGCCATGAACAGACACTTTTCAAAAGGAGACAAACTACTGGCCAACAAACATATGAACAAATGCTCAACATCTCTAATCATAAGGGAAATGAAAATCAAAACCACAATGAGATATCACTTATCTTCAGTGAGAACTGCCTTTATCAAAAACTCACAAAACAATAAATTTTGGTGTGGATGCATGGAGATAGGAACACTCATTCACTGCTGGTGGGACTGGAAACTAGTACAACTTCTATGGAAAGTAATATGGAGATACCTCAAAGAGCTACAAGGGGAACTACCATTTGATCCAGCAATCTCATTACTGGCTCTACCCAAAGGGAAAAAAAAAAAAAAAGACATTCTATAAAAAAGAAACCTGCACTCGAATGTTTATAGCATTACAATTTACAATTGCAAAGATGTGGAAACAATCCAAGTGCCCATCAATACATGAGTGGATTAATAAAATGTAGTATATGTCTACCATGAAGTTCTACTCAACCACAAAAACAATGGTGGTCTAGCACCTCTTGTATTATCTTGGATAGATCTGGAGCCCATTCTACTAAGTGAAGTGTCATAAGACTATAAAATTAAGCATCACATGTGTTGGGGTAGTTTAGAAATGTTAGAGTGATCTAGGGATATTGCTGGCGTTGAACCTCTGCAGATGTGACAGTCTGCATGCATGTGGCTGTTTCCTAAATGGTAAGGACATTCGAAGAGCAGGATGAATTGAAAACAGTTTCTCTCCTGGGCAGAAAACTGTTCCAGGACTGCAATTAGGAGCGTCCAACCTGCTGGAAAACTAGCCTGGCCGCAATCCCAAATTTATGTTCTTGTTTAGTTTTAGGCTAGAAATAGCTTTGCTGAGATTATGTATACTCAGATATTTTAATCTTTATAAGTAATCCTTAAAGTTTGCCTGTGGGATATCTTTAGAACATGTAACCTCTATGGAAATCTTTAGAACTTGTTTGCCTGTGGGATATCTTTAGAACATGTAATCTTTATGGAAATCTTTAGAACTTGTTTGCCTGTGGTATTGTTTGCTTGTATGATTTAGAATGATCTTTTGTTCTTGAAATGAATAAATATGAGTGAGGAATTATTACATATGGGTGAGGAATTATAAATATGAGCGAGGAATCTTGGGACTCTTGGTCTGGAAAGCCTTGAGTCCTCAGACCCCACTCTTTCTCCTCTATTGTCTCTCTTTTCTTATTCCCGAGGGTCACTCTGTTATCAGCCCTGGTGGCTGGGAAATTCCCGGCACACATGTACTCACCATCTAATTGGTATTGATTGATCAACACTTATGTGCACACATAGTAATAACATTCATCAGGTGTCAGGCA
Source organism: Microcebus murinus (assembly GCF_040939455.1). NCBI lineage: Eukaryota > Metazoa > Chordata > Mammalia > Primates > Cheirogaleidae > Microcebus > Microcebus murinus. Next base: position 2,980,707 of record NC_134127.1, read on the forward strand.
GGTGGGGGGAAGGAAGCAATGGGTATATTCACACCTAATGGGTGCGGTGTTGCACTGTCTGGGGTATGGACGCACTTGTAGCTCTGACTTGCGGCCAACAAGGGCAACACATTTAACCTAAACATTTGTGCCCCCATAATATGCCAAAATAATACAATAAAATAAATAATTTAAAGAAAAAAATTAGGAGCAGACTAGCAGCATGTTTCTTTATATTGTTGATAATTGGTATCCTCAAAAGGTACTGAAATGAGGGAGAATGCTCTGCTTCCTTCGTTTCATTCTGTGTACCCTGTAAGATACCACTTCCCCACCAACCTTCAACCTAAACAAACCTTCATAAATATTCCCCCCAAATGATGCCTCTATGTTCATATTTTTGCACTTGAATTTTTCTATTAACTTTATTGAGGTTTACATTCAACAAAATGTGTCTATTTAAAAATATAATCTTACATCATTTATAATTTATGCACTCACGTCATCATTTCTACAATTAAGATAAAGAAATTCCCAACACAGTCTTTCATGTCAATAGATCACATGGCTCAAGAGATGATCTACTTTCTCTCACTATAGGTTAATCTGCTCTAAAATATCATATAAATGAAAAAAATATTCTATGTACTCTTTCACATCTAGTTTTTTTCCTCACTCAGCATTTATCCATGTTGTTGTGATTATATGTATTTCATTAGTTTTTATTGCTAACTAGTGTGCCACTTTAGAGGTATATAACAATTTATTTACACATTAACCTACTGATGGGTCATTTGAACTATTTTCATATTTTAGCTATTATAACTAAAGCTGTTCTTAATACCTATGTAAAGAATTTTTATGTATATATATATATAATATATATATTTGTCCAGTTATATACATATATTCTATATATTTCAATTTTCTTGGCAAATGCTTACAGCTAGAAAAACTAAGTCATATATTAATTGTGGGTTTGTAAAGTAGTACAAAAGGGCCAAATTATTCTCAAATTTGTTGGGTCATTCGGCATTCTCACCAAGAATTAATGAGTTCTAATTGCTCCATATCCTTGCTTCTATTTAGTACTGTCAGTCTTTTTCATTTTATCAATTTCTGTTGGTCTGTATTGCTAGCTCACTGAGGTTTTATGTGTATTTTCTGATGACTAATAGTGTTGAACATCTATCTTTTCAAATACCAATGGCCCAGTAATTTGGTTTCTCCTAAGGTTCCTACTAGAAATTTTATTTAAATTGTATTTAGCTTTCACATTTAAGTCGATGTCTTAGTTCAATATTTTTTCATTAAGGGTCATATTGATAGCCAATTCTTCTTACATTATTTGCTGGGAAAAAAATAACAAAAAACATCCTTTAGTCTTTCAAAGTCCTTGACACATTTGTAAAAATTCAATTGACCCATAACCTGTGGTTCTACTTCTGACCTCTCTATTCTGTTTCACTGTTCTATATGTCTATCCTTATGTCAAAAACACATAAGTAGCTGTGTAACAGGGTAAGCAAACTATGCTACTTTGTGTTATGATGACTAGTTTGAAGTCCTTTTTGTTTGTTTATTTTGTTTTTATTATTTTGAAGTCTTGAGTTTTCATTATCAGTCTTTTATCCTTTATCAGTCAGGGTTCCTCTGAGAAACAGAATCAATAGGTGTGCATATACAGAGAAGACAATCTATTATAAGGAATTGAAAGCTCATTGATAATTAAGTTGGCTAGTCCAAAATATGCACTTTGGAGATGAAGGAAGAGCCAATGCTACAGTTCAAGTCCAAAACCTGGAGACATAGAAGGAGCCAATTTTGCAGTTCTAGTTTAAGCCCAAAACTTAACTCCTCAAGAGTTCTGTCTTACTCACGAGAGAGTCAGTCTTTTTGTTCTATTCAGGCTTCAACTGACTAGATGAGACACACCTGCATTAAGGATGGCAACCTGCTTTGTTCAGAGTCCAGTAATGTGAATCACATCCAAAAACTCTCACAAAAACACTCAGGGTAATGTTTGACCAACTATGTGGGCACTGAAGCATAGCCAAGTTGACGCACAAAATTATTTGCAGGTTTTTCTGCCATCATTTTCACATCATTGCTCTCTCCACTTCATTTTTTTTTCTCCATTTCCTTTAACCTGACTTTAATGTTACAGATTGGGGTTTTAGCACAGTGTCTTTTCTGTTATCCACCAGTTCTATTATGTCTTCCATCCTTAAAACAGTTTTATCTTTCTCTTACAGTTATCTGAGCAGTATAAGGGAACTTTTAAGAGACTCCATAGGGGTAGACAATTGAAGAACTAAAGAGTATATCTCTGGAATCATATCATCTGGGTTTGAATTTTAATGTCACCACTTACTATATAATTTCCTAGAATAACAAATTAAACTCTCTAAACTTCTGTTTCCTGATCTGAAAAAGGGGGATAATAGTATTAATTTCTAGACTTGTTGAAAGAATTGGAATAGCAGAATATACATAAAGCTCTCAGAACACTATGTGGCCTCCATGAAGCAATCTGTGAATATATAATACTGGCAACATTGTTAAGTTACGCAGGTTAGATTTAGTGTTTTCCTATCTTACATTTTGTACTTATATTCATTCACATGCCCCATGATCATTCCTTTTTCACTATTTCTATCATAGAAGAAGTTCCTTCAAATCAAACCTTTGTTGAACAAAGCGTGGGGACCACTGACTTTTATTTTACTTCTAAGAAATGACCAATTATCCAAGAATGACTTTTGCTCCCTCTCTCACAGAAAAGATATTACTCAAAGGCAGCTGTACTGGCTCAATTGTATCAAGATAGCGCCATACACACTCTTTTCACACTCTTTTCCTCTTCACTACCTATCTGACCAGAATCAAATGGGGATTTTAGGGGCCCTAGGTAAAACTGTGGAAGGGAAACAACCAGGAGAATTCAGCTGGTTGTTTCCAGCTGAAGGAGAATTCTCCTTGGACTTTTCATAAGCAAGATATTCACCTATGTTAAACCACTGAGATTTGGGATGATTTTTGCTTCAAAATCTAGTGCCATTTGATGTAATAATAATGATTTTCATAAAGAATATGGTTTGAAAACAACTGTTTACACAGGTTTTTTTATTTTATTGAAACTCCACTGTATTTGGTAACTATGTTTTGTGAATTTAGCTGTGATTGTAGCTGTCTACTATTTTTATTCAGGATGTTATTATGAACTTTTTTTTCCTGTTTATTGTGATTTCTTTGTTTTATATGCTACAAAATCATTTCACAATTGGGAAAAAAAGAAATGATTTTAAACAATATAATCTCAATTGTGTAGTCTGGCTGAGTACACAATTATGTAGTGAAAATTACTTTGCCTAATTCTAAGCAATTGTGGCATTGCCTTTCAATTTCCAGTTTTGCCATTAGGCGATTTCATGTCATTCTGTTACTTGCTCACATATAAGAAACCAAAGTTTTTATGTCAGTCCAGTAACTCAATCCCAAATAACTCTGAGAATTTTTCTTGGATTGTTTTGTGATTTATTCAACTTTATTTTCTCTGTTTATTCTTAATGGGGCTCCTATTATATCAATTATATTATGAATTTCATTTTCTCATCTCTCAAATATCCCTATTATTTGTCATTGTTCTTTAACTTATCAAATTTTATCTTGTAACCTTTTCTATTGAGTTTTTAAATTTTATTACATATTACTTATTTCCCCAAACATGTAAATCCGCTGAATTTTATTTTTAATGATACTTAGGTCTTATTTGGTGGATGAAATATTTTCTTATACCTCTGTGAGAATATTAATAATTATTTTGTTTTATTCTCTTTATAATCTTTGGTACCTCAAACTATAATTCTTTGGTATTTTCATGTCTCTGTCTTCCATCTTAAATTATTTCAACATGTGACTACTGCCCCTTCTTATTAATACTGAGAATTGAGCATTAAACATCTTATTCTAACATCTATAACTACATTTGAGGTTTATGGGTTGTGGTCCTCATAGAGGATAATTTGTTAGGGTTTTTGAGTTAGGTGTTCCTCTAGTATCATTATGATTAGGTGTTTTTGTTATGGCTGGCTTGATTCTCTCCTAGAGAAGGGTGTTCCAAAACAACTTCTTAGAAGTTACGTGCCTGGCTCCCAATATCTTGTGTGCCGTATTTAATTTAATCACAATAGTTACAGTATAGTGTGCCTTGCAATTGTGAGAAGCAACAGAACATTTGTGCCTGGTGTTACCATTTCAAAAACTCCTCCCCAGAGAAAATCACCTTTGATTTTCTGTCAGACTGCCACAGAGGTAGTTATTCAGGACAGGACAGTTTTCTAAATACTTATGCAACATATTTTAAATCAAATCTCCTGTTAGGTCCACTTTCATACCCACTTCCTAAGGTATTTGGACAGGTAATCCCAGCATTGTCTTTATTTCAAAATACTAAAGGGGTACAAATGTTTTTGTGAACATGGGCACTGTATATAATGCTTAAGTCCAAGTGAAGTATCTCAGGAATGGGAAAACACCACAGGTACTCACTAATACTTGGAGGCTAAACGATCTGAGACATTTTTGAGTGGCCCTATAGCACATTTCCAATTTCCTAAAGCCTATTCCAATTGCCAGTCTAGAATTAAGCTTTTCAGGGACTAAGTCAGCTATTCTGTCTTCTATTTAATTCCCAGTGTTCTTACTCTTTTCCTGCTCTGTTTGTCTTTATATGTTTACACCATTTAAAAAAAATCTCTTATTCTCCTTTTAGTAAAGCTTAAGGAAGGAGTAGGCAAAGTGGATTTGTTCAATATGTTTTCAACAGATAAGTTCTTGACTGTTTCTAATTTACTTTATGGTTCAATTTTTCAACTCTACTTATAGGAGATATAAAATTCACAAATACATATGAATACCTAATTATCTCCATTTCTGATTTGAAATCTTTGGTTTACTCATAGTTTCTAAAATTTTTGTCTTTATCGACTTTATTTCACTATTGCATTTTGTTTTGTAACAAAATTTTCCATAATTGCTTCTGATTGCCTTGCTTCACTACATTAGGAAATGTAGTAAGAAAATATTAATATTTGTGGTGATACTAAGTAATTTCCATGTATAAGCTTATTTAATTTTTTATAATAAATATCAGTTTGGTAAAATTTTATTTTACCAAATATAATAATTGTATAATTTTCCATAGTACAAAATTATACAATTTCTAATCTATAAAAAGACAATATATAATTTCCTAGAATAATAAATTAAACTCTCTAAACTTCTGTTTCCTGATCTGAAAAAGGGGGATAATAGTATTAATTCCTAGACTTGTTGAAAGAATTGGAATAACAGAATATATATAAAGCTCTCAATTATAATCTGTAATTGTCTTTTTATAGATTAGAAATTGTATAATATTGTCTTTTTATAGATTAGAAAAGATAAGTACTTTGGAAGGTTATGTATTTATTCATCTAAGTTCCTGTGACTACAGACAGAAAGACCTGGAATTAAAATCCAGGCAATGTGGAATGCAAATTATCTCTTCTAACCATTCTCTTATTGCTGATTCCATAAAGGAGATGGTTTCAGTGAGGTGTTTCTTTATTTATCTTTCCTGAAGCATGTCTACCCTTTCAGATATTTCCTCTGTTATGGAGGAGCATTCATGAAATCCTTAAAAGTTTTTTTCAGTTTACTTTCTGTAATACTGTTCGATGTCCGTTGTGAACATGTCTTCAACTGTGTTTAATGTGGTATCACATTATGCAAATAGTTAACAAAGAGCTGGCATAAAGTTTCAGATCACTTTTTAGTTTTATTAACAGGGAAGTATTGTTTCTATATATGATTACATTTTATCACTTTCCTTTCTAAAAGGTCAGCTTTGTTCAAATGTTTTCATATCAATATCTTTGCCAAAATAGAAGCAGAGTAAAGGAATAGTGCCATGGAGTTTGTTACATATCAAATTCAAGTTTCATTCATTGTCGGTTTGTTGCTTCCCCCCTTTGATGTGAGATCCAGTATCAATGAGAATGTGTGAACAAAAATTTATTTAACCAACGATGACCAAACATAAAGTTGTAAAGATGATCAAATGTAAAGTCTAAAGGGAGAAGTCAGGATACACAGGAAAATCCTTTGGAATTATGCCTACCATTAGATGCAATTATTTATAAGAAAAGTGTGATTGTTTAAAAATACCAAACATTCATATAGTTCATTTATTCATCTCAAGAAACATATAAATAAGCTAAATATGACATAATTTTATGAAAGACCATTGAAATGTGAACAAAGTTGGTGTTATGGGTGCTGACCCCCACTCAGTTGAATTTCTGAGTATAACTTTTGGCTCCCTCAAGTTGGCTAGTCCAACTTGTGAGCTAACTGCTCACAGCCTACTGCTCACCTGAAGCCCTATGGATAACATAAACAGTCAATTAATACATATTTTTATGTCATGTGCACTATATACTTTATTCTTACAATAAAGTAAACTAGAGAAAAGAAACTGTTATTAAGAAAGTCATAAGGAAGAAAACGTATTTACTATTCACTAAGTGGAAGTGCTTTATCATAAAGGCCTTCATCTCAGTGACCTTCACATCGAGTAGTCCAAAGACAGGGGGAAAGAAGAGGGGTTGGTCTTGCTGTCTCAGAGGTGGCAGAGGTGGAGGAGGTGGAAGGGGAGGCAGCAGAGGCAGGCATGCTCAGTGTAAATTTTATTTTTGAAAAATCAACATATAATGAATCTGCAATTCAATACCATTTTGTCAAATGGTTCACTGTATATACATTTAAGTGTATAGCAATGTAGGAAAACGTATAAAAGCATATATATCAAAATGATAAAAAGGCATTCTGCATCAGCATGTAGCTCTAGAAAATGGTATTTCAGTCCATCCTATTTTAAATGTTCTTTATATATGCATATATTTCATACTTTAATAGAAATGTTAACCAATATTTAATTTAAAAAATTATAAATATATGGCAGCATAGAGAGGGAAGCAAAGGAGCTAGTCAAATTGGAATGAATCCAGGAGACTGTCTCCATTACGGGGCAAAGGTAAGTGAGAGATCCCTGCAGTTCACATTCTCATTGCAGACATCCCATCCTCAGTCTCACTTATAGGAGAGCCCCTCAGCCCTTGCAGGCCCTGAGCCTAGTATAAGAAGCTTCCTGGAGTCCATATGACTGCATAAAATCACAAAGATAAACAATAAGAGAGGAAGAAAGCAACAAATGATATCTATAAAATATTCAAAAATGTTTGAAAAATGACAAGCTTTCACTTATCAATAATAATCTTGCATGTAAACTGTTTAAATTCCCCAATTAAATGATATAGACTAGAATCAGAGGGGGTTATGGTTCAAGATGGCTGACTACAGACATTGGACTCTCTCCCTCTCTAGAAAGAAGAATGAAAATTGCAAGTAGGTAACTGTAGCTCAAATAGAATATCAAGTGGAGAACACTGCAGTCCAGCAGAGAATGCACATGGAAAACCTGAGGCACAGAAGGAGAAGGAAGCAAGAGGACCCAACTCAGCAGAGATTGGCAGGAGCCCAGAGGGACTTGGTATTATGGATAAAGTGTAAGTGAAAGAGCTTTGGTAGTACATGTCCTTGTGATCCCAAACGTGAGAGAGCTCTTCTACCTGCGTGAACACTGACACCAGTGTGGGCAATGATTTGGACACCCATGGAGGGCATTGCACTGGAGTAGAAACTCACACTGAGCCATTCACCTCCCACCCCAGATCTGAGCAGCTGTGGAAGGAAGCCATCCTGGGACCATGCTGGCCTGGGACTGCATCCTGCCCTGGGAAGAACAGCTCCTGTATCTTCACACCCCAGAAGCTCCCGCTGACATACCCAGTTTCTACGCAGAGGCCTGCAGTAGCACAGTAATGGCTGGACCCAAAGGTGCTGTGGGATCCCCAGTACTCTATCCCACAGGGAGTACAACCCCTGAGAAAGGACAGTTCAGAACATCAGAAAGATGAGTCTGGAAAGAAAGGAAACCAAAGAACATGCTTTCCAGAGGCTGAGAGCTCCCTGCCTATGGTTGTGAAAGTGGCACTGACCCCTGAAGTGGCACAGACTCTCAATTCTGCCTGACCAGCAGAGAGTGACATCCCCTCCACTAGTAAAGCAGCCTCTGTGTGAGAAAGGGTGGGGCTAGCAGTCCGCTCCTTGAGCTGTCTTCCTTTTCTGGGAGGAGCCTACCTTCCCTGCAGGCAATTCCTGGACACAAATAGATCTTCCCTGCTGGGATATTTCAGCTAAAGCTACCAGCCATTCTGGCATCCCAGCACACAGGGGTTTGAGCTTTCTCCCCCAGCTCTGCTGCAGCCAGCCCAGGAAGAGATCTGGGAATCCAGGTGGTTTTGTGCGCCCCAAGGACAAAAATACACCTCCTCCACTGAGGTACAGTGGGGTGAACAGTGCTTGACCCCAACTGCCTGCCTCAACTGAGAGAAGCCTGACCTACCTGGAGGCAAATCTGTGATACAACTACCCTCCCTCACCTGAGCATTTCAGCCACAGATCACAGAGTTTATGGTAGCCCACCTCATTGTGAGTTGATCTGAAGCCACCAGCCCAGCTGTAGCCAGGCCAGGGTGGCAGCTGAGAATCTGGGTGTTTATATGCTCCCGAAGAACAGAAACCACTGTGAGTGATGAAAGAGGGAAGCAAAAGCAGTTTCTGTGCTGTGTCTCACAGCTCCCTGTCTCTACTAATCTCATCAAGAGGGGCCTGACCATCCTGTGTCAGGATCACAGTGCATCTGCTCACAGCAACCTGCTGCTAAGTGATCTTTGGGTCAACAATGAAATCAAAATGGAAATCAAAAGATTTTTAAATTGAATAACAACAATGACGCAAGTTACCAAAAAGCAATGCTAAGGGAGAAATTTATAGCACTGAATGCCTACATCACAAAGATAGGAAGAACACAAATTAGCATCCTAATGTTACATATCAAGAAACTATAAAAACAAGAACAAACCAAACCCAAAGCTAATAGAAAACAAGAAATAACAAAGATCATAGCAGAACTAAATGAACTTAAAACAAATAAAAAATACCCAAGATCAATGAAAAAACATTAGCTTTTAGAAAGGATAAACAAAATCAATAGACCACTAACTAGATTAACCAAGAAAAGAGAGAGGATTCACATAAGCTCAATCAGAACTTTAATAAAAGATACATTACAACTGATACCACAAAAATGCAGAAGATCATCAGAGACTACTATGGAAACCTCTATGCACACAAAGTAGAAAATCTAGAGGAAATGGATAAATTCCTGGGAACACACAAACTCCCAAGCTTGAATCAGAAAGATATGGAAATCCTGAACCAGGAGTAGGTAGTGAGATTGGATCAGTAATGAAAAATATTCCAACTAAAAAAAATCACAGGACCAGATGAATTCACAGTTACATTCTACCAGACCTACAAAGAAGAAGTGATACCAATCCTCCAGAAACTGTTACAAAAGATAGGGAAGGAGATAATTCTCCCTAACTCAACAAAGCCAGTATCACTTTGGTGACAAAGCCAGAAAGGATACAACAAAAAATAAAAAACGATAGACCGATATTCTCAGTGAACATAAATGCAAAAATTCTTTAAAAAATACTAGCAAATCAAACCAAAAGCACACCAAAAACATAATTTTTCATGATCAAGAAGGTTCCATCCAGGGATGTAAGGCTCGTTCAACATTTGCAAATCAATAAGTGTGATTCACCACATAAACACCATAATCATCTCAACAGATGCACAAAGAGCATTGGACAGAATCCCACATCCCTTCATGATAAAAACCCCAAACAAACGAGGCATAGAAGGAACATACCTTAAGATAATAAAAATCCACTAAAAGAAACCCCACAGCCACCAGCATACTGAACATGGAAAAAAAGATGAAAGCATCCTCCCTAGAAATGGAATAATACAAGGGTACCCACTTTCATCACTTTTCTTCAACATAATATTGGAAGCCCTAGTCAGAGCAACCAGGCAAGGGAAAGAAATAAAGGGCATCTAAATTGGAAAAGAGGAAGTCAAACTGTTATCTGTTTGCTGACGATATAAACTTATACTTGGAAAACCCTAAGGACTCCTCCAAAAGACTCATAGAATTGAAAAGTGAATTCCATAAAGTCACAGTATACAAAAATCAACGTATACAAATCAGTAGCATTTCTACACACTGATAACAACCAACCTGAGAATCAAATCAAGAATTCAATTCCATTTATAATAGCTGCAAAAAAATAATCCCTTGGAATATACTTAACCAAGAAGGTGTGAGATCTCTACTAGAATACAAAACACTGATGGAAGAAATATTAGATGACACAAACAAATAATAAAGCATCCCATCATCATGGATTGGAAGAATCAATAATGTTACAATGTCCATACTGCCCAAATTAATCTAAAAATACAATGAAATTTATATCAAAATATTAATATCATTTTCCAAAGAATTAAAAAAAAGAACCCTAAAATTCATATGGAATCAAAAAAAAAGCACTAATAGCCAAAGAATTCATAAGCAAAAGTAACAAATTTGGAGGCATCACATTATACATCTTCAAATTATACTGCCAGGCCTTAGTAACACAAACAGCATAATACTGTTAAAAAAACAATGGACACATAGAACAGAATGGAGAACCAAGAAATAAAGCTAAATACATACAACCAACTGATCTTCAACAAAGCAGACAAATACATACACTGGGGAAGACACCCTATTAAATAAATGGTGCTGGGATACTTGGATAGCCTCGTGCAGAAGAATAAAACTGAATCATTATCTCTCACCATACACAAAAATTAACACAAGATGGATTAAAGACTTAAATGTAAGACCTGAAAACCCTAAAAATATTAAAGGAAAATCTAGAAAAAAATTAGCCCTGACATTGGCCTACATAAAACAAAAAAAACATACATATATATATATAATTACATATATATATATATATATATATATATATATATATTAAGATCTCCAAAAGCAAATAAAACAAAAATAAATACATGGGTCATGGGTCATGGATCTGGGCAAAGTTTTTTGGGTAAGACCTCAAAAGTGCAGTCAGCAAAAAGTAGACAAATAAGATGACATCAATCTAAAAAGTTTCTTCATAGCAAAGGAAACAATCAACACAATTAAAAGTTAACCTAAAGAATGGGATAAAATATTTTCAACTATCCATACAACAAAGAATAACCAGGATATATAAGTAATTCAAACAACTCAACAGCACATACACAAATAATTCAATAAAAAATGGGAAAAGTATCTGCATTGACATTTCTCAAAATACATACAAATGGCCTACAAAGTTATGAAAAAATGCAAAAATCACTAATCATCAGAGAACTGTAAATCAAAACTGCAAGATACCATTTCACCCCAGTGAAAATGGCTATTATAAAGAGACAAAAAATAAGAGATGCTGGCAAAGATGCTAAAAAGTGGGAACTCTTATTCACTGTTGCTGGGAATATAAACTAGTACCACCATTATTGAAAACAATATGGAGGTTCCTCAAAATATTAAAAATAGTAATCCATCAATACCACCACTTGACATATATCAAAAGGAAATGAAATCATTATGTTGAAGAGATGCCTCACCTCAATGTTTACCACAGCAATATTCACAATAGCCAAGATATTAATATAATATTAATGTAAGAGTCCATGGGTGAATAAAGGAAATATGGTATATATACCAAATAGAATATTACTCAGCCATCAAAAAGAATTAAATCCTGTCATTTGCAGCAACATGATATACCTGTAGAATATGTTAAATAAAATAAGCCAGGAACAGAAAAAACAAATATCACATATTGTGACTCATATGCAGGACATAAAAATTTGAAATCATAAAGGAGAAAATAGAAGGTGCCTATCAGAGGATAGAAATGGCAAGAGTGAGGGGTGTATGAAGACAGGTTGGTTAATGGGTAAAAACATACCATTAGATTAAAGGAATAAATACTAGTATCTGAGAGTACACTAAGGTGACTATGGTGAACAATAATTTTTTGTGTATTTCAAAATGGCTAGAACAGATATGGGATATTTTCAACAGAAATGATAAATATTTGAGGTGACAAAAATCTTAATTACCCTGATTTGGTCATTAATCTGTATGCAGGCATCAATATATCACATGTACCCCGCAAATATGTGCAATTATTATGTATCAATGAGATAACAATGGCAATAACAATAAGTGTAACAAGTTAATAAGCAAACAAACATGAACATGCATGGTTAAATCATTTTGTGTTAAAAATATTATACATTTATGAATCTGCATTTATGTCATATTTGAAAACAATTAGAACAGATACTCTAAATTTTTTTTATATAAATTCAGTGTTTTTAACTTTTTACCTTTCATCCTTTTTAGTTTTAACTAGTGATTATTTTTTTGTTTTGTTTTGTTTTTTTGTTTGTTTGTTTTTTATTTCGGCATATTATGGGGGTACAGATTTTAAGGTTTCAATAAATTCCCTTTCCCCCCCTCCCCCCATAAGTCTGAGTTTCCAGCATGATCATCCCTTAGATGGTACACATGTCACTCATTATGTATGTATATACCCGACCCCTCTCCCCTCACCCCTCCCCAATACCCTATTACTGTAGTACCTATGTGTCCACTTAGGTGCTACTCAGTTAATACCAGTTTGCTGGTGAATATATGTGGTGCTTGTTTTTCCATTCTTGGGAAACTTCACTTAGTAGTATGGGTTCCAGCTCTAACCAGGAAAATATTAAGATGTGCTATATCACCATTGTTTCTTAGAGCTGTATAGTACTCCATGGTATACATATACCACATTTTATTAATCCATTCTAGGATTGATGGGCACTTGGGCTGTTTCCACAGCCTTGCAATTATGAATTGTGCTGCTATAAACATTCGAATGCATGTGTCTTTTTTTGTAGAGTGTCATTGGATCATTTGGGTAGATGCCCAGCAATGGGATTGCTGGATCAAATAGTAGATTCACTTGTATCGCTTAAAGTATCTCCATATTGCTTTCCATAGAGGTTGAACTAGTTTGCAGTCCCACCAGCAGTGTAGGAGTGCTCCTCTCTCTCCACATCCACGTCAGCATTTGTTATCTGGAGACTTTTTGATAAAGGCCATTCTCACTGGAGTTAAGTGATATCTCATTGCAGTTTTGATTTGCATTTCCCTGATGATTAGAGATGATGAGCATTTTTTCATATGTTTGTTGGCCATTCTTCTGTCTGCTTTAGAAAAGTTTCTGTTCAAGTCCTTTGCCCACTTTTTAATAGGGTTATTTGATTTTTTCTTACTGATTGTCATGAGTTCTAAGTATATTCTAGTTATCAGCCCTTTATCGGATACGTAGGACGCGAAAATTTTCTCCCATTCTGTAGGTTGTCTGTTTACTTTCATGACTGTTTCTTTGGCTGTGCAGAAGCTTAACAGTACTATCTCTGGAAAATGGGGCTTCACACAAATTCTAGCTTTTTTTTTTAATTTCAAAGTATTACATGGATACAAATATTTTGGGTGCATGGATCACTAATATAATGTCTGAGTCATGGTAATAAATGTGCCCATTGCACTGATAGTATTCATTCTATCTGATAGGAAGATTTTCATGTGTCCCCTACTTTCCCCTTCCCTGAACTGATTGATTTCCATTGAATGCTACTTCCCTCTATGCACATGTGTGCTTATCAGTTAGTTTCAATTTCATAGCAAGTACATGTGGTGTTTCCTTTTAAATTACTTATATACTTAGGCCAATGGTCTCCATTTTCATACAAATTGTTGCAAAAGGCATTAAATCATCCTTCTTAATCGTTCAATAGTATTCCATAGTGTACATATACCACATTGTGTTAATCCACTCATGAATTGATGGGCATTTGGGCTGATTCTACGTCTTTACAACTGTGAATTGTACTGTGGTAAACATTTGAGTGCAGGTGTTTTTTTGATAAAATGAATTATTTTCCTTTGGGTAAATACCCAGTCATGGGATTGCTGGACAAAATGGTAGGTTGACTTTTGTTTTTTGGGGAAACTCCATACTGCTTCCCCTACAGGTTGAACTAATTTGCAGTCCTATCAGTAGTGTATAAGTATTGCTTTTTCTCTGTATCAACACCAGCAACATCCAGCATCTATTATTTTTGGACTTTTTAATAAAGGCCATTCTGACTGGGATAAGGTGATGATATCTCATTATGGTTTTCATTTTAATTTACCTGATGATTAGTGACATCGAGCATTTTCCCAAATGTTTATTGGCCATTTGTCTAACTTCTTTTGAAAAGCTTCTGTTCATGTTTTTACCCACTTTTTAATGGAGCTGTTTGATTTCTTTTCTTGCTGATTTGTTTGAGTTCATTGTAGATTCTGGTTATTAGTCCTTTATCAGATGTATAGCTTGCAAATATTTTCTACCATTCTGTAGGTTGTCTATTTGCTGTGTTAATTATTTCCTTGGCTGTGCAGAAGCTTTTTAATTTAATCAATTCCCATTTATTTATTTTTATTGTTGCTGTGATTGCTTTTGGGTTCTTCTTCACAAATTCTTTGCCTAAGCCGATATCTACAAGAGTTTTTCTGACATTTTCTCCTAGAAGTCTTAAGGTTTCAAGTCTTACATTAAGGTCTTTATTCATTTTGGATTAATTTTTCTAAGTGGTGAAAGACACGGATCCTGTTTCATTCTACTAAATGTGGCTATCCAATTTGCCCAGCACCATTTATTGAATAGGGCTTCTTTTCCTCAGTGTGTATTTTTGTCTGATTTGTAAAACTCAGTTGGCTGCATTTGGATCATTTTATAACTGTTCTGTTCCATTGGTCTATGCCTCTATTTTTGTGCCAATAGGAAGCTTATTTAGTTACTATACCCGGGTAGTATAAAGTCTAGTAATATGATGCTTCCTGATTTGTTTGTTTTTCTTAAGATTGCTTTGGTTATTTGGCCTGTTTTCTGGTTCCACAGGAAGTATAGAATTTTTTTTTCTAGATGTGTGAAATATAACATTGGTATTTTGATAGGGATTGCATGGAATCTATAAATCACTTTGGACTGTATGGACATTTTAACAATGTTGATTTTGCTGATACATGAGCATGATATATTTTTCCACTTCTGGAAAGTGGAAATCCACATCTGTGATTTCTTTCTTCAGTGTTCTGTCGTTCTCTTTATAGAGTTTTTTACCTCCTTAGTTAAGTATATTCCTCGGTTTTTTATTTTCTTTATAGTAATTGGAATGGTATTTAGTCTTTGGTTTAAGTCCCAGCTTAAATGTTATTTGGTATATAGGAATACTACTGATTTGTGTAGATTGATTTTGTACCCGGAAACATTGCCGAGTCCACTTATAAATTCCAGGAGTCTCTTGGTAGAATCTTGGGGTTTTCTAGGCATGAGAACATATCAAGAGTTTGATCTCTTCTTTCCTAATCTGGATACCATTAACTTATTTTGCTTGCATGGTTGCTCTGGCTAGGATGTCTCACACTTTGTTGAATAGAAGGGACAGTGGATATCCTTGTTTTCTTCCAGTTTTTGGTGGGAATGCTTTCAACTTTTTCCTATCAGTGTGATGCTGGCTGTGGGTTTGTCATATATGGCTTTTATAATTTTGAGAAATGCTCCTTCTAAGCCCGGGTTTTGCAGAGTTTTTAACACAAAGGCGTGCTGAATTTTGTCATATGCTTTTTCTACATCTATTAAGACGATAATATGACCTTTGTTCTTGTTTCTGTTTATGTGGTTAAGTACATTTATTGATTTATGTTGTTGAACCATCCTTGTATCCCTGGGATGAGGCCCACTTGCTCATGGATAATTTTTTTTTAATATGCTATTGAATTTGGTTTCATAGTATGTTATTGAAGATTTTGGTATGTATATTCTTAAGAGATATTGGTCTGTAGTGTTCTTTTTTGTTGTGTCCTTTCCTTGATTTGGAATCAAGGGGATACTGGTGTCATAGAATGCTTTGGGAAGGATTCCCTCCTTCTCAATGTTATGAAATAATTTCTGCACCACGGGTATCAGCTCTTCTTTGTAGGTCTGGGAAAATTCAGCAGTGAATCCACCTGGTTTGGGATTTTATTGTTGCTGGAAGATTTTTTTTTTATTGCTGCTTCAATCTAATTGCTTGTTAGTTCTTTTTTTCTTATTTCAGCATATTACAGGGGTACAAACGCTTAGGTTACATATATTGCTTTTGCACCACCTAAGTAAGAGCTTTAAGCATGTCCATCCCCCGTACGGTGTGTACTGCACCCATTAGGTGTAAATATACCCATTCCCTCCTCTCCCCTCTAACCTGCCTGACACCCAATAAATGTTACTACTATATGTACACTTAAGTGTTGGTCAGTTAAGTCAGTTAATATCAATTTGATAGTGAGTACATATGGTGCTTGTTTTTCTATTCTTGCGATACTTCAACGAATGGGTTCCAATTCTATTCAGGATAATACAAGAAGTGCTAGATCAGCATTGTTTTTTATTTTTTGTGTGTGGCTGAATAGCACTCCATGGTATACATATACCACATTTTATTAATCCACTTATGTATTGATGGGCACTTGGGTTGTTTCCACATCTCTGTAATTGTAAATTGTGCTGCTATAAACATTTTAGTGCAGATGTCTTTTTCATAGAATGTCTTTTCTTCCTTTGGGTAGATGCCTGGTAATAGGATTGCGTGAGCAAATGGGAGTTCTACCTGTAGCTCTTTGCGGTATCTCCATATTACTTTCCACAGAGGTTGTACTACTTTGCAGTCCCACAAGCAGTATAAGTCATGAAACTATAAGAATTCTAGAAGGAAATGTTGGAAAAACTTCCTTCCACTTTTAGTGGGAATGTTTTCAACTTTTTCCCATCAATGCTATGCTGGCTGTGAGTTTGTCACATACAGCTTTTATAATTTTGAGATATGTTCTTTCTAAGCCTAGCTTTTTGAGAGTTTTTATCACATTGGCCTAGGGAAAGAATTTATGAAGAGGACCTCAAAGGCAATCACAGCAATAACAAAAGTAAATAAATGGGACCTAATCAAATTAAAAAGCTTCTGCACAGCCAAAGAAACTATCATGAGAGCAAACAGACAACCTACAGAAGGGGAGGAAATATTCGAATGCTACACATCAGAAAAAGGGCTCATAACCAGAATCTATATAGAATTCACAAAAATCAGCAAGAAATTCAAGAGTTCTTTTTCTTATTGATTGAGCCTTTGGAGTTGTGTGTTTCCAGAAATTTGTCCATGTCTTCCACATTTTCAATCCATGTGCATAGAGAATTTCACAGTATTCACAAATGATATTTTGTATTTCTCTGATATCAGTTGTAATATTAATACCTCCCTTTTCATTTATATATGAACTTTTTTGAGTCCTCTCTCTTCTATTCCTGATTAATCTAGCCAGAGGTCTATCAATTTTGTTTCTCTTTTCAAAGAACCAAGTTTTTGTTTTGTTAATCTTCTGTATAATTTTCTTATTTTCAATTTCATTTAGTTCTGCTCTGACCTTAGTTATATCTTTTGTCTGGCTGCCTTTGGACTTGGTTTGCTCTTCCTTTTCTTATTCTTTGAGAGTGTCATTAGTCTGTGAATTTGTAATCTTTTGGTCTTCTTTTTGTAGGCATTTAAAGCTATTGATTGCCCCCTTAGGTCTACTTTTCCTGTATCCCACAAATGTTGATAATGTGTGTCCTCTTTGTCATTCGGTTTGAGGAATCTTAATTTCCCTCTTAATTTCATAGTTGATCAAATAATCATTAAGAAGCATGTGGTTTAATTTCCATGACTTTGTGCAGAATCAACTGTTTCTCTTGGAGTTGATTTCCAGTTTTATTCCACTGTGGTCTGAGAAGATACATGGCATGATTTCAATTTTTTAAGTTTTCTGAGCCATATTTTGTACCCTAAAATATGATCAATCTTAGAGAATGTTCCAGGTACTAAAGAGTAGAATGTATATTCAGTGGTTTCTTGGTAAAAATATAAATGTCTCTTAGGCCCAATTGCTGTATAGTCCCATTTAAGTCCAATATTTCTTTTTTATTTTCTGCTTAGATAATTGGTCCAGTTCCATCAGTGGGGTGTTGAGGTCCCCGGCAATTACAATGTTGCTGTTTATGTACTTAGATCTGGTAAGGTTTGCTTTATGAATCCAGGTGCTCCTGTGGTAGGTGTATAAATATTTAGGATTGTTATGTTTTCTTGTTGAATTGCTCCCTTTACCATCATATAATGACCATCTTTGTCTTTCTTTACCATGGTTGATGTAAAGCCAATTTTATCTCACACAAGAATGTCTACACCTGCTTTCTTTTGGTTTCGTTTTTCATGGATTTTTGGTGTTCCTGGATCAGAAATCCATTTATGGATTTCATGGATTTGGGCTCATGGTGTGAGCCCCAATCACTTCATCTCTCGGCCTTTAGTCTGTCAGTGTCCTTGTTGGTTAGATGTGTCACCTGGAGACAGCAGATACTTGACCTGTATTTTTAAAATCCATTTAGCCAGCCTACATCTCTTGAGTGGGGAATTCAAACCATTTAACGTTGATTGATAGAATTTGTATCTGGGATGGCTGTTCTGTTCATCCTGTGGGATAGTACTTTGTTGATTTTTCTTACCTCTTGTACTGTTGCTTTATTTGAGCTCTGGGCTTTAAGTTTTGGGTGGTTTTAAAATGGACAGTAACTATTGTGCTGATCCATGTGTATCGTGTTGCCACTGTGCCTGGGCTCATGGGGGTGGGATAATCTCCAAGAAACTTCATAGCCCGGTGGCCATGGAATGCTTGTGGAAGGGTGAGAGAAATTCCCCCTTTACCCTTACACCGGGCTCATAGACTCTCTGGGTTTGATCTGCGGTGGCATCTTTTCCCTTTATCTTCTCACTTCTCTGCTTCGTAATTTTCCTCTATGAGATCCCTGGCAAGCTCTGGTATGTCTCCCTATAATCTACACCTGTTCTGCATCTCTTTTCCTCTACCGTATATCAGAATTCCTAACTTCCACCCAGGACTGTCTGGCAAGCTGTCTCCAGTCAGTCATCTTGTCTCCCCTCTGGCATATTATCTTGTCTCTTTTTCACTTTTAAATTCTCTACCAAAATAATCCCCTTTTTTAACCAAAAAAAAAAAAAAAAATGTATTGGCAAAGAAAATGCTTATTCAGTAACTTGAACAAATTTGGAAAAATTTTATAAATAGGATGTAAATTTGGTATAAAACAACTATATAAATATATGTGTGTGTATAAAAATCCTTGCAACTAGAGAAACATCAGGATTTTGATGTTAAAATTGTCTATAACTATTATATTTTCTTAATTTTATCTGAAGAAACAAAAATATATTTAAAACAAGTATTCTACAACTGAATTTTTTTTATTTTTTCCCTTTTGTTATCATATTATGGGGATACAAATATTGTTAGGGATACATATATTGCCCTTGCCACCACCACCACCACCACCACCGCCACCACCACCACCACCCACCCCCCGCCGTGCCAGAGCATCAAGCATGTCCAGTCCAACCCCCAGGTGGTGCTCACTGCACCCATTATCTAAGTATACATCCTGCCCCTCCTCTCCTCCCCACCTGCCCACCACCCGATAAAAGTTTTTTTGTGTGTGTGACATTTTGGTTACATTGTATATCTTTGAAATTATTAATATAATGAATATCAGGTTAAATTTTTTCCAAATTTGTCAAATCTCAAAATTTCAATGTGAATAAGTTTATCAAAAGTAAGATAAATGAAAAGCTCATAAAAAAGAATACTCACTTCTGAGTTGACAAGAATCCTGTAGGGTTGATCTACATCTTGGGTGACAGAGTACTTTTCTTGAAAGGAGAACTCATCAACTTTATTATTCATTATTTGGTAAAGTATATGTGCATATGTAGGTGATGATTCCAATGGTTCAATACCATAACTGATATTCTTTAACTGCAGCATTCCCCTAAATATTCCAACATAAAATAAATAAAAACATAATTGGTCTCACTGCCTTTTCCTGGGAAAAAAAAAAAAAAAAAAAACATAATTGGTGTAGATGCCCCACTGAGAAATGTAAAAAAATGCTAAATAAAAACATTTTATAAAATTTGACAATAGTCATTGCACTCAAATATCTGGTAATCACCCATCTTTCTTGTATTAACTTTCAAACACAATTTTATGCTCATCGTTTGTCTATTATAGAAAGTAAGCATAGGTGTGGTTATAGTGTGGCTAAGAAACCTGAATACTCTTCATGCAAGTGGAAGCTTTTCTGCATGCATTTTTATGACTGCACCAGTGGGACACAGACAAAAAGAATAGGAAAGTAGATAAGAGAAAGAGGAATAGGTAAAAAAAAAAAAAAAAAAGCATATGATAAGAAACACAAGAGAGTCTATATTTCTTATTATTCACTCTATCCTTTTTGAAAATTATGGGCTCACACAAGATCTTAAGGTACATCTGTGGAATATGACATCACCTGAGTCCTGAACAAGTGCTTAGTGTTGCAACTGACTTTGGAGTCTCTGCAGCATATCCTTGATAAAAGCAATGGCCCTGAATAAGAACACAGGAAGATACATTCATAAATAATTTGCAAATGAAATCCTAGCTTTTATCTTTACTTTCTTGATATTATCAGTCACATTTAGCGATTATAATAACATTATTCCTTAGGTAATCAATTTCTTTGTAATCTATCTGTAATCTCTTCCTCTAAATCCGTTCTGCCTAGGAATAATTATGACTATGATCCTCCCCTAAATAATTATTGCTACAATTTAAAATTTTTGACAAACAACTTTCTTATTTGTGTCTTTTCCTTTTCAGCCACATTTCCTGAGTATATAGTTTATAACTGCTAACGATATAATTAACACAGTACATTTGATTTTGACTATGAACATTCAGTTCTATGTTCTGGGTTACGCAGAAGTATTATTATAATTAACATTTCTTCATCTTGATATCATTTTAGTATATCTCTGTAGAGATAAGTGACCATCTTTAGTTCAAACCATCCTTCCCATCCATATCTATGGTGTTATTCTTTTCCAGGTTCTCCCCTAATATTTTTCAGTGATTTCTCCTTTTTGCTCTCTAAAGTCTAGTGATATATAGGGTTAGTCTTTTTTCTTATTCTATACTATGAAAACTCTAGTGTCATCATATTCTTCCCTATGGATATATCTATTATGTTATCTCCCAAACAGACACGTTCATCAGAGATCATTCACTTTTTTTTCCCCAAAACTACACATAACCCCTCTACCCAATCATTGACAATGGCATGACAAATCTACTCTCAGTGGCGGTCACCAGAACGCAGTTTGGCCAACTCATCTCATGTTGTACACAAAGTTGTTAGCATAGTGCCTGATACACCCACACCATCAGGGCTAGCTAATTGCAAGCAGGGAGATCCATACTCTGCTATATGTCAAACTACAGTAGCAGCCACCCAAACTTCCATTGGTGCCAGCAAAATATGTATCTACAAGCCCTTCACAAAAAGGCAGAAGGGAAACCAGACCACGATCCTCCCCAGCAGTACAGAGAAAACCAGACTCAACAATTTTGGCAGTGCACCTAGTGGGATAAAATGATCCTCATGTGATGTTTCTCAATACTCCTCACTCGCAGCTAGCCAGATAAGAGCTTTATCCACCCAGATGAATAGAGGTAGAATGAAGTACACTGACGTCTAGTAGCCAGAGAACAGTCAAGGGAAATGGCCTCCATTCTATGGGTCTTTTATCAACCACCCTCACCTAGCAACCCACCTGGACCAGGGAAGTACCATCTACACCTTCAGCTGAATGACATAAGATACAACAGCAGCTTCAACAAATCAAAGAAAAGAGGGGATGGGTATATACGAACACAATGAGTGGGATGTACAGCGTTTGGGGGATGGTCACGCTTGAAGCTCTGACTCAAGGGTGGAGGGGGGGCATGGGCAATATACGTAACCTTAACATTTGTACCACCATACGACGCTGAAATTAAAAAATGGAAAAAAAGTAAAAGATGCACAACACAATAATGTTGCAATTCCTAAGAAAGCTAAACTCTCATTGGAACAGTAGACTACATTAAAACTAAAATTAAGATGAATGTTTTTTAAAAAGGAATATTAAATAAGGTCAAGAATCTGCTTCACTAAATGTCAAGGAAACAATCAAAATCACTCTATACCAAGGACCGAAAAAAATCCAAGAATGAAAAAAAAAATCAACTGATGCCAATATTGAGATGAGTAATAGCATGAAACTAATCAAAAATGTTTAAAAGAAGCACTAATATAATTTCATTAATGAACAATTAAAAATTCTCTTGAAATAAATGAAAGAACAGAAAATCTCAGCCAAGAAAGAGGCCAAAAGGACAGTTGATTGAAACTCCCAAAATTTTTTGCCCAGCTGAAGGGTGGGGAATTCTCTTGGATGAGACTTTTCCTTCCAGTCTACAAAGATAGGATGAGGTGTCCACTTTGTCTAATATGTAGATATTAACACAGAGGAATTGAGAAAATGATGAATCAGGCAAACATATTCCAATCATAATACATGATAAAGCTCCAGAAGCTTACTCTAATTAAGTTATATGATTAACCTGACAAAGAATTAAAAACAATTCCCATCAAGATGCTCCCTGAGATCAAGAGAACAACACATGAAAAAAGTAAAAATTTCAACAAAAGAAAATGTATATTTAAAAAGTACCAGGTAGAAATTATGGAGCTAAGGAATGCAATAACTGAATTGAAAATTTAGTAAAGGATTTCAAAGGAAGATTAGATCAAGTAGGGAATAGCTCAACCTACTTGAAGCAAGTCACTTGACATAATTAATAAGAGAATAAAAATTCTAAAAAACAAAAAAGTGTGAAAAAGCTTGAGGAACTTATAGAACACCATCAAGTGGTCCAAGATACAAATTAAAGAAATTTCAGAAAAAGCAGAGGGAAAAGGCCAGAAAGTTCTTTCAAATACATAATGGTAAAACCTTCTCAAAACTGGGGAAGGAAATTGATATACATACCCCAAAAGCCCAAAGACATCAAATAAGATAAATTTCAAGATATCCACACCTAGGCACATCTTAATTAAATTTTAAAAAGTCAAAAACAAAGAGAACTTGAAAAGTACAAAAGAATAACAACTTGTCACATACAAAGGAAATTCCACAGGATTATGAGCAGATTATTTTTTTCAGGAGAAACCTTAGAGGCCAGCAGGGAGTGGGATGATATATCAAAAGCGCTGAAAGAAAAACAAAAGCCAAATAAGAATACTACACAAAGGAAAACCATTCTTTTTATTATTATTTCAGCATAATAAGGGGGTACAAATATTAAGATTACATACATTGCTATTGCCTTTCCTCCCCCCTCAAGTCAGAGCTTCAAGCATGTCCATGCCCCCGACAATCCACAATGCACTTGTAATGTATATAAACCCATCCCCTCCCCCTCCCACTTGCCTGACACCCGATAAATGGTTTTTTGTTTTTTGTTTTTTTTAACATTTTGATTATTTTTTATAATTTTGCCTTTACTTAGCAAAGGTTAGGGTTATGCCCTTCCCCTCCACATTATTCGGCATATCTCTCAGATGTCGATCTATCCCCCCACCCCCCTGAATCTCTGATGAACACCACCCCACTTTGAACACCATATTGAAAATTGGTCAGTACCAATGTGATGGCAAGTACATATGGAGCCCATCCCTCTGATCTTGTGTCACCTCACTTTGGATAATGGGCTCAAGCTCAATCCAGGATAATATAAGCGGTGTTAGCTCGCTCTCATTTCTTAGAATTGAGTAATATTCCATTGTAAACATATCAAATTTTAATTTTCCAGTCGTGAATTGATGGGCACTTGGGTTGTTTCCACGTCCTTGCAAGAGTGAATTGTGCTGCCAAAAACATTCGGGTGCAGATGTCTTTATAATAGAATGATTTATGCTCTTTTGGGTAGATGCCTAATAATGCTATTGCTGGGTCAAATGGTATTTCTATTTTTAGCTGTTTGAGGTATCTCCAAATTCTTTTCCACAATGGTTGCACTAATTTGCAGTCCCACCAGCAGTGTAAGAGTGTTCCTGTCTCTCCGCATCCTCGCCAGCATTTATTGCTTTGGGATTTCTTGATACGGGCCAATTTCACTGGGGTTAGATGATATCTCATTGTGGTTTTGATTTGCATTTCTCTAATGATTAGAGATGTTGAGCATTTTTTGGGTATGTTTTCTGGCCATTATTCTGTGTTCTTTGGAAAAGTTTCTGTTCATTTCTGTTGCCCATTTCTTGATGGCGTTGTTTGATTTTTTTCTTGTTAAATCCTTTGTGTTCTAGATAGATTCTTGTTATCAGGCCTTTATCAGAAGAGTAGAAAGAAAATATTTTCTTCCATTCTGTAGGTTGCCTATTCACTCTAATGATGGTTTCTTTGGTTGTGCAGAAGCTTTTCAATTTGATCAGATCCCATTTGTTTATTTTTGTCGCTCCAGTGATGGCTTTGGGAGTCTTCTTCAAAAATTCTTTGTCTAGACCAATGTCTGAGAGGGTTTCCTCAACATCTTCTTCTAGGATTCTTAGGGTTTCATGCCTTAGGTTTAAGTCTGTTATCCATTTTGAGTGAATTTTTGTGAGAGGTTAAAGGTAGGAATCCTGATTCATTCTTCTGCATGTAGATATCCAGTTTTCCCAGCACCTTTTATTGAAGATAGATTCTTTTCCCCAATGTATATTTTTGTTTGCTTTATCAAAGATTAAGTTACCATATGCAGATGGGTTCAAGTCTGGTATCTCAGGCCAATTCCAAACATCAATACTTCTGTTCTTATGCCAGGACTAGGCTGATTTAATTATTATTGCTTTATAGTACAGCTTGAAGTCAGGAAGATTGATGCCTCACAATTTGTTCTTTTTTCTTAAGATTGCTTTGGCTATACACGGTTTTTTCTGGTTCCATACAAAGCGAAGAATTATTTTTGATAGATCTGTTAAGAATGATGGTGGCATTTTGATGGGAATTGCATTAATCCTATAGATAACTTTAGGTAATACTGACATTTTAACGATATTGATTCTACCAATTGATTCTACCAATCCATGAATCCATGTTTTTTCTGTCTGTTTACATCTTCTACAATCTCTTTTTTTAGTGTTTCATAGTTCTCCTTGTATAAGCCTTTTGTATCTTTCATTAGATATATTCCTACAAAAACCAGGAAAGATGCAACAAAAAAGACAATTACAGACCAATATCCCTCATGAATATAGATGCAAAATCCACAACAAAATTCTAGCAAACATGATTCAGCAGCACATCAAAAAAAATAATTCACCAGGACCAGGTGGGCTTTATCCCAGGGATGCACGACTGGTTCAACATACACAAGTCTATAAATGCAATTCGCCTTATAAATAAAAACAAGAACAAAGACCATATGATTGTCTCAATAGATGAAGAGACAGCATTTGACAGAGTCCAACACAACTTTATGATAAAAACTCTGAACAAAATAGGCATAGGCAGTTCTTATATTTAAATTATCAAATCCATTTATGACAAACCCACAGCCAATATCATATTGAATGGGGAAAAAGTGAAACCATTCCCACTTCGAACCGGAACTAGACAAAGATGCCCACTATCTCCTCTTTTATTCAACATAGTACTCGAAGTTCTAGCTATAGCAGTCATGCAAGAGAGGGATATTAAGGGCATCCAAGTGGGTGCAGATGAGATCAAACTCTTGCTTTTCGCAGATGATATGATATTATACCTAGAAAAACCCCATGGAGTCCTCCAAGAGACTCCTAGATTTGATAAATGAATTCGGTAAAGTCTCAGGTTACAAAATCAACATACACAAATCAGAGGCATTTATATATGCCAAGAACCCTCAAGCCGAAGCTCACATCAAAAATGCAATTCCCTTTACTATAGCCCCAAACAAAATTAAATATCTAGGAATATATGTAGCAAAACCATTCTTTAAAAAATGTTGAAGTCTCTGGCTATTATGGTGTTTATCATTTTGTTTAGATCAAGTAGAATTTGCTGTATGAATCTGGGTGCACCTAAGTTGGGTGCATACATAAATGATAAAATACACTAGTATGTACATATGTTATATGCATTCATAACGTACCTAACTTTTTCTTAATTGTTTTGATATTTCCAGGCTATGAAGTTCACTTGCAAGTTTTTTCTCTAATTGTTACAAAGCTCAAAATGTTTAAAAAATATATCTACTGAAAAAAAATTCATGTATATGTAGACCTGCGCAATTCAAACTCATGTTGTTTAATGGTCAAATGTACAACATATTATTCTGGGATGCAAGCAAAACAGCGATGAGAGGAAAATTGTACTCCTAAAATGCTTAAAATAGAAAAGAGAAAATAGCACAAGTCAATAATATGACTTCTTCCTTGAACAAACTAGAAAAAGACCAAAATAAATCCAAACCAAGTATGAAGGGAAGAAGTAACAAACATGAGAGAAAAAATCAATGAAATTAAAAACAGAAAAAATAGAGAAAATTAAGGCAAAACCTATTTTGTTGATAAATTTAATAAAGCTGAAAACCTTCAGCAAGATGGCAAAGTTAAAAAGAGATAACACAGAAATCATCAATGTCAGGGATGAAACAGCAGCACAGCTTATGTTTTCATTAAAAGGAAAATATAGAGATACTATGAACAAATTTATATCCATAAATTAACCAACTGAGATGAAATTAGAAAAAATATCTTCAAAAATAACAAACCACCAAAGTAACACAAATGAAAAATAAACTGAATATTTGTATATCCATTAAATAAATGTAATAGGCAATTAAAAAGCTCCCTACCACACACACAATTCCCACAGGCCCAGGTGATTTTACTGAACAATTTTACAAAATAGGTTAAGAATTGACGCATATTTACACATCTTCCAGAAAACAGAAGAGGCAATAATCCCCAAAATATATATATATGTGTATGTGTGTGTGTATATATATATATATATGTATATATATATATGCTGATGTTTGTGCATACACACTAAAACTATTACCCATATGCATATATACACTAAAACTATTACACATTCAGTCAAAGAATGAACCTTGATGCAAACATCACATCTTATACAAAATTATCTGAAAATAGATACATAATTAAATGTAAGACATACAACTTTTAGAAAACAAACAGGAAATCTTCAGGAACTAGTGCTATGTAGAGTTCTTAGATTTGACACCAAAACTACCCTTCAAAAAAAAGAAAAATTGCTAGATTAGCCCTCATCAAAATAAAAAATTTCCGATCATTGAGAGACCGTACAAAAAGAATGAAAAGAAAAATCATAGACTGGGATAAAATATTTGCAAACCACATGTTTGTCAAAGGACAAGTTAAATATAGAAAACCCCAAAAACAATAGTAAAAACACAAACTCCAATTAGAAAAAGAGCAAAAGCCATTAAGAGACATGTCACCAAAGGTGACACATAAGCACATGAAAATATAATCTGCCCGTCTAGTGATTAGGAAAAAGACAATCAAAACCATATATACCGATAATTATATGTATACCATGGAGTACTACTCAGCTTTAAGAAACAATGGTGATATGGCACCTCTTGTATTTTCCTGGCTAGAGCTGGACACATTCTACTAAGTGAAGTATCTCAAGAAAGGAAAAACAAGCACCACATGTACTCACCAGAAAATTGGTATTAACGAGTCAACATCTAAGTGGACATATAGGAATAACATGTACCGGGTGTTGGGCAGCCGGGAGGGGGGAGGAGGGGATGGGTATATACAAACATAATGAGTGAGATGTGCAACGTTTGGGGGATGGTCACGCTTGAAGCTCTGACTCAAGGGGAGAGGGGGGCATGGGCAATATACGTAATCTTAACATTTGTACCCCCATAATATGCTGAAATTTAAAAAATCACATATACCATAATAATTTGAAATAAAAAAATAAAAAAAACCACTTTGCTAAATTGTTGAAAAAAAACCACATGAGATGTCACTACATAACTATAAGGATGGCTAGGATAATTGTTTTTATATAGTGATAACAACAAATGGTGGCAAGGATGCAGAAAATCTGTACCTCTCATATATTGCTGGTGAGAATACAAAGTGGTATAATACAAATGCTCTGAAAAATGACTTGGTATTTTTCTTTAAAAAGTAAATATAGATTTACTTATGACCTGCCAATCACATTCCTGGCATGTATTCCATGGAAGTAAAAGTTTATATTCACACTGTACATGAATGATCATAAAAAGATTATTTTTAATAGTCAAACACTGCAATAACCAAGACATCTCTTAACAGATGAGGTGCTCCTTTCATCCTAATATATTGAACCAGTTGGTGTGAGGATACCTAAACCTGGTGTTTCTTTGTGGTCAAGTGGTTGTTTAGGAATTCAATTTTTAAATAGATATCAAGTGATTGAAATTGTTTATTTGTTTCCTTCTCTCAATTTTGATAAATTGCCTTTCCAAATAATCCACTTAATCTAAATTAACAAATTCATTGGCATAAAGAGTTCATAATATTCTAAATTATCATTTTATTTTCTATGTGACTAATAACATTGCCTTTTATCCCTAATATTGACAGGATTTTCTGTTTTTGTTGTAGATAAGACTTACTGGGGGTTATGAATTTTATTAGTTCTTTTAAAGAACTAAATTTTGCTTTTTTTTGTCTCTTCTTTTACTTTTTAATATATCATTAATGTCTGTCCTTCTCTGAATTATTTTCTTCCTCTACTATTTTTTTCTTATATAGTATTGCATTCTGTAGTCCAAAGCTATCTCCTTGATCCTCTCAATGTTGGCGTTCAGGCAATGGAATAAAAGTGCAAAGTTCTAAGAGTAGCCCTTTCTCCAGACCTTGATCCTTTCTCCAAGGATTTGCCTTTGAGGTCTTCACTGAATGCCTTACCTGAATACCAAGGTCACTGGCCAATGCATTGGCTGAAAATCCAACATCTCTAAACAATGAAAGACCTTTAGTATCTCCTTTTTACTCAAAACCCTTCAGTAGAGTCCTGCCCAGCAAATGTGCAGCCTTATTTATAGTCAAGCAGAGAAGGAAAAACACAGAGAAAACAGATCTGAGAGTGAGAGCCCCCTTCATCTCTGGTACTATGTCATGGAAGTTACAAATGCTCCAGCAGTCCTAGACTCCAAACTCTTAGAGTTCTACTTGGATCTATCCCCCTAAGCTATGGTCCAGACATTATGCCCAATCTGAGAGCCCAAAGTTAATGGGAAACTCATTTTCTGTGCTTTCTTTCTCTCAGGGACAAAATTCTTTATCTGCCTATTGTCAGATGTCTCAGAACAGCTGCCTCACATGTTTTTCTGCTTTCTATTTGTAACATGGTAGGGAGGGCAAATCCTTTACTAATTACTATATTTTTAATTCTATTATTTCTCAATTTCAATATAGCGATAAAATCCGATCAATCATTGGCATTTGTCTCTTCTCAATCATGTGCTCTGCCAAAATATTTATTAGATATTAATAAATATATATTTATAAATATATTTAAATATATCAATATTTATTAATATCTTACAGGGTAAAATTAACTTTCCCACATAATTAAAAAAATTTCTTGACTCCTACCTGCCTTTTGAAGACAATTCCAAGTCTGATGTTTTGCACGTGACCCTATTCACATTCCATACACAATCTGCTTGTGCTAAATGATCTCACCAGTTCCCTAAGGTCTTTCTAGAAAGTAATTTCTTTACTGCTTAGGTCCTCTGATAATGTCAATTGAAACTTCTCAGCATGTCTTAGCTCCTTCACCCACTTTTTATCCCTCACATTTTTACTAATACATTAAAATAGTTTAGATGTCCTTTCTGGATACGTGATACCTGAGTTAAGACTTAAAAAGTAGTTGTTCCAGTCAATGTGCTTTCAATAGTGATTGCCACATTACATTTCGGTTTGTGATCTGTTTGCTCAATAATTCTGTGGACTATGAGACATTAATTTGCTCTCTAACGGTGGTACCTTAACCACATAAAAATGTAAAATTTGGCAGAAACTAAAACTTACTTTTGTAAATGAAGAATCTGGATACATTGCTCCCGATTTGTTGTATAAATACACGAGGAAACGTGGGTGTAAAAATGACCTAGTTCAATCAAAATAATGAAAGCTTATTGTAATTATATCATTAATAAAAATAACTTGGAACAATAAAATTTCACAAAATTTACTTTCATTTTTCAAGCAAAAATATCCAAAACCTAAATAGACTTACCTCTTCATTATTTGGCTGCATTCTGATAGCATATGTGCATATTTTAACATAAGAAAAATAATAACCTGTATAACCCAGAAACAGTATGGATGCTTTAATGAATTCAAAATGACCAACTGACAAACACAGAGTTATTTTTGGAATTAGCCAGGGCTTCCATATTTCAACCACAGTTTTCTTTTAAATTCAACTGTCAATAATTTCATGGCATAAACACCTTAGTTAATATTTGCTAACATATAGCAATAGATTGGTTGCATTAAGTAGTTTTCATGAAGTTATACTCTGGTACAAACAACTCCAAAACTGGCTTAAAACTTTACTGGCTTAAAACAACAGTGTGTCGTCCACGACTTTACTAATGATTTAGCTCTATGCTAACACATTAGGGTGATTACAGTTAACAATAATTTATTGTATATTTCAAAAAAACTAGAAGAGTAAATTTGGAATGTTCTCAACACAAAGAAGTGAAAACTATTATAGGTGATGAATATCCCAATTACCCAATTTGATCATTACACATTGTATGCCTATATCAAAATATCACCGGTACCTTATAAATATGTGCAACTATTCTAATATTATGCATCTATAAAAATAAAATAAAGAAGAAAAAAGAATGAATAAATAAAATGATAAAGGAAATAATCTCTTGAAAGAAATGAAGGACTAATGACATATCAGGGAGGATTAATGAAACACCCCTATGACACACACATACACACACACAAACATGCATAAATGCAAGAACAAAAAATCATGTACTATAAAAAGCATTTAAGATAAACTATATAGAACTTTAAAAGCATTAAAAAGGACTCACAAATTCTACACATCACTAAGATATTATTTAATTATGAGAACATAAGGGATATTTGAAAATAGGCACAGAGTGACAAAGCATGTAATCCATGTATTCTATCTGAAGGAATAATCTGAAAATTCTAAATAAGCAATATCTGGGACAGCATACAAATTTAGAATATAACAGACAATAAAATGAAGCAACTGTAAACAATAAAACTAGCACTGGAAAGACTTGTAAAATGCAACACAGTTGTTAAGTAAAGAAACTGAAAGCACTGAATTTGTATCTTAAGTGTAAAAACTATTTTTAAAAATTCTATCTATAGGATTCCTATGTTACAAATTCAAAATGTGAGAGACATAAAAGAGGAAAGCCAAATCCATAAAATTAAACACGAATATAATAACTTATATGAAAATTTAAGTTTTGTAGTAATAAGACAGTCAATAATCTGGGCAGCATATTTGTAACACAGAGAACAGATAACAGGTTAATAAAATGGTAAACAAAAATGCCCATGAGTTAATAATGGAAAGAATAAAGGAAAGAAAAACAAAGATGCATCATAGATTGAAAACAAAGAACTGAAAATAAATGAATAAAAGTAAATCCAAAGATAAAACAAAAGCTTAAGAAACGTAATTCAATTAGAATGGTTAGTAAACATTTGAAAAGATATTACCTTTTACTAATAACCGGAGAAATGCACATTAAAACAACTGTAAAATAACAGTTTTTCATCTATTAGTTCACAACAATGAGTGAAAATACTCATTTTGTCAAGAGAACAGAAACATTCTGAATTCTTGGTGACAGTAAAATTGGCATAAATTTTTTGAAGTAAATAATTTGCAGCATACAACAAACTTGAGTGTTTTCTTAGTTACAGTCTATCAATTTCACAGGCACTAAGAATTCACAGTCAAGGTTATCCAGAAAAGGCTTTTCTTGCTGTTGTTAGTAAATAAAATCAATGAAGTAAATGAAATATACATAGAAAACTATAAATAAGGGATAAATATAATTAATGAGGTTTAATTGTAAACTAATGAATTAAATTAATATGTAGCCATATGTAGTGAATTAATGATAGCTACAACTACACATAAATAAATGAACTCATTTTGTGCATATCAGTAAAAATGAATCTCAACAATATTATGCAAAATACTGCATAAAAACCAACCACAAAACCATAACAATATAAAATAAAAGTATTTATTGCTCACAACTTCTAGGTCATGTGAGGGTGGGCTGCTCAGTAGTTCTGCTAATAATGGCCAGGCTTGCCTAATCATCTGGAAGTCAGCTGGATGCTGGCTGATCAAGGATGGTATGAATAGGGAACCCTGGCTGTGCTCCATGTGTGTCTATCTTACAGCCAGCTAGCTCAAGTATATTTTTGTGGGGATGGCAGACAAAACAAGATGGCCATCAGAAAAGCACAAGAGTTTCTTCAAGCCTCTATTTAAGCCAGCTAACATCTCTTTGCTTAGATATCAATGTAAATTACAAAGCACAGGATAGACTACATAATTTGTGGGGCCCAAGGTAAAGTAAAAATGCAGGACTCTTTATTAAAAATTGTTAATAATCTCAAGGCAGTAAGAATAGAAAGTAAACTAGGAGTAGGGTCATGCTAACCATGGTATCCTCTAGGACAGTACACACATAAACTGGCCTTGCACAGATAAATTCAAATCCAAGGGCTAGGGTTGAGGAGCTTGGGGGAAGACGTGTTAGGTCATTAAATACGGGATGAAGAGTCAGGTATGTTATTATCAACGTGCTGGGACTGAGAGTGTTGGAGCTGCCATTAGCAATCCCATAGTCATGGCTGATGTGTCAAGTTGTCTGATCCTGATGACAACTATTTGACATGTGAGTGGCTGCTGGAAAGCATTTACAACTCTTGAGAAAATATGATGCAACAGAGAGTTAAATGCTATGACTACAAGAAAAATAATGGCCACAAATTGAAAATTTTTCCAGAGCAAAAATTCCCAGGAGCCAACATTTAACCAATTGGATAAATCACAGCAGGAAGTAGTCCCTATCTAAGGAAAGATTCCATGTGTTCTCTAAGATCCTTAAATTTTGGCAACAATTCCTGATTTGTTAATACAGAAAAAACACTTGTCATCTATTTGGGCACAAGATCCTCACTGTTGAGCAGTTAAAGTATCAAGAACTCTTTTATACTTCGGACTAATACTGAGGCCACAATATTTAATTCTGACTGTACTGGTTGAAGAGAATGTAAAGTGTCATTAAGACTTTTTTCAAGAGTTGCTGAAAGATTAACAGGTGATTTTTATAATTTACAGACTCTGAAAAAGGTCTCTTACAAAAGAAAACAACCCAGAGTTCTTCGTATGATTGAGTTTAGAAGACAAGGAGAGGTTCATTTGTAATTACTGTTATATGAATAACATATGAATGAAGATATCTTTTTGATATAATGGTTTATTTTCCTTAGGGTAGATATGCAGTAGTAAGATTCTTAGGTAAAATTGTAATTTTATTTTTAGTTCTTTGAGAAATCTCCATAGCATTTTCTATAGAAGTTGTACTAATTTACATTCCAACTAACAATGTAGAAGAATTCCCTTTTCTTTACATCCTTGCTAAATTGTTTTTTTCTTTTTATTTATTTATTTATTTACTTTTTTATAGTTTTTTACTTTTTTACTTTTAAATAACCATTCTTACTGATATAAGATGATATCTAATTGGGGTTTGAATCTGTAGTTTTCTGATGATTTAGTGATGTGGAGCATTTTTCAGCTGTTTGTTGGCCATTTGTGTGTCTCCTTTAGAAAACTGTCAATTTATGTCCTTTGTCCACTGATTTTTAATTTCAACATATTATGGGGGTACAAATGTTTAGGTTATATAGATTACCTTTGCCCCCCCTCCCCGAGTCAGAGCTTCAAGCATGCCCATCCCCTAGACGGTGCACATCACACTCATTATGTACATATATACCCATCTCTTCCTCCCCTCTCCCAACTGCCCAACGCCCAATGAATGTCATCCCTATATGTGCACTTAGGTGTTGAACAGTTAAAACCAATTGGATAGTGAGTACATGTGGTGCTTATTTTTTCATTCTTGGGATACTTCACTTAGTAGAATGGGTTCCAGCTCTATTACCGTTGATACTTGGTTCTTTTTGTTGAGTTGTTTGAGTTCCTTGTAAATTATGGATATCAATTATTCCCCTGTGACATTCATAGCATGTAAATATTTTCTCCCATTCTGCTGTCTGTTCACTGTTTTTCTTTCTTTTGCTGTACAGAAACTCTTTAGTTTAAGTTTCATTTGCCTATTTTCATTGTTGTTGCTTGTGCTAGTATAAAAATAGACACATAGATCAAGGGACCAGAACAGAGAACCTAGAAGTAAACCATATGTCTACAGCCAACTGGTATTTCACAAAGTCAACAAAAACATACACAGGGGAAAGGACATCCTTTCCAATAAATGGTGCTGGGAAAATATGGATTGCCATATGCAGAAGAACAAAACTGGACCTCTATCTTTCATTATATTCAAAAAGCAGTTTAGGAAGAATTAGAGACTTAAGTGTAAGACCTGAAACTATAAAAATATTAGAAGAAAACCAAGTGAAAACTTCTGGACATTAGTCCTGGCAAAGAATTCACGACTATAACCTCAAAATTACATGTATTCTTTTAGATACCAATTATTTTTGTTCCAATTCAGGTATGTAACATTGTTAGTTCAATAAGTTTTCATAAATAATTTATAGAGATCATTCAAATTCTCATAAGTAATTTTATATATTTCATTCAAATTGTGCATTTTAATAATTTCAGTGATAGCTGACTTGGCACAGAAGTCTGCTAATACACTCCATTGGTATTCAGGTTCAATTCTAAGAGAATGAGCTTCAATTTTAATAATAACACACTGTGCAGATAGCAGAATAGCATCAAGAAGTTCACCATTTGGGATCCATTTTTATTGGGGGTCCAACTAGATACGAGAACCCCTAATCATTTTCATACCATGTCAAGATCATGGAATACTCCAAGAGCATATCTACTGTCTGTATAATTAACTGATTTGTCTTTAGCTATATTACAGGCTCTAATGAGAGTTTATAACTCTGCAGTTTGTACTGATAGAAATTTGGAAGAATTCCCTTTTTTTATTAATTCACACTGAATAATTAATGCATCCTGCTTGGTATTTCCTTCTGTATTTTTGGCATAAGACCCATTTAAAAAAGTATCAATTTGGGATTCTCTAAAGCAGTTTCCTGTAAGTAAATGTGAGGCATCAGCAGTTGTGATACCACATTCTTTGCCATCCTCAGGCAGAGGCAGTAAAATGGCAAATTTAAGCAGATTACAGCCATTGAGATGGAGAATAGAAGGTGACAGGAGATCAATTTTGTCACATGTCATTATTCTGCTTGCTGAAAAATGTTGGGTCTAATAAGAATTTATTAATTTTTTGATAGCATGTGGAACTTGAAATTAAAGTCCATTTGTTAATACTAGTTGAGATAAAGTTTCTACCAATTTAGCTGTTGCTGACACTGTTTTTAAACAATTTGGATATGTTTTGGCCCCTGGATCCGATTGAAAGTTATGATAAGCAATGATGCTATGTCTTCCTTCATGTTTTTGAGTAAGGATTCCCAAAGCCTGATTATCACATTGGCGAAAAAGTACAACAAAAGACTTTTGTAAGCCCTAAAGCTGGAAGGTTGTTGTGACGTCAGGGTTTTGTTTTGTTGTTGTTGTCGTCGTTGTTTTTGATTGAACAGTTGTTCATGACTATCTTCCCATAACACAGGCCCTGGGACAGAGTTTTTTGTAAATTCACATAAGTGAGATGCCAGCAAATAAAAAGTCGGGACCCAAGACCTACAGTCTCTGACAAGTCCCAGGAAACCTCTAAATTGTCTCTTAGGTGTGGGTATAGGGAAACCTTGGAATTTCTTTTCTATTTCAGGTGAGAGCAAGGTTTCTTTGCAGTAAGATTATGTTTTAATTTATAGAATTTTTCTCTAGAAAACAGAAGTTTTTTCACAGAGGCCTGTGGTCCTTGTAAGCCAGCTGCTATAAAAGATCAATTGGATCTATTTCAAAGTCTTCTTCAGTAGGAGAACATAACATCAAATCATTGACATATTGAATAAAAGTGGAATTTCTAGGAGATTGTAAAGTTGACAGGTCTTGATGTAATGCTTGAGAGAAATAAAATGGGGCTTCAGTGAAACCCTCTGGCATCACAGCCCAGGTGTATTGTTGATTTTTCCAAGTAGAAGCAGACAAGTATTATCTCTTCTTGTTAACTGGCATACCAAAGACATCAGAGTAGAGATCCACAACTGTGAACAATTTAGATTCTGTAGGCACATTCAAAACAAAGTGCTAACATTTGGAAACACAGGGAGTCTTGGTATTACAATTTTATTTATTGCATAAAAGTCTTAACTCTTCAACATCATCTATTTGGTTATTCCACAGGGAGGATTGGAGTGTTACAGTTACTAGTGCAAGGAATTATAAGTCTTTGTTTTATTGTTGTGTTTAATTGGTGAAGATCCTTGAATTGCCTCACATTTTTTGAGGTATTTAGACCATGGTTTAGGATAGTGTATTTGGAATTTTACCAGTTCAACATTTTCAATTTTCCCTATGTGAGCTGAGGAAGAAGCATAAACAAATTTGGGTACTTCAGAAAGTTCAGGGGTTGTATATGTTTCAATATTATGAATTTCTGCTTAAAGGTAACAGAGCAGTTCAGATGTAGGAGAGTCAGGAAATTCTAAGATTATTTCTCCCTTTGAAGAGAACGCTGTATGTTTTCTAAATTTAGAAACCAATTCTCATCCCAGTAAATTTACTAAGTGGTTCAGAGTAGAAAGGAATGCTTTTCTCAGAATAGTCCAAGCACTATTTCAACTGGCTCAGACATGGGGAGCCTTTGAACTTGACTTGAAACTTTCAAAAATATTTTCTTTACTCCACAGGACATTTTGGTTTATTAGGGTGGGGTTTACAGTGAATAAAGTGACCCTGGTGCCACCACACTGTACAGCACTCCACATTAATTTTGATCTTTGTTTCCTCATTTTTGTTTACAAGTATTATGGGAAGTAACTTATAGAGAATCCCTCAGAACCTCGTTAGTGTTGATTGTTGTATCAAGAGTCAAGCCCTTGAGGATTCTGTCTAATGGGAAAATAGTCTGGGCCTAAAGGGGTAAGTTCATTAGGGGTCTGAGTTAAATGACTGGTGCAAGAGAGAACAATTTTATTCTGATCGCCTGACTTTTTACAATGATGGCAGACAACTAGTGGCACAGGGTTTCCATGTTTAGGATATCTTGATTTTAAGTTATACTATGACTCAGGAAGTCTTCATGTTCTTTGACCCTAAGGCTATAGTAGCTACAAACACATGAATATATTAGCCTTTTTTTTTTTATTTCAGCATATTATGGGGGTACAGATTTTAAGGTTTCAATAAATGCCCTTTCCCCTCTCCCCTCACAAGTCTGAGTTTCCAGCATGACCATCCCTCAGATGGTGCACATGTCACTCATTATGTATGTATACACCCGCCCCCCTCTCCCCTCCCCCCGCCCCAATACCCTATTACTGTAGTACCTATGTGTCCCCTTAGGTGCTACTCAGTTAATACCAGTTTGCTGGTGAGTATATGTGGTTCTTGTTTTTCCATTCTTGGGATACTTCACTTAGTAGTATGGGTTCCAGCTCTAACCAGGAAAATATTAAGATGTGCTATATCACCATTGTTTCTTAGAGCTGAATAGTACTCCATGGTATACATATACCACATTTTATTAATCCATTCTTGGATTGATGGGCACTTGGGCTGTTTCCACAGCCTAGCAATTATGAATTGTGCTGCTATAAACATTCGAGTGCAGGTGTCTTTTTTGTAGAGGGTCATTGGATCTTTTGGGTAGATGCCCAGCAATGGGATTGCTGGATCAAATGGTAGATTCACTTGTATCACTTTAAGGTAAATCCATATTGCTTTCCACAGAGGTTGAACTAGTTTGCAGTCCCACCAGCAGTGTAGGAGTGCTCCTCTCTCTCCACATCCACGCCAGCATTTGTTATCTGGAGACTTTTTGATAAAGGCCATTCTCACTGGAGTTAAGTGATATCTCATTGTGGTTTTGATTTGCATTTCCCTGATGATTAGAGATGATGAGTATTTTTTCATATGTTTGTTGGCCATTCTTCTGTCTGCTTTAGAAAAGTTTCTGTTCAAGTCCTTTGCCCACTTTTTAATAGGGTTATTTGATTTTTTCTTACTGATTATCGTAAGTTCTACATATATTCTAATTATTAGCCCTTTATCGAATACGTAGGACGCAAAAATTTTCTCCCATTCTGTAGGTTGTCTGTTTACTTTCATGACTGATTCTTTCGCTGTGCAGAAGCTTTCTAGTTTTATCATGTCCCATTTATTTATTTTTATTGCTGCTTTGATTGCCTTTGGGGACTTCTTCAGACACTCTTTGCCCAGGCCGATTTCTAGGAGAGTGTTTCCAACATTTTCCTCTAGAATTCTAATAGTTTTATACCTTAGGTTTAATCTGTTATCCAGCGTGAGTTGATTTTTGTGAGAGGTGAAAGGTGTGAGTCCTGCTTTATCCTTTTACAAGTGGCTATCCAGTTTTCCCAGCACCATGTATTGAAAAGGGATTCTTTTCCCCTGCGTATGTTTTTGTCTGCTTTGTCAAAGATTAGATAGCTATATGAGGATGGTTTTATATCAGGATTCTCAC
The DNA here is from genome assembly GCF_040939455.1 of Microcebus murinus. Lineage (NCBI taxonomy): Eukaryota > Metazoa > Chordata > Mammalia > Primates > Cheirogaleidae > Microcebus > Microcebus murinus. Next base: position 3,019,735 of record NC_134127.1, read on the forward strand.
ATCTGTTCCACTGGTCAATAATCCTATTTTTGTTCCAATACCAGATTGTTTTAATTACTACAGCTTTGTAGTATAGTTTGATATCTGGCATATTAATACCTCCCATTTTGTTTTTGTTGCCTAGAATTGCTCTTGATATTCGGGGTCTTTTTTGGTTCCATACAAAGCGTAAAATTATTTTCTCTATATCTGTGAAGAATGCTGATGGGACTTTAATAGATATTACGTTAAATATGTAGATCAGTTTGGGTAGTATAGTCATTTTAATGATGTTGAGTCTGCCGATCCATGAGCATGGAATGGATTTCCATCTGTTTACATCCTCTGCTATTTCCTTCCTCAGTGTTTCATAGTTCTCCCTGTAGAGGTCTTTTACCTCCTTGGTTAAGTATATTCCTAGTTACTTTAATTTCTTTGTTACTATTGTGAAGGGTATTGAGTCTTTAATTTGGTTCTCAATTTGATTGTTGTTGGTGTATATGAATGCCTCAAATTTCTGTGTATTGATTTTGTATCCTGAGACTTTACTAAATTCATTTATCATTTCCAAAAGTTTCTTGGTTGATTCTTTGGGGTTTTCTAAATATAATATCATATCATCAGCAAAGAGTGAACATTTGATCACTTCTGCCCCTATTTAGATACCTTTAATTCCACTTTCCTGTCTGATTGCTGTAGCCAGGACTTCAAACACTATGTTGAATAGAAGTGGATATAGTGGGCAGCCTTGTCTGGTTCCAGTTCTAAGTGAGAATGCTTTCAGTTTTTCCTGACTATCATGTTGACTATGGGTCTGTCATATATGGCTTGTATCATTTTTAGGTATGTCCCTTCTATGCCGATTTTCTTAAGTGTTCTTATCATGAAAGGGTGTTGAATTTTGTCAAAAGCTTTTTGTGCATCTATTGAGAGAATCATGTGGTCTTTGTTTTTGCTTCTGTTTATGTGGTGAATTGCATTTATAGATTTACGTATGCTGAACCATCCTGCATCCCTGGGATGAAGCCCACTTGGTCATGATGGATTATTTTTTTGATGAGCGTCTGGATTCGGTTAGCTAAGATTTTGTTGAAAATTTTTGCATCTATATTCATTAGGGATATTGGTCTGTAGTTTTCTTTTTTTGTTGCATCCTTTCCTGGTTTTGGTATCAGAGTAATATTCGCTTCATAAAAGGTGTCAGGGAGGTTTCCATTCTTCTCGATGTTGTTAAATAGTTTCTGTAAGATAGGTAGTAGTTCTTCTTTGTAAGTGTGGTAAAATTTGGGTGTGAAGCCACCTGGACCAGGACTTTTCTTTTTAGGGAGATTTTTAACTGCTGTTTCTATTTCAGCTGTCGAGATTGGTCTGTTCAGGGAATCTATTTCTTCCTGATTGAGCCTAGGGAGGCTGTGTGTTTCTAGAAATTTGTCCATTTCCTCCACATTTTCCAGTTTGTGTGAATAAATATTTTTGTAGTACTCATAAATTATATCTTGTCTCTTCGGGATCAGTTGTGATATCTAGTTTTTTGTTCTTGATGGAGTTTATTAGAGATTTCTGTTTTCTGCTTTTCGTTAGCTTAGCCAGTGGCGTGTCAATTTTGTTTATTTTTTCAAAGAACCACCTTTTTGTTTTGTTGATCTCCTGAATAGCTTCCCTGTTTTCAATTTCATTTAGTTCTGATTTGATCTTGTTGATTTCACTCCTTCTACTGGGTTTGGGGCTGGTCTGTTCTTCTTTTTCCAGCTCTTTGAGTCATTTCATTAGATTGTCTGTTTGTGATCTTTTTGACTTTTGGTTATAGGCATTTATAGAGATAAACTTTCCTCTCAGAACTGCTTTAGCTGTGTCCCAGAGGACTTGATAACTTGTCTCTCCATTGTTATTTTCTTCATAGAATTTTTTTATTTCCGTCTTGATTTCTTCATTTATGAAGTAATCATTTAGTAGGATGTTGTTTAGTTTCCACGTTTTTGTGTAGAAATGTGAGTTTCTGTTAGGGTTGATTTCTACCTTTATTCCACTGTGATCTGAGGAGATACATTCTATGATTTCTATTTTTTTAAATTTCTTGAGGTTTACTTTGTGTCCTAGGATATGGTCAATCTTAGAGTATGTCCCGTGAGCTGATGAGAAGAACGTATATTCACTGGATTTGGGGTAGAATGTTCTGTAAATGTCAGTCAGTCCCAATTGTTCTATAATTTTATTTAAGTCCATTATTTTTTGTTAATGTTCTGATTGGAGGACCTGTCTTGTGCCGTAAGTGGGGTGTTGAAATCTCCGGTGATTATGGTATTGCTATTAATCAATTTGTTTAGACCCAGTAAGGTTTCCTTTATGAAACTGGGTGCACCTAACTTGGGTGCACCTAACTTGGGTGTATATATATTTAAAATTGTTATCTCTTCTTGTTGAACTGCGCCCTTCACCATCATATAATGACACTCTTTGTCTTTCACTACTTTAGTTGGTTTAAAAACTAAATCGTCTGAAATTAGAACTGCCACACCAGCCTTCTTTTGGCTTCCACTTGCCTGGAATACTGATCTCCACCCTTTTACTTTTAGTCTATATGCATCCTTGCAGGTTAGATGTGTTTCCTGAACACAGCATATACTTGGCCTGTATTTTCTTATCCATTCAGCCAGCCTATGTCTCTTGAGTGGAGAGTTTAAGCCATTCACATTTATTGAGAGAACTGATAGGTAAGCTAGATTACTGTTCATTCTGTTGGGTTGGATGTTGTTGCTTTGATTTCTCTTTTGATCCATAGAGATATCTGGCCTTTAATCTTTGGGTTTTGTTTTTTTTTATATTCGTGAGTTTCTATTATGGTGTTCCGTGTGTAACAATGTTTTGAGTACTTCTTGTAGGGCTGGTCTTGTCTTGGTGAATTCTGTGGGGATTTGCTTGTCTGAGAATGTCTTAATTTCTCCCTCATATACGAAGCTTAGTTTTGCAGGGAATAAGATTCTAGGCTGGGCATTGTTTTGTTTCAGAAGAGTGAGAATGGGGCCCCAGTCTCTCCTTGCTTTTAAAGTCTCATTAGAGAAGTCTGGTGTCATTCGAATTGGCTTTCCCTTATAAGTTACTTGCTTCTTTCTTTTTACAGCTCTTAGAAGGGCCTCTTTAGTTGATATCTTGGTCAGTCTGATGACTGCATGACGTGACGTCTTCCTGTTTGCATTGAATCTCCCAGAGGCCCTCTGGGCTTCTTGAACTTGTATATCGAGATTTTGAGCAAGGTCTGGGAAATTTTCCTCTATTATATCTTCAAAAAGCTTGTCCAGCCCTTGACTGTTGTCTTCCTCCCCTTCTGCTAACCCTATGACCCTCACGTTAGGTATTTTCACATAATCCCACAGCTCTTGTAGGCTTTGCTCTTTTCTCTTGTTTCTCTGCTCTATCTCTGTGACTGATTTATTTAATTGGAAGGTGTTATCTTCAATCTCTGAGACTCTTTCTTCTGTTTGATCTACCCTGTTCTTGAGACTTTCCACAGTATTTTGTAATTCCCTGAGTTGATTCTTCATCTCCAGGATTTCGGTTAATGTTTTCTTCACTGTGTCGATCTCCTTAGTGAACCTTTGTTCCATATCCTGGAGGCTTTTTGTAGTTTCTTTGTGTTGATTATTGAGTTGTTGTTGCATGTTGGTGAGTGTTCTTATGATCCACATTCGAAATTCCTCTTCTGTCATTTTGGTTGCCAGGTTTTGGTTGTTGTCTGTTTCTAAGGGGCTGGTGCTCCTCTTTGGGCGTGTGTTTTCCATTTGTTTCTTCATATTTCTGGAGTTCCTTTGCTGATTTCTTCCCATTTTGCTCAGTTGTTGTTTCTTTCCTTTAGGTTTTCGTTTCGGTATTCATACGTCTTGTTTAGTTTCTGACCCAGTAGGTGGTGTTGCTCACTGGCGGCAGCGTCGCTGGGCTGGTGTCTGCAGGTCTCTCTACCTGCTGGGGAGCCAGCAGTCCAAGATGTAGTGGAGGGGAAACAGCCAATTACCATACCCTTCCCGCTGGTCTCCGGGCTGCTCCAGCGTCCTCCCGTCTTCTGCCCCCTTAATTACACAGGTGGAGATAGATGGCAGGAACTGGAGCAGTTCCTATCTCAGCTCCACCCCCAAGGCGGGGCTAGAAACTTTGGAACCGAAGGCCCAGCTCCAAGTCACCAGAGTGTGTGGGTTGTAAGGTCTCTCTGTCTTGTATTCACCAAAGGCAGCCACCTACTAGGCTTGTTCCTGCACAGGCAAACTCCAGGGCCTGGACACAGAGCGCAGGAGACCTGTGCAGGGAGAGACTGACCAGAAGCAGGCAGGCAGTCAATGGGACCCACCTATCCCTGTCTTTTGTCTCTTTAATTCCACAGGTGGAGATAAGCGGCAGGAATGAGAACAGTTCCTATCTCAGCTCTGCCCCCAAGGCGGGGACAGAGACTTTGGAGCCAAGGCTCAGTCACAAGACACGGACGGTGATAGACATGAGGTCTCTCTGCCTTATAGCCGCTAAGGGCAGCCTCCTTCGAGAATAGGCCTGCCCAGGTGGGTTCCGCACTTTGGACACAGAGCGCGGGAGACCTGTGCAGTGATATTGTCCTGCAGCCAGACCCACCAGGCCCCGTGTTCTATCTCTTTAATTCCACAGGTGGCGATAAGCGGCAGGAACGGGAGCACTTTCTATCTCAGCCCCGCCCCCAAGGTGGGGATACAAACTTTGGAGCCAAAGGCCTAGCCTCAAATCCTCGGATGTGGGGGTCGTAAAATATCTCTGCCTTATAACCACTAACAGCTGCCTCCTGCAAGGCCCAGCTCTGCCCAGGCGGGCTCCACACTCTGGGCACAGTGCAGGAGACCTGTGCAGGGTGAGACTGACTAGAAGGGGCAGGCAGGCAGTCAATGGCACCCACATATCCCTGACTTCTGCCTTTGTAATTACCCAGGTGGAGATCAGCTGCAGGAATGAGAATAGTTTCTATCTCAGCTCTGCCCTCAAGGCTGGGACAGAGACTTTGGAGCCCAGGGCGGGGCTCCGGGTTGCAGGAGAGTGTGGAAGGCAATGTTTCTCTCCCTTAAATCCGCCAAGGGCAATCTCCCCTGTAGCACTGCCCCGTCCAGGCAGGGTCCACTCTCTGAGCACAGAGTCAGTGCCGCTTGTGCAGCAAATGACGGTCCAATATCAAATTGGTGGAGTAGTGGCACGTACCGGCGCTCTCTCTGCGCCTCCTCTCCAAACCCCCAGCCCAAGTCAGCGCTGGAATGCCCAGTCAGCACTGGAATGCAGGGGCGGAGCGGTGCCGTAGGGGCAGAGGGAGGGCGTCCTAATGGATCAAGGAGTCTAACTTTGCGCACTCTGACCTCTCAGTGCTATCCCAAACCTCCTCTATATCCAAAGTCAAAGCCTCCTTCTGTGTAAACTCCCCTTGACCTTGATCTGGGAGTGTTCTGCAGGGAGATGCCCGAGCGCGCTCTGGTTCCTGCTGCGCGGACAGCGGTTGCTGTGCGAGGACCCTCCCCCACCTTAAACTGCGGCTGCTGTGCGCTCTGGCGACTCAGCGCGTTCCCTGCTCTAGTCTCCTCTCCACACGGTTTAGTCCCGCGCTGCCACTTCTCACCAACTTCAGGCACCTCCTGGCCTACGTGGAAGTGGAGTTCGGTGTGGGAGGGGGTGTTTCTCAGCACAGGGTAGGGCTGGCGCCACTGCCAGCTGGCAGCAGCTTAAGCTGCGCCTCGCTCCCTCCCTGATGTGTGCCTCCGAATCCCCCAGTTTTGCGGAAGAATGATCGGTTCACCTTTGCTTTAGGCTGCAAATGGTCATATCCCTCCGTTTCCTCTTGAATGTCTGCAGGCTTGGGAAGCTGGTCTCGTGGAAGTACAGATCACTCGAGTGTGGCTATCCGCTTTCTTCACTTTTCACTCTGGGAGCAGAGAGCCAGGAGGGCACCCCTACTCCGCCATTTTTTTCTCCTAGCCTTTTGATTACTTTCTTTCAGACCCTCATATTTTTTCTTTTCTAAAGTTCTCTCAAAGTATCCATCCATGATCACCAATTCAGCCATATCAGCGACTTCCCATCCAGTTGTATACTTTTATTTAATTAGGTCAACAAGCTCTGGCTGAAGCCCATGAATGAATAAGGCTAAAAGGCCTATTTCCATTTCTGGCAGAAAATATTCCATGGTATATTTTCAGTATGAAGTGCTTTAACAAATGAAATTTCCAATCTAGACCTATAGTCAAAAACTAATTTATCTTTTTTTCTGTTTGCATAATTGAATAAACGACCAATCAGTTTTCTTGTAGAAAGAAAATAGGAATAGCTTCTAAAAGTTCTTTAGTTGTTTTTCTGGCATCTTTTGGGCCATCCCAAAAGATACAGCTTTTGAAGGGTCAGCAATACTTTCTGTAGACGTATCCCCCTGCAGTGGCCATACATTTACTTGCTTCCCGGGGTCCCTAATGTCATGTGTATCAACTGATACAGCTCAGGAAGCCCGGGGTCATATATATGCTCATATGAGGATTCTAAATGTTTCAGAATATATTCATGGAATTTCTCTATTTGGAAATTCTTTTGCTATGGCTCTGAGTTCATATTTTGGCCACAGAATAAAGTAACACCCATATCTGGCTGTTCTGAGAGCCTAAGTTTGTAAGTCATCAGGTTAACTTCCTTCTTCTCATTGTCCCCAGGGTGAAAAAGCATTTGAGCAAAAGGATTGGCAGTTTTCAGGCCAGGATGGTGACTGAGCAAATGGGATGGGCTGAGAAGTATTGGGTAGGGGAGGACTAAAAATGTTAACAGTCAGCATCACATCAGTCACCACTTATCTTTTCTTAGCTTTCCCTTCAATCTGCCATGTAATTTTTTCATTTACTTTATTAGCCTTTTGTAAGGAGTCTTTTAGAAAGGCAGTTTTGAAATGATTATCTTTTAGAAGCCACTGTATGCCAATAAAAAAATGCATCCCATTGTTTCTGAGGTGTTCAGGACTCCTTTGTTTTCAATGTGTTCCTTATATGAACAATTTAATCTAGATTAAAATTTCCCCGCTGTGGCCACTACAAATTCTAAATCATCTCTGATGAGGTACACCCATTTCTGTAGAAAGGCTTAGGTTCTCAGTCCATAATTCTAAACCCAGAATTAGCTAGAGTTCCAGACAGAGAAGTTGAGACTCCTTAGATACTAATGAGCCCATAATACCCCTCCTTCTAAAATTTCACCTACCTTTGGCCTCCAGCTGGACTTCAGTCTATAGCAAGCTGCAGTGCAGCCTCTGGACCCTAACCTGGGTTCCAGACCTACTCTGGAAGCAAGTACACTGTAATGGACCTAGTCTAGGTCCTGTTAAATCCCAATCCAACCTCTGGGTCCAATCTGGAATAAAATTACTGAAATTCAACACAGGACTCAAATTGCAGAGATCAGCAATCCAGTAGGGACTTACCCAGCAGCCACCAAATGCAGGGAGAAAAATGTGAAAACAATGGGCCCAGCAAGTATATTTCACCTGGCACTGAGATGCTCACTGGGGCCACGGGGTGTCTCCTTCAGAACCCACTTCTCTGACACTAAGTTGTTGAAAGAGGAATTGGAGGCACAATAAAAATTTATGGATTTCATTTCTGGAAATGGCAATTTATGATTTGGAAGCCATGAAACTAAAAGAGGTTTAGGGCTCCAATGAGAAAGCATTAGGTGGAGGATTTATCTGGTGAATACAAAACTATAACAAAGAAATTATTTCATTGGTCAAAGATATAAAAAAAGTTTCCTGTTTGGTTTACCTTGTTGGAAAGTCCCTGGTCAGTTGGCTGCGTTTGATTGAATGAGATTCCCCTTTGTTTTTCTCTAACACAAGCATTTTCTGGAATTGACCTAAGTCACATTTCACTTATGTTTGCCATTTAAGCAAGGTTAAAGGTAGCTGGTTTTAAGACCAAGCTGGTGTTGTTTGTCAGGGATTTTTCAGGCCTGGTCTACATTTTTACTTGTCTTTAACATGTGGAATATCAAGTAAAATGCTTAAAATCATATAAATACACAAAATGACATGTGCAGATGACAAAAATATTAAACCTGTACAAATAAAAATTATACTCTTAAATGCTACATTTATGGTTGTATTTTATGGAGTTAAATACTTTCATTTGTCTGACATGAATTAATATTTACATCATTAAGTTAGAATATAGCTAGATTATCCAATTTAAAATGACAACTTGAAATTCAAGTCTAAGATGAATCTCAGAGAAAACAGAACATGTTAAATAAATATATTTATTCTCCTCTTTAAGCTCAATTTAGGGCAGTATTGTAAAAATTTAAGATACACTAAAAATAACTGAACTTAAAAAAATGGCCACTTACTGTTTTTCAAGATGGAAAGTGTATGTTTTCCCTTCAATTTTGATGAGATAAGTGATCTGTAACAAAGTATTCAGAGAGAATATAATTGTTAGAAATTCTAACTTCTTAAAAGTAAAAGCCTATAATTCTTTGAAATGTATATACTTTTTCATATAAATGTAATTATATCTTGCATATATCAAAATTGGATGTATGATAGAATTACTCAATTATATTTAAATAAAATCAAGAAGTCTAAATCTGTTTCAAATCTAAGACCATTAGTCATTAGCATTTATTAACTATCATAATGAGACATGAATTTAAAAGGAAGATTACATTTAGAAATGCTGAATACTACTAGCAGAAACTTGAATTTTGTTATCTTGTTCTACTTTGCAGTTTCCAGCACAAATAAATTGAAATCAAATAATGCAGCGCAGGTTCCCTAAGCTAAGAATACAAGAATGATCCCCTAGTCGCCAGAAATGCTACCCAGAGATAATCCTCGTCTCCCTGTTCCCTCTGAGAACTGCCTCAGCTAAACAGGGTCATCTCATGCAAAGCCACAACTTCCTGTGACAGCTCACATTTAAGTAGAAGTCCTCCCATGTAGTGACGTTTTGCTGTTACAAATAGATTTAGTACAGTGATACCTTCATGATAAATTGGTCCCTCTATCAATAATAAAGGTCCCTCTTATTTCTAGAAGAACTTTTTAAGGCATTTTTATTTAATCCAACTTTATTGGGATATCACTGACATATAAAATTTGTATGTACCCCTAAAGTGTACTTGATGCATACGATATAACGACACATATAAACTGTGTCTGCTTGTCTCACGTAGCATAATGTCCTCTAATGTCATCACTTAGAAAGAATTAAGATTCTGGAAATAAATCCATAAAAATGTCTTTTTCTCAACAGAGGTGCCTATTTAGTTAAATAGAGAAAAAGGAAGGTATTTTCTGTAAATGGAGTTAGGTCAATAGATACTTGTATGAGAATAAATAAAGTCATAGAAGTATGCCTGTGCCTTGTGCATTAATAAAATTTAGAGACGATCACACACGCACAAATATTGAAACCAAGATTATGAAGTTTTTCACAGACAATACACTAAAATATTTCCATGTCCTTGAGTTGGCAAATAATTCTTAAATAGATTGAAAATGGCTATAAAGTAAATATTTGATTAAATGGATAACATCAAAATTAAAAACTACTGTTCATTATAAGGCACCATCAAGAAACTTAAGACAATCCCTACAAGGGAGAGTGATATTTGTAATTCATATCCGACTGGCCCATAAATATTCAACAAGTCACTCATCATCACTATTCATCCTGGGATGCAAAATAATCCAAGAAAGATAGAGAAAAATAAAATAAACACATTGTCAACAATCAAAGATTGAGAATACCAAGTATTATAAAAAAAAATGAAACAACTAAAACTCTCATGCACTGCTAATGGAAAGGCAAAAGAGTATAATAATAACCACACTAAGAAACAATTTACCAGATTTCTACATTTCTGCTCTTACTCTATAAACCAGATTTCCCTACTAGATATATGCTCATGAAAGCACACAGCAATGAAATATTTGTTTCTTTATAGCAGATTTATTTGTAATGTTTACAAACTGTAGACGATTATCTAACAAGAGGTTAAAAATCAACTTTTAAGATACCATACAGTTACTAAATGTATGAAACACCTGAAACCTGAGACAACACAGACAAATCACAAGAATAGTAGGTTGAATGAAGAAGCCATACACACAAAGAAGTGCTACCGGTACTGTATGATCTCTTTCATCTGAAGTTAGGGTTGGATATAGCAGAAAAAGGCAACAGAAGTTTCTGAGGAGTATGATCTGAGATAGTGCAAACAGGAGTTCAGACATGAAAAGAAATTTCAGATTTGTGCCTTTTCATAAAATTATACACATTTCTCTAATAATATAATCTGCAATGGGAGTGAGGGATAGGATTTCAGTAAGGTTTCACTTTTTAAAATAAGACATGAGTATTATTAATACTGTTTATTTCAACTTATGTAAGCTTTGTTAAGATATACTTTCATAAATTTAAGTATTTTCCTTAAATTATAATTTATAGGCATGAATATTTTCATCATTATATTTATTGTTTAGTATATGTTTTCATTTCAAATATTACATATTTTCCTTCTTTTTTCTTTAGTCTGTCTCACTGAAATGTTATTAATATGTTATTTCCATTATTTAAATATTTTTAGTCATAAGTTATGACCCTATGCAATTTTCCAACATAACTCAAATTTCTGCAGGTAACTGATTAATTCTTGTCCATTATCTATGGTATAATATCCATTATTATTTATGATTTCTTCTTCAACCCATAAAATGTACGGAACTGCATCTGCAAATTTCCAAATGAATTTTCCCATCTTTTGTTAAATTTTACCTTAATAGAATTGTTACCAGATAATGAATTTTATACTATCTGTATTTGATTTTTAATTTTCTCTCTTTGCTATCATCAACATTTTGTTCAATGTTTTACATATTCTCAAGAAAAGTGCACTTTATTTACAGTGGAGATTGAGCTGAATTACAACTGGATTAGAAAAACTCTATCTTTATTTCTGGGGGTGCATATAAGTCTGGATGTTGTTGACTCTTGGCCAAGACAAAAGTAGTGAGATTTTTAGTGGGCTTTTTAGGGGACAAAACTACCCTAGCCAAGTTAACTTCTTCAATGTTTGTCTATTTTCACAAGGCTGGCTTGGCTACTCCAAGAGTCAATGAAACCTTCTAGGTGAGTTCCCCAAAGCCAAAATTCTTCCCACACATCTCATTGGTAAAAGCCAGAGACTCAGCAAGTTCCAGGAGCAAAAAGATAGGGCTCACAGAGATCTCACTGTGGATGTTTTTTTATGTTTTTTGGTTGCTGATGCTTTCCTGAATTGTCTTCTTGTTACACTATATGCATTGTCATCAAATAGAAGCCTTAAATGTGTGATACTCTGTAGACTCCAGTGAGATCCCCAAAATACCAGAGCTAGAGAAAACAATGCAATGCATTCAGCTCATTGGGTTCACATTCCATATGTGTCCATTGACTAACATATTTATTTTTGTTCATATTTCTTTATCAGTATTTTTATGATTTTCCAACCAGCATTTGAGCAAAACATTCTAAGATTGCACTGCAAAAATGGATCTGATGATTTCTCCCTCTCGTGCTACCAGTTTTAGCATTATATATGCTGAGGGTATTTTATTAAATTCATGAAAATTTATAATTGTTAGATTTTCCTAGTGAGCTAAATATTTTATCATTACATAATACTGCTTACCTTTATCCCTCAAAATTGTGTGTGTGTACTATCTGCTGTTGTTTTTCTGATGTTACCATGGATAATCATCTTTTTTCTTGGTTAGCATTTTCCAACTATACAGTATGAATTCCAAGACATTTTAAACTCTAAATACTTATGGTTTGTTGTAGTATCTTTATAAATACATAATCATTAGACTTTTTTTGGTACCAGAGAGTTAGACAGACCACACAGACTATAAAACTTGCCTTAGTGTCTGAGAGTTTTTCAGTTGACATTTCAATATTCTTTTCAGACCTTCCTACTAAAATTAAATCTATACTTCTTCCTTCCTCAAAATACAATGTCCTAACCAAAACTGGTAAAACTTAGTAAAAGAGAAGTCAAAATCAATAAGAAATGAACAAAAAAAAAATTCAAATAGTTAATATAGAACACATAAAGGCACAGCATCTTTAAAACTTGACCAAAATATACTCTAAGGGGACATTCACTAGGATGCTCACATTAGCAGAGATAAAAAGATTGAACAAAGTCTGGTGAGGTATCAAGAATATATGCATCATCATTGTTTGCTAGTTAGAGTCATATGCAATGCAACTTTTCCAAAAGACATTTTGTAATATATACTCAAAAAATTTACAGGCTTGCCCAGTGATCTTATAAAAAAAACATGATCCAGGAATGTTTATGAAACTATCCACATGCCAAAAATTTGATAAAATATGGTATTACATGTATATGACATAACAGGCAGTTATATGAAAATGAAAGAGCTATATTTATCATCTTAAAAGTAAATCCAACTTTATAAATAAATGAAAAAGAAAATAACACTCATATATGATCATTAAAATATATGTGAACATGTGTGTGCATTCTAAATATTCACATATTCAGCTCTTCTATATTTGGAGCCTGATGTGGACATTCACTTCATTTACAACTCTCTGTACTAATCTAAATTTAATTTTATCATGTACACACCTTATTATTTTAATCAGATTAAAATGGCATTACTTCCATTTTTACAAAGGATTTATACATACATTTATATGCAAATTTAGGCATGGAGATATTTTCATATACTGCCATTTTAAAATAATATTACTTGGTAAATATTAGTATGACCTTAATATATAAAAATACACATTTAAATGTACATGTTTTCTAAAAGGGTCCAATAAACCGTATATAAAATTTTGTTACAGGAATTTGGGGCATTTTTTCTGAGTCTCTGTTTTAAAATAGTTATACGTCATTCAGGTATTGACAAATGAAAAAATAAAATCAAACATTTGCTCTCATTCAGGCCAAACAGCTCTTCAGCACAGTAAATTAGAACAACAAATGAAATTTCACAAAGGGATACTACTGAATTAGGACCATGTAGTTAAGCAAGAATAAAACATCTATAATATTTTTAAAGTGGCTTCTTAATTACATGCATTCCTGAAACATCGCCATCACTGGTGTTTGTCTCAATCTTCTGTGGCACTGTAATTTGCAGAAACTGTGTTTCAGAATCTGTAGTAAGGAAAAACCTGTGTGAGAGCCTTCCAGGCGAACAGCAGCATCCTCATACTTCACCTGTGCTCTTCATCTCACATCACTCTTTACATTTCCAACACACTCATACACGTACACACATCAAAAAAATAAAAATAAAGTACTCTGTCCAATCCCAGGGAGAGTCTCCCGTGTAAGCGGGGGCTGGAGGTTTCCGACCCCACCCAGTGTCCCTCCTTCCCCCACCTCCCCAGGGGACAGCAGGCCTCAGCTGCGAGGTCCAGCAGCAAGAAACAGCTGCCCCTGCTCTGCCCTCCTGCGGCTCTGCAGCTGGGGCGGGCCTGCGCCCTCTCCCCTCCCCGACAGACCAGCCGGCCGGCCGAGCTTCTGGGACAAGGAGGGCACCCCGAGCGGGAAGGGCGGCCCTGGCCCTGGCAGGTGCGGCACTCACGCTGGCCGGAGCTCAGCCGGCCCAGGCCTGCGAGGACCAGCAGCAGGGACAGCATGGCGACGACGCCGCTGGTCTTCGCAGGGTGGTGGCCGTTGGGGGTGGAACAGCTGCAGCTCAAGGTCACAGGTCCCCGGATTCTCCCCTTGGCGGGGGAGGGGCAAAGGGAGATGGAGGCGCAGGACGGGGGTGGGGTGGGGGGTGGGTAACAGAAGCCCCTCAGGGATGCCCCCCAATCCCCCCCAGATTGCTGCACTTGCAGAGGCCTGCCAGACCCTGTGCTACCCGCCCTGTGGGCTTTGTTTTCCAAAAAGTTAAAATTTAAAAGGTATTCAGAGGTCACATAACGGTTATAAAGCACATTTTCCTCCTCTAGGCCATCGGCTGGTGAAGCTCTCGGCAATATCAACATTTGATGACATCGTTTTCTGGTACAGTGGTTGAATTACTGCAGCAAAGGAGACCCGAAAAAAGAAACTCACAATATGTGTAGTGGCAGCCAATTGCAGCCATATCTACTTCTAGTTTTCTACTGTAAGTCTCAGGTCAAAACACACACATACAGTAAAAAAATAAATAAATAATACATAAATTTCTTGGAAAACTAAAGATTCCAAATAAAATGGTAAGTCTAAATATGTGTATGTTTTACTACTCTAGTATTGATTTATAACAAATATCATTCAAACAAAAATCACAAGTAGGTAATTATTCTGTAAACAAACAATCAAATCTATAACCCCTGCTCTTTGGAAGACTGATGCAGGAGGATCACATGAGGCCAGGAGTTTGAGGCTGCAGTTAGCTATGATCTTGCCCTCTAGCCTGGCTAACAGAGAGAGATCCTGTCTAAAAAAGGAAAATAAAAATCCAGCGCCAAATCCAAATACATTTATGTATTCGCTTTTGTACACTTTGGTTTCTTAGAAAAACCTCTGCCTTAGTTATTCCTTAGGGACACTAAATGAAAAGCTAGACATAAATTTTTCCTGAGTCTGGGTGCATTTCTTTGTTCTCTTGCTGCATAAAAAATTGTCACAAACATAGTAGCTCAAGGTGATACACATTTATTATTATATCTTGCAGTTTGTGTGGGTAGAATTCATATTCAACAGAAAATCAATATAAACAAGGCCATCAATAACAAAGATATTGAGACTTCCAGATAAGGCTATTAAAACAGCTATTATAACTGAATGATTTAAAAGAAATTATGATCATAGTGGAGACTTAGAAAGAATCAAAATACCAAGTTGAAATTTTAGAGCTAAGAAATAGACTATCTCTATTGAAAATTTCATTGGCCGTACATAAGAATATCTAAGACAATACAGAAATAAAATCAATAAACTTGATAATAAGGCAATGAGACTATCTAAATAGAAAACATAAAGAAAAAAATGGCTGATAAAAATATACAAAGAAACAGGAACATGTGGAACAATATAAAGAAATCTATCATATATGTAAACAAAAGTCCCAGAAAGAGAGCAGAGAAATATTTAAAGGAATAATAATAGCTAATTTTTTCCGAGTTTGGTGAAAATTGTATTCTAGAAAACATTAAGATTGCCAAGAAGAATATATACAGACAGGCTACATATACACCGATCCTAACTACATCAAGACTAAACAATTAAATAAAATGTGCTAAAAAGTAAATCATGAAAGCAGCTAGAAAAAATATATATAACTATTTTCAAAGAATAATAATGATAGTCTGAGACATCTCACCAGCAAATATGCAGGAAAAAGATGAAAAATTGATGACTTTCAAGTGAGGAAAGAAAAAATAAATCAGAAAAATAAATCCTAAGTGCAGAGATCAACCAGAAAACTACACAAAAAGAATTTTCAAAAGACTTTCTTTAGGAAGAAGGAAAAGAATATCAGTGAAAAGCATAGAAAGAAATGTTAAATACTTTGAAAAGTACATAATATTACTCATTTTAAATCTAAGGATAATTAATTTTATAAATGGAAAGACAATATCTTCTGGAGTTTATTTCATAAGAAGAAAGTTAATATATGACAGAAAGAATATGAGAAAGCAAACAGAATTATATTGTTTTAAAGTTCTATATTATGTAAGTTGTATTATATTGAGTATAAATATAAGTTAAAGACCTATATGGTAAAACCGTGATCAATCACAGAACAGAAAGGAAAATGGAGCTCCAAAGGGCTATTAATGAACACTAGACAATTCAAAAGAAGTAAAAAAAGAAAAAAATACAATAGAAAGAATGAAGATTACTAGGCTGTATTTTTTAAATATCAAAAAGATAGATATAAACCCAAACATAGCAATACCTACACTAAATGTAGCAATTCTAAACATGCAGATAATAAAATTGAGTCATGTCAGCAAGACTATGGACAGAATAGTGTTATAGTCGAGATCTGCAGGGCCGTGGGACAGAGAGACAGAGTCACCGAGGCTGTATTATCAAAAGGAGTTTTATTGTCTAGCTCGAGCTAGGGTTCCAGCCCCCAGAGTGCCAGCGCAGTGGCCTCTTCTTTCAGCAGGGACCTCCTCTTGTGTGCTAGTGAGCCTTTTATGCCTAAGTTGTTTACACACTGGTCATGAATCCACCCCCACAGTGATTCTTATTTCATCCTGCCCCTGATAGGCTCCAACCTGTTCCGGGTCCTAGCTGAGAGACTCCGGTTTCCGCGTTCTTTGTCTTTCTCCTCTGCATCCCATAATGTACTCATAATGCCTTGCAGTTAGCAAGCAAGCAGTAAACAGAAGCTGGAAGGTGTCCATTGTCCTAATAGCCCAGTATCTTACAGTAGGTAGCCAGTTTTCTCCTTCCCCTACAGTGATAATGACTTAACAATATTATATGTAAAAATTATCTTTGAGAAATCTATTATAGAAACAAATCAAGAGTTTCCTTACCAAAAGAAAAGTGCAACCAAGAAGAATCTCATCAAATCAGGTAGAAAAGCTTCTGCCATTTACTTGCTGTAGCCCCTCCTCCAAAACAGCACAGCATGTTCATGCCATAACTCCCAACTCTCAGCTTCTGTGGAGGGAAATATAAAAGTAAATTTTCTGGGGATTCCGCAAGGAAGTGGTGGTTTCTGTCTTACATGAATCCAAACTTTTATTGGAATAGGTACCATGTGGGGCCAATGAGAACAAAGGATAACAAATGGCTTAATCTAGCACAAGTGAGACTGTAGTACCAACAACAGACAGGAGGCAGAGCGCCTGTTGCATGTCTTGCTACAAAAACACAAAAGACCCAGTATCACTGAGAGACAGCAGGCAGCCTCTAAGTAGAAACTGGTAAACCTCAAGAAGGCGATCACTCACACAAACAAAGAAGTCACATTTGAGAGTTGAAAGGTTTCAAGAATGTCAAGCTGCGCTGATTAGTGAAGATTATGGATATATAATATATATATACACATATATGTATGTATTATATTTTATATATATATCAATTAAACTGCTTTAGGAAAACTGTTTTTATTTTATTGTGAATTCCAAATACAATTACACACATTTTTAAAAATATAGTTGCTCAGTAGTAGAACACAATCACGATGGGTTCCAATGTTGGATGCCAAAATAGATTTAATGGATTTTATTGTTTTACTTACTCGTATTTCTGCAATTGCTCCTTCAACCTGAAGAAAATTTCTCATGGTTAACGTATGTTGATCCCATCATTCTAATCACATGGAAATCTAAATCCCTATATCATGACTTCCAGTTTATAGCTACATCAGTAATCAAGAAAATGCAGTCATGTGGCACATGACATTTCAGTCAACAGTGGACCTCATACACAATAGTGGTTGCATAAAATTATAATAGAGCTGCCCTATACAGATGTGCCATTTTTAAACATTTTAATATCATATTTTTCCATACCTTTTCTATGTTTACATACATAAATACTTAGCATTATTATACAATTGCCTACAGTATTCAGGCCAGTAACATGCTTCACGAGTTTGTAGCCTAGGAGCAATAAATAGGCCATACGATAGAGCCTAGCTGTGTAGCAGGCTATGTCATCTAGGCTTGTGTAAGTGCACTCTGTGACGTTTGCACAACGATGAAATCACCTAATTACACGTTTCTCAGAGTATCCCTGTTGTTCAGCAACACCTGACTATGCTGTCTTCAATTTAATTGCTTTTTGATATAGCAGCTAAGAATTTTTCCCAACTTCTTTTTCCAGTTAATGTTTATTTATTGCAATATAGTTTTCAACATAGTTGGGTAAATGTGACATTTTTAGGTATCCTTTTCTTTTCTCTTTTTTTCCCCCTTCTTTTTTTGGTCATCATTCCTAAGTGTTATGCTTCTGGATCAATTTTCCATGTCTAAATTTTACTCAAGATAAATTTTTCTATCATTTAGGTCACTGACAAATTTTTATAATTGGCAGGCTGGACCACTGCCACACAGATTTTGTATTGATTTTTTTTTCTACCAGTGTGATTGCTGGGAAGTATATAATATTTCTTAAAAATTGTGAACAAGTATGTAAGAAGAGATAGAGAGTTGAAAGGCATGAGTTAGGTGTTAACAGTAAAGATGTAGGAACAGGAAGATCAAAATGTCCTAAGAAATAAAATACCACAGTCAAAATATTTTGCTTTGCAAGTGACTAAAAATTAGTACGGCTTGGCATACTACAAAAATAAATAAAAATAGCCTTAAAATTTTAAATTACGAATCAAACATTCTTAACCGTTTACTTTCTCTGAAACTACACTATCCATTTGATCTTATCTACCATAGAACTACGACATGCAGGACTAATCCTTCAGATTCTGCAATGAGAACAGGCTTGTTTTTTTGTTTTTGGTTTTTTGGGGGTTTTTTTTGTCAACATCAGTCTCAACCAAGAACGGGTTCTTATCCTGGATCCCATAGTCTAAACTTTTAATTTCTCGTATGTGTCCACACACTCCTTCTTGTTCCCAGGTTTCACGATACTATCAATGGCACATTGAAAACGACCAAGGCACAAACAAACCGAAAACTTACACATTTCGGGTCTACAGGGCTTATCCGGGTCCTTTTCAGAATCACCCAGGCTTGCTCTCCTCAGGACTCTGAGGAGAAACTCAGGCGGTGCCCCACCCCCACCCGCACCCCCCTCCATCCCATCCCCCTGCGCGCCCTGAGGGGCGGCCTCATCTGGCGACACCCTGGTCTTGGGAGGGCGACGCGGTGGCGGGAGGCGCCAGACGGAGAGAGGGGTGAGGTCTCAGAGCAACAGGGAACTGTTCCCCAGGAAGAGCCCAGCCTGCTGGGAAGCAGGAGGCGGCGCCACTGGAGGCTGCGGCGGACTGACCTGGGCGGAGCTGCGGCAGAGCCATCCCGGCGTGCACAGCGAGGACGAGGAACACGCTTGGCCACCGGCAGAGGGCGCAGCCAGGAAGGCGGCTTTCTTTGGTGTAGCGCGGAGTCTTATGGCCACCACCTGAGAGGGGCCCTAGCGGTGAGGACTGAGGTGGCTTTCAGCCAGGGTGGCCTGAGCCACAGGGACCCCTCACATAACTGGAAGGCTTCTACAATGGTGGCTGGTGGAACGCCAGATACAAGCGCCCGCGTTTGTGCACACTGGTTTGTTTGCAGAAGTTTAATTCTTTGAACGCCTCAGTAGAGCGGCAGATGAACCTCATTTGCCCCTTGAGTGACGTCCTTGGTAATTCTGTTTCTCCGAATCAGGGTTTTCTAGCAGGTTTTATTTACTGTGGTAGAGGAGAAAAGGGGGGAAAGAGAAATGTGCACTATCGTTACCAGCCATTATTGCTATCATTTTCCTCCATTGCTACTGCTGACTTAATAACATTCTCTTTGCAAATAAGAAAAAAATCAAGAAAATGGAACTTGATCTTGATAAGGAAGGCAGTCAACAATCACATTTCTTCAACTGTACAACTTTCTTATAATAGTAGAGTATAAACAAGTGGAGAAAATAGAAACCTTTAAAACACAGCCTGTTTTGTTAAGTGACTCTAAGCAATAACTAAAAGGCTTTGGAGGTGGGGGTGCAGCAAGCCAGGGGGAGAGGAAAAGTGACCCCACTGCAGAAGAAAGGGCACGCAACTGGCTCCTTCAACTTTCTGACAAATATCTGAAACTGCACATGTCCAAAACCTCATTTTTCTTATATTCCACCTTTCACTCAAACCTTCTTTTACCCCGAAGACCGTATTTCAGAGATGAATTGTCTCAATGGCTGTAAAAATAAACTCTTGGCAGGCATAAATTTTGACCTGACAGTAGGGACTGGTACACCTGGACAATTGATGGGTCAGAAATTATTATCATAATAAGGCAGGAAAGTGATCATAATGGCCCAAAATAAGTTAGTGCAAATGAGGATGTGGGAAATGTGGTAGAATCATCCCAATCTATGTTTTTAAAAAGCTATATTGTGATATAATTCACATATAATTCACCCAATTAAAATGTACAATTTAAAGATTTTTAGTATGTTCACAAATGTATGTGACCATCACCAGGTAATTTCTGATTGATTTCATCTCATCAAGAAGAAACCCTGTTCCCATTAACCTTCTACCGCCAGTTCTTCATCCCCCACCCCACCCCCACCCCCACCCCCAGCCCTAAACAACCACTACACTAATTTCATCTCTAGAGATGTCCCTTTTTTGGACATTTCATACAAATGAAAACACATATAAATATATGGTCTTTGTGACCAGGTTTACTCACTTAGCACGATAGTTTCAAGGATCAACCACGTTGTAGCAGTATCAGTGCTTTTTTTCCTTTTGTGGATGACTAATATTCCATTGTTTGGATATACCACATTCTGTTTATCTATTCCTCAGTTGGTAGACATTTGAAAGAGGAAATTCTAGGCCTCTATGATGATTTTCTTCCATCTTTGTCTCAGGAGCATCTTTGGTTTTGGGGGAAGACTCTGTAGGTTCCAAACAGACTCCAGGTGGGCTGATGGTGCTACTCTCAGGTGTGTAGAAGTACCTCCATCCCATCCAAAGAGGGATGGTAAGAGTAAAGATTGAAGCAAGAAAAATCATACTTAGAAAAGTTCGGCTTAAGTAAAGACCACAGGGCAAATTTGGGTTTTCTCAAAGGACAAAGAAATATTCTACATAGTTTGTACAGAGTCAAGGAAGCTTATATACCTGATGGAACAGGTACATATGATCCTGATCTTAGTTTGAGCAATCCATTTATTGTAGAATGGATGCTAGTGACTATCTGTGGAGTTTGGGGCTGACCTGATCCAGAAATTCTTCCTCTCAATATTCCAAAACCTGGAGCGGACAGAGCAGGGGAATGATGGCCTATTTAAGAGGCATGGGCTGTGGGTGTTCTCTCTTGAGCTGGGAGCAGTTAGCATGGCCATCGGCATGCAAGAGTGGGCAGCAGCAGTGAATGATGAAAGTTTTTTAGCTAGGTATATTACAACCTCCAGAGTTAAAAAGAGACAAATCTCTTTATTTCCTACTTAAGGGCCACAGTGGGTAGACACAAGACTGCATGCTTTTAGTCATAGAATTTATTTTGATTTATTAAATTGAAAGATTTAACCCTTTGCACTCGGATGTTGAGTGTGGATAATGTTGAGTGGATGATGAGAAAAAAGCAAGCGAGTGTAAAGGGTTAAGCAATAAAAAAAAAAGTAAAGAAAGGGTTTTTTTTTTTTCATCCTTGTATCAGGCCTGTTAACAGTGAGTTTCTTGGAAATATCGTTTCTGCAACCTATGGCTTTTTGATAATATCACTTAGTTACTGGTATTAAAAAATGTAAAAATAGAAATGCTAAATTTTCACGATAAATAAAGGCTAATTTACTTATGTGACTACAAGTATAGCAATTAGTCAGTATAATAAGACTGGTTATACTGTTGCAATCTGTGCCTATAATCCAGGCAATTTGCAAACCCGGGTTTCTTTTTCATGAATAGTTTATGATAGTCACATTAAAAGGAAATATTATAAATTGTTATTTGCATGTGTCTTACTTAGACAGTCTCTTAAACTTTACATGGATAAAATAAAATCCCCAACAAGGAAACAGAGAAAAAGCAATGTAAATATGTAAAGAAATAGAAAAGAGTTACTATTAATTTGCATATTTTTATTTGCTGACGAAGAGTACTTCCAGAAACGCTGTACACACTCTGGGAAGGAAGCCAAAATTTGAGGACCATGGCCTGGAGGCATGCCCAAGAAACCTTGAGTAAGTGGACTCACTGTGGTTGGGTTATACATGTGGTTTGGTTTTACATGTTTCAGGGGGATAGGAATTACACGTAAAGTGGTAAATGAGTACATGGAAGGCATACACTGGTTTGGCCAAGAAAGGTGGGCTATCTCAAAGTGGGGGCTTACAGGTTATAGGTGGGTTTAAAGACTCTGACTTATAATTGGTTAAAAAAAAATGAAGGTTTGTCTAAAAGGTTGGGACATTTTAAGTTAAGCTAACAAAGTCTGCTAATCAGAGACAAGCTACTGGCCATATATTTGTTGTGTAAATTGAGGACTTGCAGGTTTCTCTTCCATAGCCTTAGGCCTGTCCATGATTTACAAAGGATGTCCCTAAGAAGGGAGGGGTGCATGATGAGCCATGTCTGACCTCCCTCTCTTGGCTGGCAACTCAGTTCTAGGGTATCCCATTAGCCAGAAGGGGGTCCATTCAATCAGCCAGTTGTGGGGAGTTTTAATATTTTATTTTAGTTAACATGATCGTTCCATCATCTCAAAACCTTTGTTACTAATGTTCTAGTGTTTGAAGTGATTCCATCCCCTCAATACATTAATGGAGAGGGTAGTTTATTACTTCCAACAGAGAGGGTAGGTAGGAGGAAAAATATAGCCAGTTCAAAGATCATATTTGAGATGACCTCTCTCCTCACTTTTGAGAAGAGTAACAGTTTGCTCCAAGTAGTATCTTATTTCAGGAGAAAGAGGTTTTGGAAACCATGATATGCCATAATATATATGTAGTGATAATTTATTGGTAAGTATTTTATTTCTAGTAAAAGAGTTCATCATATTTTTTCCTATTTCACATTTATTAATGTTTCAAGTATTATGAAAAGTAAAAAAGTTATTGTAATGGCAAATAATCTCATGATCATGATTTTTTAAGAAGAGCTCTATACATTTTATCTTATTGACCTTTGGTGTTTTGACATAAATGGCCTCTTTTGTATTTGTATATTTATTCCACAGAAATACCTGTCATTTTTAATAAGGGTACTAGAAGTAGAGCCAGAAGAACTCTGGGAGGGCCAGGCAGGAGGATCTCTTGAGGTTAGGAGTTAGAGACCAGTCTGAGCAAGAGTGATACCTTATCTCTACAAAAATAGAAAAACTTAGACATACATCATTATATGCACCTGTAGTCTTAGCTACTCGAGAGGCTGAGGCAGGAGGATCACTTCAGCCCAGGACTTTGAGGTTACTGTGAGCTAAGCTGATGCTTAGGGTGCACAGGGTGTCAGAGGGAGGCTCTGTCTCAAAAAGAAGAAGGAGAAGAAGGAGGAGAAGAAGGAGAAGAAGAAAGAAGAGAAAAGAAGAGCTTGGGGAAATCCTGCAGCTTGCTTATATTTTTAACCTCTTCCTTTCAGAATTATCATACCTAAATGTGTTCATTAGTGTATAAAAAAGTGATTAGTACAATGCCTAGATTTATCATATAGCAATCAATGTAATTTTTATAACTGACTACAAAAATGCTAGCAAAGCAGAAATCTATTGACTATTCTCAGGAAAATGGAACTTAAAGCACTTAGAGAAATTTCATCTGTCTGAATATATGGAGAGCTAAGTCTCCTACTATGGGGTGATGTGTAGGCTAGATATATAGAATGTAAACTCTATTTTTTAATGTAGTCAAATTTATTAATCTTTCATTTTATACCTTTGAGTTTGTTATAATTCAGAGAAAGACTTTTCCAGTACTGAGATCCTCAAAAATTTGCTAGTGGTTTCTATTTTACTTTCATGGATTGATTGTTTTCAAATAAATTTTTGAATTTTTGGAAACTTATGCTCCATAAGGTTTGGAGCCCATTTTTTCCCAGTTGGATATCAAGTTATTGCAATCCCTTCATTGTATAAATGTACAGGTTATTCTTTACTTACAGAGGAAATCATGATAGGTCATTTTATTTAGTACTAGCTAAAACTTTCCTTTGTTTTACTTAGATTTCTCATAATTATGTAAAAGAAAAGAATCTGTTACATAAAAATCACATGATACAGAAAGATACTGCCATGCTAATACTAGAAATAGACACAATAAAAAATAAGAGCCAGAAAAAGGAAAAGAAATATTTTGAGGTCATTGAAATTGTCAAAGAAAAGAATGATAGCCTTCAAAAAAAGTATGCAACTGCATGAGAAATCATTAACAACAATGATACTCCCATATAGTGTACAGCTTCATGCTCTGACAGCTGAGAATAAAATGCTGAATTCTAAGCTGGAGAATGAAAAACAAAACAAAGAAAGACTGGAAAGAGAAATTTAATCATACCATTCCAGACTGGCTGCTGCTATATATGATGATCAAAGTCAAACATCCAAAAGAGACCTAGGACTTGCTTTCCAGAGAGGAGGAGATGAGTGCTTTCATTTAGGAAACAAAATGAATTTTTATGTGACTTACAGAAAAGAAAATAATGACTCTCTTTCCCAACAACTTTCTAAAGCTAAAAGTAAATGCAGTAGACTAGAAATTGAGCTCCGTGACAGAGGAGATCTCAGAAAAAAGACTTTGGCTATAGAAAGTGTACCAGGAGACCTAAGCCACACACAGTATCAAAGGAAATGGAACAAAGATATCAGACCCAGTGAAGTAAAGTGAATAAATACACTGGAAAGCAAGAATTTAGGGAGAAGAGATCATCTCAACTACAAAGTAAAAATGTTTTGCTTTGACAACAACTGGATGATACTGACAATAAAGGAAAGATAGGAATTAATATCCAAGACCAACTTCCAGCTAATAATGAAAAGTAAAGTCTTCCACTAGCAGAAAAAAAAATCAATGAATGTAATCATTAAAAGAAAGACTATGTCAATATGACAATGAGAAAATAGAAATATAAGTAAGTATAAAGAAAGATAAATCTTTTTCTAACTTCTTGAAAGAAGATTTAAAGTTATATTTAGGGATGGCTAAATGTTGAATCTAGTTGAATATAAAAATATCTAGCTTATATATTTATTTGCTATATCTGCCTAGAAACTTACCTTCTTTCCAGCAAATAAAAATTAGACATCAGATATTCTTTAGTTTGAGTAAAAACATTGTAATCTCTGAAATTTTAAGGGGTTAAGGTACAAATTGCTAGTAGCTATAGACTCATATTAATAATGTAATTATTAATAATAATTTCAGTGTCTTTGCCACATTTTAAAACCATGATGAAGCAGATAAATGGAAATGCTCATACCTGAAATGAGCATTTTGAAATTAATATTTATTTAAGTGGATTACTTTCATAGTTAATTCCAGATTTCAGAGATAAACTGATGAATATTGGTATATCTCATAATACTTTTCCTTCAGGAGTGTTTTTTAAAAATATATTTTAGTGGCATAATTTTATTTTTGTTCATGTCAATTTCACTTAAGTCTGAAAGTATTTAAATCTCAATTATGTATTATCAAGATCTCTCAATCCTTAAAACACATTTGCTTTTTATTAAATCATAATTTAGGACAAATGTGAATTTTAGCAAAAGTATATTTGATTTAATCTCCCCATTGAAATTTATAATTTATTTTGAATATTGTTACAAATAATTTGCTTATGATTTTAATTTTGAGACTCAGTGGATGTCATTTAGTTATAACTTTGTCCAGTACAAAGATAATTGTAGCTATCTGTGATTTATTAATTCGGCATTGAGTCCCCATTTTCAGACTAATGAGGAGTGTCAGCATCCACTTCACATATAGGAGGGATGCAGTGAGTAGGGGAGAGACTGGTAGGAGCTGAGATCAGGGAGGGAGGTGGAGGTCAGGTTACCTAGGACCTGGAAGGCACCTGGAATTTTACCTTTATTCTGAGATTGGATTCTACTGGTAGGATTTAAGCAGGCAATTGAATATGTGAGGAACTCTGAGGCTGGTCTGAGCTTCAAATAAAAAGAAAGGAAAACATTTCACAGGCTAGAATTTACCACCACCCATCCCACCCACATGCCTGTTTCATTTTTCAGACTTCACTAGGTTGCTAAGGATGGCAAATTCATCAGGGGATGAATGAACAGTGGGCTGAAATTATTGTCTAAGCAACAGAATACCTATTGGGCAGGAAGGAACACCTTCTGTGAATTTAACTGAATTCAACAGTAAACGAGAATGTGCATACATGAGGAAAAGGAGGTGACTTGATGCACATGGTGATAGCTCTAAAAGTCTATATGTTGGAGTTAAATATTATTAACATAATTTAATAAGGTGATTTATAAAAATTAGTAAAAAAAGTCTTATCAAGTCATTGTACAATAATTCCAAGAAGTGGCTAACACCATAAAAAATACTCTATACCAGAGTGTAGCATTAATTTAGAAGATGATACACTATGTTTAAAGAAGAAATTAGATCAAATCAGAAGTCAAGTATATATGAAACTTAGCATGTCAAGAGTTAACCTATAGCTGGTTAAAGAATATAAAGTGTTTTAGGATAGTAATTTCAGTAGAAAACTTTATTTTCTATTTTCATTACAATTAATTTTACTACAAAATTGATTACGTGTAAAATGCCCTTATTTCTGAAAGTCTGACTTTGATTCTGTCATTTTTTCCTTATAGTTACAGATTTTTTTCTTTATGCAGCCCTTAGGAAAGTTGAGAATTACAGATCATTCCTTACAGAAGTTAAGAAATTTGTTTTTCTCTTCAACAGTATATTTTACATATTTCTCTATCTACATGGTAAGGCAAGCCAGATTAAATCAGAGGATGGTGGTTTAATGTCACCAAAAAATATCTTTCTTTTTACATGGTTTTTTTGTTTGCTTTTAAATCAATGTCAACATTGTCTGTTACTGCCTCAGTGGCTTGGACAGCAGTTGTTAGTGTAGGCTGTGGTGAGGCCTTGATGGGGACAAGAGGTCAGCTAGCCATTCCTTTGGTGCCTTGATGGCACAGGTGGCACTAGCCAGGTATGCCTGTTCTTGAGTCACCAGTGGCATAGTTGGGTACAGGCTGTGGCAGTGGGGTGCCTGGGTGGGGTGCTTTTTGGGTCTCTAGGCAGGGTGAGTTGGTGCCAGTCAGTTTTGGCATCAGCAATATGGTACTTGTTCCCTTGGGTGGCACTTGTGGCACCACTGGTGACAGGAGCAGTAGTGAGTCACACTTTGAACCTGTATGCGGTACACACAGGTGATAGTGGTGGCAGTGACCAGCTGTGCGGGCCAATACTTACTGTAACAGAGGGAATAGCCTGCAAAAATGTCAAAAAATATTTTCTGTCTCTTTAAAACCTCCTCCACTACTGTTTGAGAACTAACACCTGCATCCCTTTGCCCAGGTGAGTCAGAGCTGCCAGCATGCCCATCTTCCACACAGCACACACCACAGTGAAGGCCTACCATTTTTCCTCCTTTGCCAGCAGAGTAATTAACTTCTCTTTCCATCTCCTCAAAAACATTAAGTAAAAACAAAAAAATAAAATCCTGCATCCCTGCCTCAGGCCACTGGTTGGGAGGGGCAGAATAATGTCCTTTGTTCTTTGTGCTACAAGAGATGGCTAAACTGGAATTCTCCAGGTGGAGGTCTGGATGGAGGTCAGGAGATTGTCTTCTCCACAGATAGGACAGATCAGAATCATCAAATGTTTTTGAACAACAATGGCCTGAAGCTGAATGGCCTCCCTTTAAAAGCTCTGTATTTCTGCTTATTATTAGGACTATGGCATCTCAGACAGGAGTCTCCATTCTTTTCCTTTACCAGCAAAGTTAAAAACTTCCCTTTCCTTTTCCTCAAACCATTTGTTCTTACTCTTCTGATGAGGCCTCTGAGGGCAACTGCTGAGCTTTCGGTAATACTGTGCCCGTGTGTGGTGCATTTTACTGGCACCACTGAGGTTGGTGGGCAGAATAAGCCTGTCCACAGGCCCACTGAAAGCATATACAGGATCTGTTGGCATTGGCCACCAGGGAAGACCTGTCCTTACTGACCAGAAGGCATGCAGGGTGGGGGGTCTGGTCCTGAGGGCCCTAACACTGTACGTGGCACCAGTAGAAGCAGTGGCAACGGCAGGTGGATCACACTTGGCTTCAAGTCCCAACTGGTGCAACCTAGCACTGGATGTTCTGGGTTTGTGAGGCTTGTTCTCAAGCTCCTGGATGGTGTACACAAGTGGGCCAATCCTTAGGCCCCCTGAACATGTGCATAGGTACATTGTGGCCATGGCATTGGAGGGGACAGGACTGCTTTCCGTGGTGGTGGCCTTATTCATGTGGCTCCCTGGTTCTGGGGCATGCACACTTTGGCTCCTGTTGTTCTCAGCAGCTTTCTGGGCCATGTATTCCCAGAGGTATGGGGTGCTGGGTGGGCTGAAGTTTGGGGACCTAGCTGAACCACTGGGTCCAGCTGGTGTGGAATGCCACAGCCCTCTCAGGGAACATGGAGGAATGTAAGTGGAGCTCCAGGGAGGGATGTGGAGAGGCAGGGACTGTTAGGACACAGGGCAGGCTGTATCGTCTTGTGGGTGGGCTCTTAAAATTACGCTGTGCTGCAGTAGCTTGTGCTTCATGGGGTGAGTGGGACTCGTTGTGAATTATCTTTCAGGAACAATGCATCACATAGATACCAGGAAGCTCCCTGCAGTAGGCTTAGCCTAGGGGCCTGTCAGGGCTGAGGGCTCTTCTCTGGCTAGGAAGGCAGTTGTCCTTCGTGGGGATGTGGATCAGTGGCGATCACTTGTTTACCTTTTCCTTGCAATTGGGGAGTCTGGCCTGGCTCTGAGCTGATCCCTGTGGAGCTGGATGCTTAGATTCCTTTTCTTTCTGGGCATCAGAAGGTCTTTGTCACATCCCTGCTGAATTCTACTGTGTTGTCTGAGATGCTTTATTCAAATTGTGGTCATCTACTTGATATTAGGGTCCCTCTTTGTGGAGGAGGCACATGCTGGGTGCCTCCAGTCAGCCAGCTCTTAGTGACATTTCTATGCATGGGATGAGTATTAAAGAATTAAGTACATGTTTTAAACCAGCACAATCCACCCTCTGTTTATTTTGTATTTCTCTCCTTGAAAAATGCATTCATTCCTACTCAATACGCCCCCCACAAACTTCATTTAATGTAGTTTCTAATTTAGGATGGAAGTACAAGTTCTTACTATGTTTATTGGGTACAGATGGGTGTACTCAATGGGTATCATTTTCACACCATAATAAAGTCGCACAATTATAAGTCAAACCATCCTAAACAAGGGACCATCTGTACTTGGCAAATTAACATGTTGAGAGGCTGCAAATGGGAAGCAGATATTTTAACTGAGAAAGTCATTGTTCCTTTATATTTAATAGACTTCCATTAGCTTATCTTTCATGTTGATTTTACTTTCAGCTGCTAAGTATCAACAGTGCCCTTTCCTCAAGGTTTGAGTATTATTTTTTTCCATTGGCTTTGAAATCCTTCCTGTTAGCCTCTACAAAGGCCATCAGGCTTCACCAACAGTCTCCTTGAAGTCCTTTTGGTTTTCATTCTTTTTTCTTTCTAGGTCCTTTCATCTTCCACCTACTTCCTGGTCCAAATGTATGCAACATGTTTTAGTAGTAACTTTTTATTTAGTGGCAGAAGTCCATATATATTATCATTATATGTATCAGTTATCTATTGCTGTATAACAAACTGCTTCAAAATTCAGTGTCTCCAAATGACAATAAGGTCCACAATCTGCTTTTTTAGGCAAGGCTCAGTGGGGCCAGCTCATTTCTTCTCTACTTGGCATCAGCTGGGGTGACTTGACACTGGGGACTAGAATCATTGAAAGGCTTGTTCATTCATATCTGTCAGTTGAAGTTGGCTTTTGGTTGGGACTTGAACTGGAGGAGTCACCTAGAACATCTACATGGGGATTCACCTCACAATATGGTGGCTGGATTCTAAGGACAAGCTTCCCTAGAGATTGAAAGTCAGATGGAAGCTGTGGTACATTTTCTAACCTAACCTTACAAGTCACACGGTAGTTCTGCCATATTATATTCACTAAAAACCAGTTACTAAGGCCAATTCATATTGAGGAGGGGGAATTTAATGAGAGCAAGGTCAAACTATTTGTAGACATGTTTTAAAACCATAACTCCACTCACCTTTTATTAAATCAAATAATCATTACATCTAAAGGAAAGTATTTTTTTAAACTCAGTACCACTGAAATTCCCCGAAGTCTATTGTTGTTGTTTAGTATGGTACCTTACTTCTGTAAGGTAACAAAGGATTACGAGATAGTGCCATTCAATTAAGGCATTTTTGTTCAACAAATGTATGGATCATGGCACGACAATTTTATTCTGGTGATGATTGCTTCTTAACTCCAAGAATCATTGGTCTTAGGAATGCAGTTCAAATTAGCATAAGACATTTGCATTTCAGAAAAAGGTTTATGGTATTAGAATCCATATTTATGAGTTCATTAATTAGAATTACATTTTCAAGGTCTTAATCTGGGAGCCATTTATTGACTCAACCCTAAATAATTCAATCTTATGACATTAAAAGTTCTTTAGAAATTACGGGGAATTGACTGTCTACTAAAAAGGTGACTTAGAGCGATTTTAAGGAGGAAAGACATGAAACAATCATAGAAAAATAAGAGTCTAAGATCAAGTGCAAATATGTGGCAAAGATGATGAGAGTAAAGAATATATTTTTGGTACTCCTGGTGGTTTGTACTTTGTTCTTGGTTTTCTGAGTAATTTGAGGAAAATTAGGCTGGAGAAAAGAAAGAAGAAAAGGTTTTCCTAGGTAAGTATGAAAAAGTTACTGTAGTATCTGAGTTATGTCAGCTGTGTCATAAAATGCATTTTTACTATGGAAAAAATAGTATGGACAGTAAAATTTTATTGACTCAAAAATTTCTCATAACCTTTCATAACAAAGTTTAATAATGGGCTTATTAACTGAATTCCATTAGTTTTAACATTTTTTGGTTTGTGTATATATACATATACTAATACAGCATTTACAATAAATAAAATACTTGAAATTCTCTTTTGTTTCCTCTAGTAACTTCCTAAATACTCAGCTATTTATAATCTTATTAATTAAAAAGTTATGCTTTTAGATAAAATCCTGTAACACTTTTATAGATATTTTCTCTTTAATTTTTCAGAGTTTTGCCAAATTGTTCACAATGGATTTTTGTTAAAGGAAAATAGATTAGTTTTGAAGAAAGCAGAGATTTCAATTCCTTCTATAGCACATTATTTTAACAATTAGGTGCATATTAGAAATTGTGAGCCCATTCAAATGAAGGTGTTCTTCATTTCAATTTAAATCTCTGAATGAATTCATGTAAGACTAAACTGTGCCTTTCATTCATATAGCCTATATAATTGCAATGCATATAACTGAAATTTTACAGTTGGTAATGTATTAACATGTCACTTACTCTTTTCTTGGGATTAGATAATTCCTTGTATCTTTGACTAGTTAGAAAGTTTTTCTATAAAATGATTTGATCTTAAGTTCTTTTTATTTTATTTCAGCCTATTATGGGGGTACAAATTTTAGGGTTTCAAATAATGCCCTTGCCCTGCCTCCCTCCACAAGTCTGAGCCTCAAGCGTGACCATCCCCCAGACGGTGTATGTCTCACTCATTATGTATGTATACACCCGCCCTCCTCCCCCATCCCATCAGCCAATTACCCAATTAATGCAGTTCCTATGTGTCCACTTAGGTTCTGCTCAGTTAATACCAGTTTGCTGGTGACTATATGTGATGCTTGTTTTTCCATTCTTGGAATACTTAACTTAGTAGTATGGGTTCCAGCTCTATCCAGGAAAATACAAGATGTGCTATATCACCATTGTTTCTTAGAGCAGAATAGTACTCCATGGTATAGATATACCACATTTTATTAATCCACTCATGAATTGATGGGCACTTGAGTTGTTTCCACAGCTTTGCAATTATGAATTGTGCTGCTATAAACATTCGAGTGCAGGTGTTTTTTCATAGAGTGACTGACTTTTGTTCTTTTGGGTAGATGCACAGTAATGGGATTGCTGGATCAAATGGTAGATCCACTTGTATTACTTTAAGGTATCTCCATAATGCTTTCCATAGAGGTTGAACTAGTTTGCAGTCACACCAGTAGTGTAGGAGTGTTCCTATCTCTCTGCATCCATGCCAAGATCTATTGTTTTGGGACATTTTGATAAAGGCCATTCTTACTGGAAATAAGTGATATCTCATTGTAGTTTTGATTTGCATCTCCCTGATGATTAGAGATGTTGAGCATTTTTTCATATATTTGTTAGCCATTCTTCTGTCTTCTTTAGAAAAGTTTCTGTTCATGTCCTTTGCCCACTTTTTGATAGGGTTGTTTGAGTGTTTCTTGCTGATTTTCGTGAGTTCTAAGTAGATTCTAGTTATCAGCCCATTATCAGATGTGTAGGATACGAAAATTTTCTCCCATTCTGTAGGCTGTCTGTTTACTTTCATGACTATTTCTTTGGCTGTGCAGAAGCTTTTTAGTTTGATCATGTCCCATTTATTTATTTTTGTTGCTGCTGTGATTGCCTTTGGGGTCTTCTTCGTAAATTATTTGCCTCGGCCGATGTCTAGGAGAGTGTTTCCAACATTTTCCTCTAGAATTCTAATAGTTTCATACCTTAGGTTTAAGTCTGTTATCCAGCCTGAGTTGATTTTTGTGATAGGTGAAAGGTGTGGGTCCTGCTTTCAGCCTTCTACAAGTGGCTATCCAGTTTTCCTAGCACCATGTATTAAAAAGGGATTCTTTTCCCCAGTGTATGTTTTGTCTGCTTTGTCAAAGATTAGATGGCTATATGAGGATGGTTTTATATCAGAGGGTTCTTGAATCTGTTCCACTGGTCAATATTCCAATTTTTGTGCCAATACCAAACTATACTACTGTTTTGTAGTATAGTTTGATATCTGGTGTATTAATACCTCTCATTTTGTTTTTATTGCCTAGAATTGCTTTTGATATGCAGGGACTTCTCTGGTTCCAAATGAAGCATAAAATTATTTTATCCATATCTGTGAAAATGATGTTAGGATTTTAATAGGTATTGCACGGAAATCTGTAGATCAGTTTGGGTAGTATAGACATTTTAACTATGTCGAGTCTGCCAAACCATGAGCATGGTATGGATTTCCATCTGTTTGCCTCCTCTGCTATTTCCTTCCTCAGTGTTTCATAGTTCTCCCTGTAGAGGTCTTTTACCTCCTTGGTTAAGTATATTCCTAGGTACTTTATTTTCTTTGTTGCTATTGTGAAGGATATTGAGTCTTTGATTTGGTTCTCAATTTGATTGTTGTTGGTGTATATGAATGCCTCTGATTTCTGTGTATTGATTTTGTATCCTGAGACTTTACTAAATTCATTTATCAATTCCAGGAGTTTCTTGGTTAATCCTTGGGCTTTTCAAAATATAATATCATATCATCAGCAAAGACTGAAAGTTTGATCTCTTCTGCCCCAATTCGGATACCTTTAATTCCGCTTTCATGTCTGATTGCTATAGCCAGGACTTCCAGCACTATGCTGAATAGAAGTGGAGATAGTGGGCAGCCTTGTCTGGTTCCAGTTCTAAGCGGGAATGCTTTCAATTTTTCCCCATTCAATATGATGTTGATTATGGGTCTGTCATATATGGCTTATATCATTTTTAGGAATATCCCTTCTATGCCTATTTTATTAAGTGTTCTTATTACGAAAGGGTGTTGAATTTTGTCAAAAGCTTTTTCTACATCTATTAAAAGAATCATGTGGTCTTTGTTTTGCTTCTGTTTATGTGGCGAATTACATTTACAGATTTATGTATGTTGAACCATCCTTGCATCCCTGGGATGAAGCCCACTTGGTCATGATGGATTAATTTTTTTGATAAGCGTCTGGATTCGGTTAGCTAGTATTTTGTTGAAAATTTTTGTATCTATATTCATAAGGGATATTGGTCTGCAGTTTTCTGTTTTTGTTGCATCCTTTCTTGGTTTTGGTATCAGAGTTATGTTTGCCTCATATAAAGTGTTGGGGAGGTTCCATTCTTCTCGATGTTGTGGAATAATTTCTGCAAGATAGCCACCAGTTCTTCTTTGTAAGTGTGGTAAAATTCTGGTGTGAAACCATCTGGGCCGGGACTTTTCTTTTTAGGAAACTTTTTAATTGCTGTTTCTATTTCGGCTCTTGATATTGGTCTGTTCAGGAATTCTGTTTCTTCCTGGTTGAGCCTAGGAAGGCTGTGTGTTACTACAAATTTGTCCATTTCCTCCTCACTTTTCAGTTTGTGTGCATAAAGGTTTTTGTAGTATTCGTATATCATATCTTGTATCTCCTTGGGATTGGTTGTGATATCTCCTTTTTTGTTCCTGATGGAGCTTATTAGAGATTTCTCTTTTCTGTGTTATGTTAGCCTAGCCAAAGACATGCCAGTTTTGTTTATTTTTTCAAAGAACCAACTTTTTGGTTTATTAATCTTCTGTATAGCTTCTCTGTTGACAATTTCATTAAGTTCTGATTTAATCTTGTTAATTTCACTTCTTCTGCTGGGTTTAGAATTGGTCTGTTCTTCTTTTTCCAGCTCTTTGAGTCCATTCATTAAATTGTCTCTTTGTGATATTTTTGACTTTTGGTTATAGGCATTTATGGAAATAAACTTTCCTCTCAGGACTGCTTTAGCTGTGTCCCAGAGGATTTGATAACTTGTCTCTCCATTGTCATTTTGTTCAAAGAATTTTTTCATTTCCATCCTGATTTCTTCATTTGTGAAGTAATCATTTAGATCTGAACTTCTTTTACTTTTATATACATTTTTTCATATTTTATGTGCATCTTAGTATTGTCCTTGATTTATTCTGAATTGCTATTAAGAATTGTAAAATTCCCTGGTCATGGATGCCACTTCAAAATTTGAAAATAGTAAACACTTCCTTTGTACCTGCTAAATGAATAATAATCAAGGATAAATTATATGTAAGTTTGATGTCCCTGTTTGTATGTCCACAAACTGACCTTGTTCAGGTTATTGCTTTTCCCTTTGTCAAGCCTGTGTCTCTAACCATAGGTTTAAGTACAATCCAGGGTTTCTAAACACAAATCAGGTTTTTAAAAATTTCATAAATATTTTACTGAAACCCTACCATTTTGCAGGTACTGTATTGGTACTGTGATACATAAGTTCTGAATGGGATTTGTTTCTTGCCTTTTAGAAGTACATCTTCTGTTGTGGAGAGACCCATACACATAAGTAATAATATGAAGTCTGCCTATTAAAGATATAAATGGGAAAGGCTGAGGAGAGAAAGAATAAAGAAAGATAAGAACTAGAAATTGATTCAGAGTATTAATTGACAAGTGCAAGCATTTACTGTAATTGTTCTAATTGCTATTAGGCAAGGTGAAACCAGCATTGGCTTAACTGCTGCCTAGACACAGTGTTGGCCTAACCTTGACTTATTCCCATGTAGATAACAAGCTGGATGCATTTTTTTGTTGCTTTGTTTTGGCTCCTGCTGTTCTTTGTAGGCTTAGACTGCTATGTTGAAATTGCATGCATCCATAAAATCATATTTCAGCTATCACTTCAAATGTGTTGATTCCTGAAATGAACTTTCCTATGTTCCCACAGGGCCTTTTAGTAATTTATGTGTCTACCTTTCTATTAATTGGTATGAGAGATTAATACATTCTTTAGGATTTGAAAAGAATGAAAAGATAATGCATCTAGATGGAGAGGCTGGGATATGGGAGGCATTGTAGTACAAAGGAATTAAGTAGTGTTTGAGTCAGGCATAGGACAAAATAGGTGTCAGGCCAGGGTCCAAATTTAGAAAAAATTAAAAACTGTTCTGAGGCATTGGCCAGAACTTTCTACTGGAACATAGGTACTGCAGTTGTGGACAAGAGTCTTCTCTCCTTCACTCCATGAATGAACAAGTATTCGTTGTACCAAGAAGTTTCTGAGTAAGAGAATGACATCGCGTGAATTTTAGCCACGGGTCTGTGGATAACCAGATTGGTGGAAAAAGTCACAGCCTGATTACTGAGTCCATTGGGCAGTTAAAGATGGAAAAAAAAAAAAAAAAAAAAAAAAACTGTAGCAAGCCCTCCCTCAAAACGAAAATCGACTCGCTTTTTCCTTTCTCGGAATCTTTTGGCACATCTGGCTAGCTCACTTTTTTTTTTTTTTTTAATTTTAGAAACAGCCTTAGTAAATATAAATATAACTTTAGCTAAGGGTCTGTGGAGAACCAGATTGGTGGGAAAAAACACAGCCTGATTACCAAGTCCATTGGGCAGTGAAAGATGGAAAAAAAATGTAGCAGGCCCTCTCCCCTCAAATGAAAATCGACTCACTTTTCCCTTTCTTTTTCTTTTTTCTTTTTTTTTTTGAGACAGAGTCTCGCTTTGTTGCCCAGGCTAGAGTGAGTGCCGTGGCGTCAGCCTAGCTCACAGCAACCTCAATCTCCTGGGCTCAAGCGATCCTCCTGCCTCAGCCTCCCGAGTAGCTGGGACTACAGGCATGCGCCACCATGCCCGGCTGATTTTTTCTATATATATTAGTTGCCAATTAATTTCTTTCTATTTATAGTAGAGAAGGGGTCTCACTCTTGCTCAGGCTGGTTTCCAACTGCTGACCTCGAGCAATCCGCCCGACTCGGCCTCCCAGAGTGCTAGGATTACAGGCGTGAGCCACGGCGCAGGCCTGGCCACTTTTCCCGATCTTGTTGTCTTTTCACACATCTGGCTAGCTCACTTTTTTGTATTTTATTTTAGAAACAGCCTTAGTAAATATGAATATATATATATATATATATATATATATATATATATATATATATGTGTGTGTGTGTGTGTGTGTGTGTGTGTGTGTGTGATTTTTAATTCAGAAAGTATCACAAATCCGCTTTTACAAGCACCCAGGAAGGGTTACGGTGTGTGGAGGACGAGACCAGGACACTGGCCCAGTCGGAGCGGCAGACGGCCCGCCAGCCAGGCGGCAGGGCAGCAGCTGGGAAGGCAGCAGGAGTGCTTTGGCCTCGGGCGGAAGCTGCGATGTCCGCAACTTCCGGTGCTGAGCGCCGCCATCGCCCGCCGGGGCCGCAGCCCCAGAGAACACCGGCTGCCCTCGCGGCCGCCAGTCCCGCGTCCTGCCGGCCAACGGACCACCGTCGAGCCGCTTGGAGCCCAGAAACCACAGCATGTTCCACCTGCTGCTGCTGCTTGCGGGGCTCTGTGGCCTACCAGCCTCAAGACCAGGTAGGACCACCAAGACCCTGTTCCCCTTGCACTCAGAAAATCACCTCAGAAACTTCTTGAACTCCACTAAAACTCCACAAATCTGACTGTCCCCAGGTGGTATTTGTTCCTTCCCACCTTACCCTGCGTGTGATAATACTTTGTCTTGCAACACAAAAAAAGTGAAGTGTCTGCTATGCCACAGAGGTACATCGTGACAGGAAAGGAAGAACAGTAGGAAGAGTTCTCAAAAATTTAAAATATGGTATGTCGTAGGGGAAGGTTTACATCCAAGGAACATATTTTGATATGTTCTCATTTTCCCTTCTATTTTTACACTCTGTTCTGAATCTTGCTGGCAGGTGCAGATCAGGGTGTTGTCATGGTTGGATTGCGTGAGGGTTCTCTTCCTGGTTTATAAACTGCTGCCTTCTGCCTGTGCACTCGAAGGAGCAAATTCTCCCAGGTCTTTTCTTGTAAGGGCTTTAATCACATCATAAAGGCCTCCCCATGACCTCATCTGACCCCAGTTACCTCCCAAGAGCCATCACAAATACAATCACATTGAGGGTTAGGGATTCAACATGTGAATTTTGAGGGGACACATTCAATACAAAACACATGCAATATTTTAATGCAGTGGTTGTCAAACTCTGAATTCGGAATTGCTTCACCGATTTAACAATTAAATTTCCAAACAGCTTTTGTTTATGTGCATTTATATCTATCAATGGTTATCACATTAGATATTAATATAGAAATTTAAGAATGTGTAGTAATTCATTTTAAAATAACAGTGATAGACATAACTGTAACATAACTGTTACACAACAGAACTAATACATTTTGAAAATAAAAATAGTTTCTAAAACAAAAAAAGTAGAAGACTGAATTGATTTACAGTTTTGTAAATGTAATGTCTGCTTTGATAGAAGACACCTCGATTCTCATATCTGCTTGTGCATTTAATCTGTTGCCACATATTTCATTTGAAGTATATAAAGAAAATTCAGCCTATGTAGTTGGAAAAGGGAGTACTCTTTTTAGATAATTGAGAGTATTATTTGAATACTATACCCAAACTTTACAAACAGTAAAGATTATATATAGAATCTAAAGCATATTAGTGACCTTTTATTTATTTTATTTATAAAAATAATAAAGATATATGCTTATTTATTTTTTCTTTTAATAACA
The DNA here is from genome assembly GCF_040939455.1 of Microcebus murinus. NCBI lineage: Eukaryota > Metazoa > Chordata > Mammalia > Primates > Cheirogaleidae > Microcebus > Microcebus murinus. Next base: position 3,057,984 of record NC_134127.1, read on the forward strand.
TTGGTACCAAACAATGAGCTTTTCTTAATATATCATATTAAAATTCATTGGTCTGTCTTGAACTTTGATATTTTACCCATGTATTTTTTTAATGGGTAATAATAATGCTTGTTTTCTAATTTTCATTTTAAATTGTAAAATACACATAAAATGTACCAACTCACCATATTTTTTAAATTAACAAACTTTATTGTTTGGGAGCAGTTTTAGGTTCACAGGAAATTCAAGCGGAAAATACAGAATTCCCATGTAATCCCTGTTCCCACATATGCACACCCTCCTCCACTGTCAAAGTCTGGCCCCACGGTGGTACAGTTGTTACAATTGATGCGCCTACACTGGCACATCATTATCACTCAGTGCCCATAGTTTACGTTAGGGTACACTCTTGGTATTGTGCATTCTATATGGTTTTGACAAATGTATAGTGACACGTATCCACCATCGTACTAGTATACAGAATATTTTCCTTGCCCTAAATATCCTCTGTGCTCTGCCTAGTCATTCCTCATTTCTTCACTAATCCCTAGAAACCACTAATGTTTTTACTGTCTTCATAGTTTTTCCCTTTCCAGAATGCCATGCAGGTGAAATCATATAGTATGTAGCCTCTTTAGATTGGCTTCTTTCCCTTGGTAATATGTATTTGAGATTCTCCTATGTATTTTCATGACTTAATAGTTCATTTATCTTTAGTGCTGAATAATATTACATTGTCTAGATCTACCACAGCTTATTTATGCATTTACCTACTGAAGGGCATCTTGGTCACTTGTAAGTTTTTGCAATTATGAATAAAGTTCCTATAAACACCCATGTGCAGGTGTTTGTATTGACATATGTTTTCAATTCCTTTGGGTAAATACCAAAGAATGTTTTTGCTAGATACCAAAGTTAAAAGTATGTTCAGTTTTACGAGAAAGACCAGTCTTCGAAAGTGGCTGTACTTTGTGTGTTTCCACCAGCATTGACTAAGAGTCCTTGATGTTTCACATCCTAACTAGCATTTGAGGTGTCAGCCTTTGGGATTTTGGCCATTGTAACAGGTACGTAGTAGTAGCACTTTTTTTTTTTTTTTTTAAATTTCAGAATATTACAGAAGTACAAATGTTTTGGTTACATAAATTGCTTTTGCATAGTTTGAGTCAAAATTATAAGTGTGCCCATCTACCAGATAGTGTGCATTGTACCTGTTAGGTGTGAATTTAACCAGCCCCTCCTCTGCCTGTTTTGCCCAGGTTCCTCTTGGCATCTTACAGCACTTTGTTGTATAAATTGTCTCCTCCTAGGACACATTTTTGCAGTTTTCCCCTACATATATTAAAATTTCACTTTCGATATGACCTTGAAGACAATAAAAATTTGTGGAGGTGCATTGTCCCTTAAGAGTCTACTGCTACAGGTGAAGTCTGTGAAAGAATTTAATTTATGCAATGGAAGGTGTCAAAGTCAAATGAAGTATAGAGATGAACCTCTAAATTTACCTTGTTTTATTTGGGAAACAAGAATTGCAATTCAGGACATATATACAGACAGGGTGGTCTTTGGCATGCCTGGAGAACAAAGAGAAGGCTAGAGCTTTTATACAAAAAGAGAAACATTACCTACATTTTGCTCTTTAAGAAAATTTATTGGCTTTAGTAAAGTCTTGGGGAGCTGTCAAGTTCTGATTGCTTAGTGATTGTGATGCATAAAACTATTTTTAGAGTCACAGCAGGTTGTTTTAGCCATTAGATAAAACTGGTTTCAGGTTACAGCAGGTAGTTTCAGAGGCCAGGCTTGCAGATAATTACATTCTTAGAGTAATGTTACATGTCCTGAGTCCTTTTCTCTCCCAACCTCTCACCCCTGTTTTAGTTGGGGATGACAAGAATGACCCAATTCATGTGATCAACTTTTACAAAGTCCAATTCCTTCAGACGAGGTTTAGGGCTGCTAACTTCATCAAGGAAGGGTCAGGGTGTTTAAAAGTTCAAAGTTCCCTTATCTGTGTCAATTCAAGTATACATCTTCAAGAACGCAGGATCTCATTATTTCCTGGACACTACCTTTATTTCAACATAAGAGATCTCACAGGGTTTCACATTTGGATTAGCATTACAAGCCTTCAACCCTAATGTCATGACTCTTAGACATAACTGTCCTGCAGCCACATGATATAAGGAATTTCTTTAGGGTCATGATGGATAATTTCTAATTATCTAACTGTGCTTAAAGTTAGGAGCTTAAAGTCTTAAGCTATTTTATGTTCTTGTATTCTATTTAGGCAACCTAATTTACCATCATATTATTACCAGTGTTGTCATACAGATTAAGTAGCACAGCCCACTTGATCTCGTAATGTCTTATTTCCCATCTATATTCCATCAGGTGATATGATATGTAATTGTGGTGCCATAGATTGCCAGTGTCCCATGTACCTCCAGCAAGGTTGCTATCTATGTGCTCATTAAATATATAAGCACTGTGTCCACAAGCATTCCATTTAAAGGGCCTGTTTTCACTGGCCACTCTTAGAACCAATTTCTATGTCAGTTTGGCATCCAGCTTGAAATAACAGTTATATTCAAGGATTTAATGACAGAGTTCAGTGAAAGCCGTATTCACAGAGGTATGAGCAAGATTAAGACAACAATAAAGGATGATAAATCCACTGTGGAAACTTGTCCACTTTCAGGTGTAAGGGGCAAGGGCAGAGAATGGTGTTGCTGGAACCTGGTGAGAGCTGTAGCTGTTGAAGAGAGGCTCAATAGAAGCTGTGGTTCAGAGAGATGCAGCTATAGCCAGTTCTGAAAAAAGACAATGGGAGTGAAATACCCTGCCTTCTCTTTCTTCTCTCTCTGATCTTTGTGCCAGTGTCTCCCATTTGGCTGACCGCCTCTGTAATCCAGAGGACCAAGAAGCCTGTCAGGCAGTTTGTAAAATACAGCCTCTTGAGCAGAGTTGGCCAAGAAAGGGTGGAGAACGGGAATAGTCAGCCTGAAATAAACACATGTGTTTCTAGACTCTTTGTTCAGTTGATCGGCCTATTCATGGGCCTTTCCAGACTGTTGTAATTTCTGTAACTGTGCTGCGTTTTGATAATTAGGCAGGGTATGCTGTTCTTTTTCAAAATTATATTACCTGTTTTTACCCATTTTATTTTGCAGAACAATTATAGACTAAGTGTAGCATATTTCATAAACAATCCTTTTGGGGTTTTTGAATGAAGTTACCTTGGATTTATAGGTACTTTTGCCATGAATTGAAAATTTCAATGTAAGAAACTTTTAAATTTAGGAATATTGCATATTTTTTATTCAGACCATCTAGATTTCATAGTTTTCTTTATACATTCCTTCTTATGCTTATTCCTAGGTCTTTAATAGTTTTTGTGGGTTTTGTGAATGGGATACTTTTTAAAAATGAGATATATCTAATTAGTCAGCACTGGCATATAATGAAACAATTGAATTTGTTAATTGTATAGTTGGTTTCTTTTATTCTAATTTAAAAAAAATTTGTAGACTATCATATTATTTACATGTAATAGCAGCTTTGTTCTTTTCCACTAGTTTTTAAACCTCTTACATCTAGGCTAGGCCCTATTTATAAATTGTAGAAGTGATACTGATAATATTTGTATTGTTCTTGAATTTAATGTTAATGTTTGTAATGGTTTCCCATGAAATATTTTGTTTATTGTAGGATTCTGACAAATGCTTTTTAGAAAAGTTTTTCTGTTATTAATTTGTCATTTGAAAACATCAGGAACTGCTATATACTTTTGGTTGAAATGTTTTATCACATTAATGGAATTCCCTTCTATTTCTAGTTTGTGAAGAATTTTCATGAATATATGTTGAATTTTATTATATTTTTGCATCTATTGAGATTATTATATGCTTTTTATTTTTCCTTGATATGTTGATAATCACATAATTAATTTTTGTAATGTTAACCTGATACAGTAATTCTAGGATAACTTCTGCTTGGTTACAATGTAAATTTTTGATACACTGATGAATTTGATTTGTTAATATTTTATTTAGAATTTTTGCATCTGTGACTGTGAGATTGACTTATTTTCCTTCCTCATACTGTCTTTGGCTTTATTGTTAAGCTCATATTAGCTTAACAAGTACAACTTTCCTTCTTTGTAGTGGGTGAGTTTTTACAATATAGGAATTGTATTTTCTTTGAGTGGTACAAGTAACCTGTAAAACTATGTAGGGCCTCTTATTTTCCCATTCCTCTTCTGTCTTTTTCATTCCCTCCCTTTATCCTTCGCTTTTCTCCTTCCACATAGGTCTACGCATTACATATTTTTTACTGGGCCATTTTCTATAGTTACATTGTTTAGAAAATTGTCCATTTTACATAAAGTCATTTATAAAATTCTCTTATGAGTTTCCTTTTATAATCTGTTTTAAAAAAATATTTACTGAAATGAAATTCACATAAAATAAATAACCATTTTAAAGCGCAAAGAAGCATTTAGTACATTCCATCACCTTTTTCTGATGCTGTAGTAACCTTGTGTCACCATTTGGAGGGAGCCTGGATTTTGTTTTTTTTTTTTTTTTTTAATTTCATCATATTATGGGGGTATAAATGTTGTTAAAGTTATATATATATATTGCCCTTGTCTTCTCTCCTCCCTCGAGCCAGAGCTTCAAGCTGTCCATCCCCCAGGTGGTGTGCATCACACTCATTATGTATGTAAATACCCATCTCCTCCTCCACCCTCTCACCTGCCTGACACCTGATAAATGATTTTTTCTTTGATTTTTCTTTGTTTTTTTTTTCTTTGACATTTTGTTTACATTTTATATCTTTGCCTTTCCCTAGGAAGGGTTAGAGGTATGCCCTTCCCCTCCACAGTGCTCACCACATCCCTAAGATGTGGGTCTCCCCCGTCAAACCCGGAATATCTGGTGAACCCTACCACCTTTTGAGCACCATAGTCTTAATCAGTCAGTACCAATTTGATGGCAAGTACATGTGGAGCCCACTTTTCTGATCTTGTGTCACCTCACTTTGGATAATGGGCTTCAGCTTAATCCAGGATAGGATAAGCCAGGGGTCCTCAAACTTTTTAAACAGGGGACCAGTTCGCTATCCCTCAGACCATTGGAGAGTGTGCACTGTGGGCCCGGGACGAGTAGGCTGCTAAGCAGGACAGGCAGCGGAGGCAAAAACTCCCAATGGGCTGGATAAACATCCTGGCGGGCGACGCGTGGCCCATGGGCCGTAGTTTGAGGATGTCTAGAAAGCGGTGCTACCTCGTCATGTCTTAGAATTGAGTAATAGTCCATTGTGAACATATACAAAACTTTAATAATCCACTCATGAATTGACGGGCACTTCAGTTGTTTCCATGTCCTCACAATAGTGAATTGTGCTGCCATAAATATTTGGGTGCAGATGTCTTTATAAGTAGAATATCTTATGCTCTTTTGAGTAGATGCCTAACAATGCTATTGCTAGGTCGAATGGTATTTCTATTTCTAGCTGTTTGAGGTATCTCCAAATTCTTTTCCACAAAGGTTGCACTAATTTGCAGTCCCACCAGCAGTGTAAGAGTGTTCCTGTCTCTCCACATCCTCACCAGCATTTGTTGTTTTGGGATTTCTTGATATGGGCCATTCTCACCGGAGTTAGGTGGTATCTCATTGTGGTTTTGATTTGCATTTCTCTAATGATTAGACATGTTGAACTGTTTTTTTTTTTTTTTTTTTTTTTTTTTTTTGAGACAGAGTCTCGCTTTGTTGCACAGGCTAGAGTGAGTGCCGTGGCGTCAGCCTAGCTCACAGCAACCTCAAACTCCTGGGCTCAAGCAATCCTTCTGCCTCAGCCTCCCGAGTAGCTGGGACTACAGGCATGTGCCACCACGCCCGGCTAATTTTTTTTTACATATATATATATATTAGTTGGCCAATTAATTTCTTTCTATTTATAGTAGAGACGGGGTCTCGCTCTTGCTCAGGCTGGTTTCGAACTCCTGACCTCGAGCAATCCGCCCGACTCGGCCTCCCAGAGTGCTAGGATTACAGGCTTGAGCCACCGCGCCCGGCCTGAACTGTTTTTTATATGTTTGCAGGCCATTATTCTGTCTTCTTTGGAAAAGTTTCTGTTCATTTCCGTTGCCCATTTCTTGATGGGGTTGTTTGATTTGTTCTTGTTAATTCTTTTGAGTTCTGGATACATTCTTGTTATTAGACCTTTATCAGAAGTGTAGAGAGCAAATATTTTCTCCCATTTTGTAGGTCGTCTATTTACTCTAATGATAGTTTCGTTGGCTGTGCAGAAGCTTTTTAATTTGATCAGATCCCATTTGTTTATTTTTGTTGCTGTGGTGATTGCTTTGGAGTCTTCTTCAAGAATTCTTTGCCTGGGCCAATGTCTCAAAGGGTTTTCCCAACATCTTCTTCTAGGATTCTTAAGATTTCATGCCTTAGGTTTAAGTCTGTTATCTATCTTGAGTGGATTTTTGTGAGAGGTGAGAGGTAGGGATCCTGATTCATTCTTCTGCTTGTAGCTATCCAGTTTTCCCAACACCATTTATTAAAGAGAGATTCTTTTCCCCATTGTATATTTTTGTCTGCTTTATCAAAGATTAGGTTACCATATGCAGATGGTTTCATCTCTGGAATCTCAGTCCTATTCCAAATATCGATGCTTCTGTTCTTGTGCCAGTGCCAGGCTGATTTAACTATTATTGCTGTATATTACAGCTTGAAGTCAGGAAGATTTATGCCTCCCAGTTTGTTCTTTTTACTTAAGATTGCTTTGGCTATGCAAGGTTTTTTCTGGTTCCATACAAAGTACCACCATCATTCTTTACAGATCTAGAAAAAATAATTCTTCATTTTGTATGGAACCAGAGCCTGGATTTCTGAGTCACTACTTGAATCAGAACTGCTGGTGACTCTCTTCAGATTTTGAATGAAAAACAACTAAGCATTCATTATGTTTAGGCACCAAGACTTCAGGGTGTATTTATTACTATTACATAGCCTGATTAGCCTTTGTTGACTAACATAGAAATTGGAACTTTGCAGTTTGTGCTGCCATAACAAACTTAAAACATATACCTGTGACTTAGCTATTGGGCAATGAGCAGTGGGTGATGGGTAGCAGGTGATAAGAAAATTGAAACCAGTTGGTAAAGTTGAGATTCATGTTAGGAAATCACAAAACATTTGGTAAAATTATAGAAAATTGTATGGTAGACTATGTTGATAATCATGGTAGACATTTGATGACATAATGTTAATAGTAGAGGTTGGTTCCATTTCCCACGTTTGGCAAAGTATTAAAAGAGAGAGATTATCTCAGGAAACAATTGTCCATTTTGCAAATAGAAATAATGGGAATACAACCAGAAATTTGGGGCCTTCCAGGATTTTAAAAGGTGGCTAATTTCAGATCCTCAAAAGCAAGGGATGGAATTTATAAAGGTTTCAACAATAGTAAAAACTCTGAAGTGGATAGAATTACTGAGGATGAAGCTCTGTTTAATTGTTTTATTTGTATGCAGTAAAACTATTGATTTCAATGTTTATATATTTTATTCCCATTCATATTGCAAAATCCTCTTTTTTATTTTGTTTTAATTGACAATAATTATACATATTTATGAGGTATGGTATGATGTTTTGATACATGTATACATTATGTAATGATCAAATCATGGTATTTAGGATATCTGTCATCTCAAACATTTATCATTTCTTTGAGATGAGATCATACATCATTATAACAGATCATTATCTGTTACTGTCTTTTTAAATCATGTGGTTTTATATATTAATAATTGTTGACTTTCCTAGATTCACTTCCATATTTGAGTATAAGCTCTTAACTATGTCTTTAATATATAATTTCTCTCTGAAATAAAACCATTTGTGCATAAAAATCCTTTTTATAATTATTTTGAAATATGCACTATAATATTGTTTACTGTACTCAACCTACTATGCTGTAGAACATTGTATTCCTCCTATCTAATTGTGATTATGTATCTCTTGACCAAATCTCTTCCCATCATCCCCTACTCCTACCTCTCAAGCCTCTGGTAACCACTATTCTACTTTTATGAGATCAGCTATTTTATTTTTATTTCAGAATATTACGGGAGTATTTAGATTTCACAAATCAGTGAGATCATGTAGTATTGGTATTTCTGTGCCTGGCTTATTTCACTTAACATAATGGACTCCAGGTTGCTACAAATGACAGGATTTCATTCTTTTTTATGCCTGTGTATTATTCTATTGTGTACATATATACCACATTTTCTTTATCCATTCATTTACTGATGGACAATTGGATTGATTCAATATCTTGACTGTTGTGAATAATGCTGCGATAAACATGGGAGTGCAGATATCTATTCAACATTCTGATGTCATTTCCTTTGGATAAATATGCAGTAGTGGAATTGGTGGATCATTTAGTAGTTCTATTTTTTTTTTTTATTTCAGGATATTATGGAGGTACAAACATTTTGGTTACATGGTATGACTTTGCCACATCCCAAACATGATTTGAGACGTGCCCTCCCCCACCGCCATAATGCTCACCACATCCATCAGTTGTGAGTTTACCCACCCCCAAGCCTCCTACCCCCCCCAAAATATTACTACTGTGTGAGCACCTTAGTGTTGATCAGTCAGTGCCAGTTTGATGGCGAGTACATGTGGTGCCTATTCTTCCATTCTTGTGATACCTCACTTCGGAGGATGGGCTCAAGCTCTATCCAGGAAAATATAAGAGGTGCCAGATCACCGTAGTTTTTTAATTGAGTAGTATTCCATTGTATACATATACCATATTTTATTAATCCACTCATGGATTGACAGGCACTTGGGTTGTTTCCACATCTTTGCAATAGTGAATTTTGCTACCATAAACATTTGTGTGCAGATGTCTTTATTATAGAATGACTTTTGTTCCTTTGGGTAGATGCTTAATACTGCTATCGCTAGATCAAATGGTAGTTTTGCTTGAGCTCTTGAGGTATCTCCAAATTCTTTTCCACAGAGGTTGCACTAATTTGCAGTCCCACCAGCAGTGTAAGAGTGTTCCTGTCTCTCCACATCTTTGCCAGCAATTTGTTGCTTTGGGATTTTTTGATAAAAGTCAATCTTACTGGAGTTAGGTAATATCTCATTGTGGTTTTGATTTGCATTTCCCTAATGATTAGGATGTTCAACACTTTTTATGTGTTTGCTGGCCATTATTCTGTCTTCTTTTGAAAAGTTTCTGTTCATGTCTTTTGCCCATTTATTGATCGAGTTTTTTGATTTTTTCTTGTTGATTTTTTTTTGAGTTCTAGATAGATTCTTGTTATCAGCCCTTTTTCCCTTTGTGAGTGGCTTCCTATTGCTGCTTCTCTCATAGAACTTATGCTTTCATCATGTGCTGATTATGGGTGGGAAAACAGTGTCTAGAGGGGGAATGCTGATCACTACATCATTGTTTGGCAGTTTCTCTTACCTTCTTTTTTTTTCTTTTCTTTTTTTTTAAATAACATTTTTTTTATTCTTTATTTCTTCTTTTTTGTTTCTTTTTAGACCCTCCAGGAGCTATTTCAAGTTATCTCTTAGCTTCTTGAAGGTAAAGTGGTCAAGTAACTCCTTAATATAACATCAAGGCATTTTTTTTTATTAAAATTTTTTATTTAATGACACATAATAATTGTACCGTGTTTCCCCGAAAATAAGACCTACCCATAAAATAAGCCCTAGCAGGATTTCTAAGCATTTGTGCAATATAAGCCCTACCCCGAAAATAAAACCTAGTAATGGGTGTGGCTACACAGCACATCTGCACAACCCATGCATTTCCTGGCGAAGCGGTAAAGAAGAGGAGCAGTCCTTCTCATCTGCCCCATGAGAGCTCTAGTGCTGGACATTAGAGATTGGGGCCCATGGTTCTAAAGGAAATAGAGTCGCAAGAAATTCAGGATGGAATTCGGGGTTTGGAGAGTTATGATATTCCAGAAGAAGACGACTTAACTATATTTGAATAAATGTAGATTGTTGTACCATACTTAAAAAAAATAATAATACATCCCCTGAAAATAAGTCCTAGGGTGTCTTCTTGAGGAAAAATAAATATAAGACCCTGTCTTATTTTCAGGGAATCACAGTATATTTGTCACTTCAAACATTTAATGATTTTTTTCATTCCTTTTTATTGATATATAATACTTTACATATTTATGGGGTATGTGTGGTATTTTCTTATATGCAGAGTAATGACTGAGTCAAAATATTTAGGGTAGCCATCACTTCATGTATTGATCATTTCTATGTGTTGGGAAAATAGAAAATTCTCTAAGTACTTTGAAATACACAGTACATTGTTGTTAACTATAGTCATCCTACTGTGCTGTTAAATGTTAGAACATACACCTTTTATCTACTGTATGTTTGTACCCATTAACCTACCACTTTTCCCTTCCCCCTCCCACCCACCCATCTACTGTTCCCATCCTCTAGTATGTATTATTTTATTTTCTACCTTGATGAGATCAACTATTTTAGCTTAAACATGTGAGTGAGAACATGTAATATTTGCCTCTCTGTGCCTGGGTTATTTTCATTTAACATAATGACCTCCAGTTCCCTCTATGTTGCTGCAAATGACATGATTTCATTCACTTTTATGGCTGAATAGTATCCTATTTAATATATATATATATATATATATATATATATATATATATATAACATTTTATTTGTCTATTTCATCTGTTCTTGGCCACTTAGGTTAATTCCGTATCTTTGCTATTATGAGTAGTGCTACAATAAACATGTGAGTGCAGATATCCCTTCGATATACTGATCTCTTTTCCTTTGGATAGACCTCCAGTTGTGGAATTGCTGGAGCATATGGTAGTTTTATTTTTAGGTTTTCGAGAAACTTCCATACTGTTGTTCACAGTAATTATACTAATTTACATTTCTATCAACAGCGTTTTTGAGTTCCCTTTTCATCACATTCTCATCAGTGTCTTTTTTTTCTCTTTTTTTAAATTTCAAAATATTAAGGGATTACAAAAGTGTTTGTTACACAGATACACTCTATAATGCTGAAGTCAGGGCTTTCAGTGTGCCCGCTGCCATGATACCCATTCATTATACTCATTAGGTAAGTTTTTATTCCTTATCCTCCTCCCCCACTCTCCCCTCTTAGTCTCCAATGTCCTTTAAGTCATTTTGTGTCCCTGTGCACCCCTTATTATGATTATGATTTAGCTTCCTCTTATTAGTAAGAGCATGTGGTGTTTGTTTTTCCACTCTGGAGATACTTCACTTAGGATGATGGTCTCCAGTTCCACCCACGTTGCTATGAATGATATTATTCTAGTCCTTTTATGGCTGAGTAGTGCTCCATGGTGTGTGTGTGTGTGTGTGTGTGTGTGTGTATCACATTTTCTTATCAACTCATGTATTGATGGGCACTTAGGCTAATTCCATATCTTTGCAATTGTGAATTGTGCTGTGATAAACATTTACGTATAGGTGTCTTTTTGATAAAACGATTTCTTTTCCTTTGAGTAGTTACCCAGTAATGGGATTTTTTTTGGGGGGTCTTTTGAAAAATAGCCATTCTAACTGGGCTAAGATGTTATCTCATTGTGGTTTTCATTTGCATTTCCTGATGACTAGTGATGTTGAGCATTTTTTCATATACCTGTTAGCCATTTGTATGTCTTCTTTTGAGAATTGTCTCTTCATGTTCTCTGTCCACTTTTTGTGTTTATTTTAATTGTTGAGTTGTTTGAGTTCCTCATATATTCTGGAAATCGGTGCATTATCAGATGAATAGTTTGTACATATTTTCTCCTATTTTACAGGTCATCTCTTCACTTTGTTGTTTCTTTTGCTATGCAGAAACTTTTTAGTTCAATATAGTCCCACTTGTCTATTTTTGTTTAAGTTGTCTGTGCTTTTGAGTTCTTAGCCATAAAATATTTGCTTAGAACAATGTCCTGGACTATTTTACCTATGTTTTATTCTAATGGTTTTTTATAGTTTTGGGTATTATGTTTAAGTTGTTAATTCATCTTGAGTTGATTTGGTGTATGGTGGTAGATAAGGGTTCAGTTTCATTTTTTTTTGCACATAGATATATAATTTTACCAGCACCATTTATTGAAGAGAATGTCTTTTCCCCAGTGTGTGTTTTGGTGCCCTTGTTAAAAATCAGTTCACAATAAATATATGTATTTATTTCTGTGTTCTTTATTCTGTTCCTTTGATCTAAGTGTCTACTTTTGTACCCATACAATGCTGTTTTGGTTACCAAAGCCTTGAGTTATATTTGGAGGTCAGATAGTGTGATATTTCTACCTTTGTTGTTTTTACTCAGGATTTCTTTGGCTATTCTGGCTATTTTTTGGTTCCATACAAATTTTAGGATTTTTTTTCTATTTCTGTGAAAAATGGCATTGGCATTTTGATAGAGATTGCATTGAATCTGTATACTACATTAGTTCTTCCAATCCATGTGCATGGGGTGTCTTTCCATTTGTTTGTGTCCTCTTTAATTTCTATCATCAGTGTTCTGTAGTTTTCCTTGTAGAAATCTTTTACCTCCTTGTTTAAATTTACTCCTAAGTATTTTTATTTTTTTGTAGATACTATAAATTAGATTGTATGCTTGATTGCTTTTTCAGCTATTTCGTTATTTGTGATTAGAAAAGCTACTGATTTTCATATGTTGGTTTTGTATCCATCAACTTTACTGAATTTGTTTATCAGTTTTCATAGTTTTTTCATACAGTTTTTCAGTTTTTCTAAATATAAGATTATGTTATCTGCAATGACATTGACTTCCTTTTTTTCAATTTGGATGTCTTTTATTTCTTTCCCTTGCCTGAGTGGTCTGTTTAGGACTTCCAATACTGTGTTGAGTAGGAGTGGTGAAAGTGGGCATCTTGTCTTGTGCCAGTTCTTATAAGAAAGGTTTTAAAGTTTTCTCCGTTCATGATGATGGTAGCCATGGCATTTAATGATTACAGTTACTTTTATTCTCATTTTTTTTGTACCTTTATACCGTGGAATGATACATTTCTACTTCTACTTGTTTTCAGATTTAAGTCACATTTTTTGACCACTGCCTGCAGTAGATTTGAGGAAATCAATATGCTTATTTAGTCTTCCTCTTATTCTGCTACAATTCCTGATGTTGTTCATATGTATATGTGTGTGTATGTGTGTAAATATATATATATATATAATCATGTCTATATCATTATAGCTTTTAACATGTGCATCTATTATATAACTATGATTCCAATGGTTGTCTTAACCTTTATTCTATATTAAAGTTTATTTAATGGTCACTACTAGGCCTTTTGCCACGACTCTACTGACATCTTTATTAGGAGAAATTTGACAGACTTTGTGACTGGCACATGTGAATTATTATTATTTTTTGAGTTTTTACTTGTAAATATTTACATTTTGCCTCTATATTAGAATGACACTTTTGCTGGGTATAAATTTATAGGGTCCTCACTTTGTTTTCTTAAAGTTTTTAAAAGACATTATTATTGAGTCTTTTAACATTAAATACTGTTGTGAAAATTCTCAAGCTGGCCTGCTTTTCTCCCCTTATACCTGCCATGATTTTTTTTTTCCTTTTTATCTCATATTCTCATGGGATTCTTTATCTTGGAATCCCAATAACTTTAGTAGAGTGTTTCTCAGTTTTAATAATTATAATCCATTATTCCTAAAATACATTATACTAGCTAGTCTATTGTTTTAAATATTTTATTTCAGGAAAGTTTTCTTAAAGTATATCTTTGATATTTTGAGTGTGTATTTTCTGTTTTCTTTTGAAACAACACATTTTATGTAAGATGAATACCTCTTCCCCACTAATTTCTTGGTCTTTCATAGTTATCTTCTCTGTTTTTCAAAATAAGTGTTTTCAAGGTTTTTATAGTACATAGTGATGAGCCACCCATACATGCATAAGTAAACCTTATGAAAGGAACTGAAGATATTCATTCAAATTTAAGATGGGGTTATTAACTTTTTTTTTATTTCTTCAGGTTTTAAAAATTCATCTCTACAAATCATAATTCCAGAGAAAATCCAAACAAATACAAAGGACACTTCAGAAATAGAAAACGTAAGAGACATGTTTTCATAATCTAAATGCTTATATGAAATTTCTTATTTTTGTTACATATCTGTGAAATAAGTCAAACCCATTTTAGTATGAATATAAGTATCAAATATTTCTACTGATAAGTAGTTTAAAGTTTTTACAGTAAAAGCAAATATATAAGTCAGAATATTATGTTTTATTTAACATTTGTCATTTACTCATGGTAGATTATTTTTAAAGGTTCATGTACAGGAAATAGTGTAGGAGAATTAAGTGTCTTACCTGAGTAACATCTAGGAGGTCAACATGATTAGAATAATTTTCTTCAAAATGTCTAAGAAAATATCTTTTCACTAAATTTTCCTTTTTCAATCTCCACTCTGGCACTTGCCAGTTCTCAGACAGGAAGAAACCTTTTATTCTGTTATTTTTATTAGAAAGGGAAATATCTTTCATTCATTTATTTGACAAATATTTCTCAGGATTTGCCATGTGCAAAATATATGCTAAGTGTGTTTGGAGATAAAAAAAGAAAGAAAGAAAATTAAGCCCGCCCAACTTGGAAGTGGCCAATCTTTTGATAACACTTCATTTTTTAACAGTCTTATTGAGGTATAATTTACATACCACAGAATTCACCCATTTTAAATGATGATTATTATAGTAGTACATAAATAGTGTTGAGCAAACATTACCACAATCCAGTTGTAGGATATTTCTGTCGCCCTAAAATGTTCCCTCATGCCCATTTGCAGTTCATCCCCAGTCTTTGGAAACCACTGATCTGTTTTCTGTCTCTACAAATTTGTCTGTTTTCTGACATTTCATATGCATGGAAACCTACAAAATGTAGGCCTTTGCATTAGGCTCTTTCACTTAGGTTTATCCACTTTGTACCATTTATCAGATCATTTTTATTTCTTAATAAATGCAGATATACCACATTTTGCTTATCCATTTACCAGTTGATAGACATTGGGATTGTTTTCAGATATTCAATATTATGAATATTATTTAATTAACATTCATATGTGGACATATATTGTCCTTTTTCTTAGATAGATTCTTAGGAGTGAAATTGCTGGGTCATGTGGTAAGTTTATGCTTAACATTTTTAGAACCTGCCATACTGTTTTCCACAGTGACTGTACCAATTTACATGACACATCAGCAATACGTGAGTGTTCCAATTTCTCCACATACTTATGAACATTTGATGTTGTCTGTCTTTTGGATTAAAGCTATTATAGTGGGGTGTAGTGATATGTTATTGTGGCTTTAATTTGCATTTCTCTAATGAATAATTATGTTGAGCATTTTTTATGAACAAGAACTTGAAGATTTGGGAAATACTCAGCCTACCCACATTACAAAAAATGAGAAAGCATGTTCTAGAGAGAGCACCAAAGGTGTAGCTGGATAATCACAGTACAAAGAGAATACTCATGATTTAATTAGCCATCTCAGCTGAAGCCAGCAAGAGGGCTGGGATTATACTAGCAAAAACACTGCCAGCTGGACTAAAGGGAACAGAAAAAATGGGACAGAATGAAGGAAGGCTGTTGGTCTTCTGGGATTCTACAGAACAGGACAGTAGAACTATCTGGCTTCAAATATGCATTATCCTTCAGGAGAAGAGAATGGCCCTGAAGGCGATTCAGAGATCATCATGGCTGCCACTCCGCCACAGGCCCAGGGGCCTAAGCTGCTTTCTCCCTGGTTTCAGAGAGTGGAGCCACCTGCTTGGTCTGAGTGGGCTAGGCTGCCACTGTCCAGTACCTCAGGGCCCAGGACTATGGGGGAAGGGCTACTCCACAGAGCCGAGGGAGATCTGGATTATCTGGACATTTTGTAGAGCATATCATGTTGGATGACCGTAACAATTGCATGAAGTTAATTAGACTGTATGAAAAATGGCAAGCATTCCGGATACCCTCGTAAAATGCATGGCCCCAGAGGGTGTGAGAGAAACTGTATAAATATCCAGGGACCTGAGGCATCAATGCATAAGATTTCAGGGTCTAGTAGTCAGTGGCATGCTGCCACATCCCTTCAAAAATAAAGGACAAATAGTCGCACCTTCTGCCTTCTGTCACTAAGGAAGAGCCACAACACTTGCTGGGCCTCTTGGTTTGGAGGCAGCACAATTTGCATTTTGAAATACTACTCTGATCCATTTATTGGATGATTGAGAAGTCTGCTACCCTCAAAGGGAGTCTGGAATAAGAAAGCTCTACATGAGGTCCAGGTTGCAGTACTAGCATCCCTGCTGCTTGGGCTATTCGAAGACCCCTTGATATTAGAGGTACCTGTGGTGCAGCAGGTGCTGTGTGCAGTCTCAGGCCAGCCTCAGTGGGACAGTTGAGTGCAGAACCCTGGGCTCCTGGAGCAGGGCCCTGTTGTCCTCAGTCGAGAACCATATGCCATTCAGAAAGTGGCTTTGGGTGTGTTAACGGTTTTAACAGAGACTGAGAATCTGATCGTGATACATTGGATAATGACTTTGTGACCAAAGCTTCCCATCACGAGTAAGTGCTGTTAGATTCACCAGGTCATACAGTTGTTGTGCCAGCAGCAATGCATCTGATGCTGAGACTGTGTAGGTCCAGAGGGCACAAATAAATTGAGTGAATAGATCTCCACCTCACCCTCTATTGTATTCATTAATGCCTCTCTTTTAGCTCCCACCTGTGGACTCATGGGAGGTCTCTATAAGGATGTAATAAAAGAAGGAAACTTAAATTGAGCTTGGTTCGTTAATGGGTTGACTTGGTACATTGTTGCAAAGCAAAACTGGATTGTTGCTTCACTATAACCCAACTCTTAAAGACAGTGGTTAGGGGAAATCCTCCCAGTGGGAAGGCTTCAGGTGGTACAACTGGTTATCCACTTTGTGGTGAGAAGGAAGTAGCCCAAGATAAAAATATACACGGACTTGCGGGCTGCGGTGAATGGATTGGCTGTTTTGTCAGGCCCTGGAAAGGGCAATATTGGAAGATTAGTTTGAGGAAGAAGCGCATGAATGGACCTGTGATAGTGGGTACAAATTGTGGAGATCTTGCTTTCATGTGAGTGCACACCAGGGAGCATCCCCTGGGGAAGAGTCAGGAAATAAGCAAGTGGATGGAATGAGGCAGTCAGCTGATGAATGTCAGCCTCTGTTCTCGGCTGCCCTGTGCTTGCACAAATGGTTTCAGGAATGAAAGAGCCACCACGGTGGTAAAGAATGAGGCTATGCACAGGTCCAACAGCACAGACTCTCTCTCCCCAAGGCTATAGTTACTGCCACTTCTGCATCTCTGATCTATTAGTGATAGAGATTGATGCTAGACACTAGATATCATACCATCACTTGAGGAGGTCCACTGTCTCTAATATCTGTTAGTATGTTGAGTACATCAGACCCTTTTTATCCTAGAGGGAGCAAAGGTTTGTCCTTACTGTTCTTGACACACGTTTCTGGGTATGCGTTTGCACCTCCTGCCCTCAGTAGCTTGGCTGGCATCACTCTCTGCAGTGCACTGGCCAGCCCTGCTATCCAGGGTCTTATCAGGGCTTGATTTGTGGGCATGGGATCAGGTCAAGGATACACTTTATGGCAAATAAAGTGGGCACGTAACCATGGCACCGTCCAGAAGCATCGGCGTGCTGGAGTAATGAATTGGCTGCTTAAAGATGCAGTTAAACTCCAGCTGGGAAATGGCCTTTTGCACAGATGGGGTATTATACTTTAGAGTTAGTGCATACATTAAACAAATGACCCTTGTCCAAGGATTGCAAAGTGGTTGTAGAAATGCCCCTGCTTGTCGCCACTTGTTCTGAACAACGTGGGGTTATTTGATTCTGTTGCCTACAGCCTTATGCTGTGAGGGTTGAAGGTTCTGGATCCCAGTGAGAGGGCTTCTACCAGGGAACATAGTAAACCTCCTGCTAAAGTTAAAGCTACAACTGCCTTAAGGTAGTGTTTGGCTCTTCAAGACAATAGAACAGGAAGGAAGGAAGGAAGGAAGGAAGGAAGGAAGGAAGGAAGGAAGGAAGGAAGGAGGGAGGGAGGGAGGGAGGGAGGGAGGGAGGGAGGGAGGGAGGGAGGGAGGAGGGAGGAGGGAGGGAGGAGGGGAGGGGAGGGGAGGGGAAAAGGAAGGGAAGGGAAAAAGGAAGGGAAAGGGGAAAAGGAAAGGAATTGACAAACTGGCAGGATAAGTAACTGGTTTTCTGTGATCTTCATGCGGAGTTAGGGTTGCTGCTGAATAATGGAGGCAGAGAGACCCGTGTTTGGCATGTAAATGATCCACCAGGACTTTTAAAAAGTTCTCATGCCTAGTTCTAACTGTAAATGGGAACATACAGCAAGGATTGTCTGATGATCGTGACTGGAGGCTGAGGACCTTCTGGGAGGTGCGTCTGGATCACCTCATGCACCCCATCAGGCAGGCCACTTAGAAAAGCAGAAATGATGGCTGAGGGTGAGGGGTGAAGACAATCTAGAATAGACGGCAGAGCAGGGAGGTGATAAGTACCAGGGGTGTCAGGATCAGGGCTCTTAGGGCAGAGATGTAGGAGGAGGTGTTGGTGTGTCCCCATCCCCCAGTCCCTTGCCAGAATCACTTTACCAGTTTGGTTTGGGTCGTCCACCCCCTGGCTCATGGAGTACAGCAGCAAGAGTTAGCAATCTTCTCTGGGGAATTACCTCTGGGTTATTGAGTTACTTCCCTTGGAGTTTCCTGGGAGTTACTTCCTGAGTGCATACCCCAGGGAAGCCCTTCAGCCAAAGAGTAATTGGTAAGGGGATATAAAACCACAGCTCCCTTGCCTCAAGGTGGGAAAGAGTCTGGCCCACAAAACTCCGGAGCTCCCTCCCCCAGCGGATCAGCCGGAGGCTAGAATGGACTTGAAATCATACCTACTTTAGCTTCATGTCTCTCCCTATCCTGCTTCTCTCACTCCCTTAAAAGATTATCCTGAGAGGGCTCCTGCAATAAAGCACTTGTAAACGGATCCATGTTTCAGACTCTACTTCTAGGGAGTCCAACCTAAGACACCATCCAACAGGTCCATGTCTTTTGTGAAACAGAAAGGTGAATTTTCAATGTAGGTTGCTGTAAATTCAGGTAAATCTACTTTGTTTAATTCCCCAAATGCCTAAAGGTCATAGGGGTTCCAGACCTTTACTGAAATATGTTTTGAGAAGGTATTCGGGTATTATATGAGGTATATATATATACCTCATATATTCGGGTAATATATGAGGAGGTGACCAGGAAGAGAGTTTTCTGAGTGTTTTGAGGTTATTCCAGTACTTTGCAAATAACATTCTGGTACACTTATTTGAAAAATCACATGGGGAAAGTCTCAGAAAAGATGGACTTTTTTTCTCTTTTTAGTTGACACGTAATAATTGTGCATATTTATGGGATACAGAGTGATATTTCAATACACATATGACGTGTAAAGAACAAATTAGGGTAATTAGCATATCTGTTACCTCATTTACCACTTCTTTGCATTATGCACATGAAAATCCTCTCTTCTAGCTTTTTGAAAATATCCCATAAATTACAGTTAACCATATACACACTACAGTGCTGTAGAACACCAGAACTTACTCTTCTATCTAGCTGTAATTTGTTTCCGTTAACCTCTCCCCATCCTCCTCTCCCCCAGACCTTCCTAGCCTCCAGTACTCACAACTCTACTCTCTGTTTCCATGGTCTCAAAATTTATTTTAGCTCTCACATATTAGTGAAACATACAGTATTTGGGGTGTTTTTTTGTGCTTGATTTATTTTGCTTAACATAATATCCTCTGGGCTTATCCATGTTGCAGCGGATTACAGGATTTCACCCTTTTTTATGGTTGAATAGTATTTAATTGTGTATATATGTCACACTTTCTTATCTGTTGATGGACACTTAGTTTGAATCCATGTATTAGATATTGTGAATAGTGCTGCAGTAAACATGAGAGTGCAGGTATCCCTTTGATATACTGATTTCTGTTCCCTTGGATCAATACCCTCTAGTGGGATTGCTGAATTATATGATAGTTCTGTAGTTCTGTTTTTAGTTTTTTGAGAAATCTCTGTACCGTTTTCTATAATACTAATTGACATTCCCAACAACAGTTTTTCCTTTTCCTACCAGTAAGAGTTCCCTTTTCTGCGCATGCTCACCAGAAAAATAACAAATGTTATTTTTTTCCCTTTTGATAATAGCCATTCTAACTGGGGTGATATGAAATTTCACTGTGGTTTTGATTTGCATTTCCCATGAGGGAAATGGGATATTGAGCATTTTTCATATACCTGTTGGCCATTTGTACATTTGTATGCCTTCCTTTGAGAATGGGATTTTGTTTTGTTTTGTTTTTTGCTGTTGAGTTTTTTGAGATCCTTGTATACAAGGATCAAGAATATATTCTGGATATATTCATTCTGTCAGATGAATAATTTGAATTATTTTCTATCATTCTACAGGTTGTCTTTTTACTTTGTTGATTGTTTCCTTTGCTGTGCAGAAGCTTTTCAGTCTAATACAGTCCCATTTGTCTATTTTTGGTTTTGCTGTCTGTGCTTTTAAAGTCTTATCTGTAAAGTCTTTGCCAGACAAATGTCTGGAAGCATTTCTCCTGTGTTATTTTTCCTAGTCATTATATAGCTTTGAGATTTACAATTATGTTTTTAACTCATTTTGAGTTGATTTTTGTATATTGTGAGAGAGAGAGGGCTCTAGTTTCATTCATCAGCATGTGGATATCCAATTTTCCCAGCACCATTTAGTAACGTGGGTATCTTTTCCCCAGTGTATGTTCTTGATGCCTTTGTTGAAAATGAGTTGGCTGTAAATATGTGGATTTACTTATTTTGAATTCAGGTGGTGAGATGGATCTCTGTTCTTTTTGCTCAGGATTGCTTTAGTTATTCGGCATCTTTTGTGATTACATATGAATTTTAGGATTGTCTTTTCTATTTCTGTGAAGAATGTTATTGGTATTTTGATAGAGATTGCATTGAATTTTTAGTTTGTTTTGGGCTGTATGGTCATTTTAACAATATGAATTCTTCCAATTCATGAGCATGAGATGCCTTTCCATTTTACTTTGTCCTCTTCAATTTCTTTCATCAGTGTTTTTTAGGGTTTTTTGTAGGGATATTTCACCACCTTGGTTAAATTTATTTTTATGTAATTTATATTTTTGTAGCTATTGTAAATGATATTATTTTCTTGATTTCTTTTTGAGGTGGGTTGTTATTGGTGTATAGAAATGCTACCGATTTTTGCATATTTTTGTGTTTTGCAACTTTACTGAATTCATATTTCAGTTCTTTGAGGTTTTTTGGTAGAGTCTTTAGTTTTTTCTATAAACCTGATAACAAAGGACAATTTTACTCCCTGTTTTCTGATTTGGATGCCTTTTATTTCTTTCTGTTACCTAATTTCCCTGGCTGGGACTTCTAGTTCTATGTCGAGTAAGAGTGGTGAGAGTGGGCATCCTTGTTCCAGTTCTTCCAGTAAAGGGTTTCAGCTTTTCTCCATCCAGTGTGACGTTAGCTGTGGGTTTGTCATATATGGGCTTTATTATGTTGAGGTATGTTACTTCTGTGCCTAGTTTGTTGAGAGTTTTTAATGATGAAGGGATGTTGAATTTTATCAAATGCTTTTTCTGCACTTATTGAGATAATCATATGGTTTTTGTGCTTCATTTTGTTGCTGTGATATATCACACTTATTCATTTGCATACATAGAATTATCCTTGCATCCCTGTTGATCGTGGTATATTCTCTTTTTGATATGTTCTTAGATTCAGTTTGCCAGTGGAGCAATTAAAAGTGGTGAATTTTTGCGTCTGTGTTTATCAGGGATATTGGCCTATAGTTTTCTTTTTTGTTACACCTTTGTCTGCTTTTCTTATCACAGTAATACTGGCTTTGTAGAATGAGTTAGGAAGGGTTCTCTCCTCTTTAATTTTTTGTAATAGTTTGAGAAGCATTGGTGTTAGTGTTTCTTTAAAAGTTTGGTGGAATTCAACAATAATGCCATCTGGTCCTAAGCTTTTTATTACTGATTCAATCTCATTCTTGTAATTGGTCTATTCAGGTTTTCTATTTCTTTCTGGTTCAGTCTGGGGAGATTGTGTGTGTACAGGAATTTATCCATTTCCTCTAGGTTTTCCAGGTTTTTAGCACACAGCTGTTCATAACAGTCTCTAATGATCCTATTTATTTCTTTGGTATTACTTGTAATGTCTCCTTTTTCATTTCTGATTTTGTTTATTTGGATGTTTTCTCTTTTTCCTTGGTTATTTCAGCAATTAATTTATTAATTTTGCTTGAACTTTTCAAAAAGCCAAAGCTTTTTGTTTTGTTGATACTTGTATTTCTTTTTAGTCTCTATTTCATTTAGTTCTGCTCTGATGTTTTGTTTTTGAGACAGAATCTCACTCTGTCACCCCAGCTAGAGTGCAGTGGCATCATCATAGCTCACTGCGACCTCAAACTCCTGGGCTCAAGCAATTCTCCTGCCTTAGCCTCCCAAGTAGCTGGGATTACAGGCGTGCAAGACCATGCCCAGCCTTTTTTTTTTTTTTTTTTTTTTTTTTCATTTTTAGTAGAGGCAGGGTCTCATTCTTACTCAGGGTGGTCTCCAACTTCTGAGCTCAAATGATCCTCCTGTCTTGGCCTCCCAGAGTGCAGGATTATAGGTGTGAGACACTTGCCTGGCAAGTTCTGCTCTGATCTTTATTATTTCTCTCCTTTTAATAATTTTGGGTTTGGTTCTTGCCTTTCTTGTTCCTTGAGGTGCATTGTTAGGTTATTTATCTGAAATCTTTCTCTCTCTTTTTTTTTTTTTTTACTCTGTAAAGTTTATTTGTGGAGCTATGCTTAAATACTATTCTCTCAGCTTTTACCCAGAATTAATATGTGAATAGTTTTTAAATATCTGTGAAACTTGCATGTAGGATATTGTGCATCATTTATCCTTTTATACAAAAGCTTTGATGGTATATTCCTGATGCCACCCAGGGACAGAAAAAAGTTTATTTTTTTCCGAGAAACTGATACATGTACTAGCACTAGGGTAATATGAGTCAGGTAACACTATATGTTTTTTAAAAGTTTTTTTATTTTTCTGTTTTTATTTTTTTATTTTTTAAGTTCAAAATATTAAAGGGATACAAATGTTTCTGGTTGTGTGGATTGCTTTTGTAATGCTTGAGTCATAGCTATGTGTCCCTATCACCCAAATAGTGTTCACTGATGAATTAATGCCTTTTACAATAATTTGGATGGAATTAGGGACCACTGTCCTAAGTGAAGTATCTAAAGAATGAAAAACTAAATACACATGTACTTGTTATTAAATTGGAACTAACTGATGAGCACACATGTGCACAGAAGGAAGTAAACTCTAGAAATCAAGCAGGAGGAGGGGAGAGGAGTAGAGGGGCAAAAACATACATAAAAGGTACAATATCTGAGATCTTTTTACTTTTTTGATGCAGGTGTTTATTGCTATGAAGTTCCCTCATAGCACTTTTTTGCTCAATCCATAGGCTTTGGTAAGTTGTGTTTCCATTTTCATTTGTTTCAACAATTTTTTTTATTTTTTCTTAGTTTGTTCCTTGATCTAATGGTCATTTGGGATCATGTTTAATTTCCATGTATTTGTACAGTTTCCAAATTTTCTTTTGTTATTGATTTGTAGTTTTATTTCATTGTTGTCTTTGAAAACACTTGATATGATTTCAATTTTTTGAGACTTGTTTTGTGACTTGGTGTATGGTCTATCCTGGAGAATGTTCCACGTGCTGATGAGAAGAATGTATATTCTGCAGTAGTTCTATGAAATGTTCTGTAAGTGTCTGTAAGGTCCATTTGGTCTAAAGTATACTTTAAATTTAACATTTCTTTGTTGCTTTTCTGTCTTAACAATCTGTCCA
Source organism: Microcebus murinus (assembly GCF_040939455.1). Classification (NCBI taxonomy): domain Eukaryota; kingdom Metazoa; phylum Chordata; class Mammalia; order Primates; family Cheirogaleidae; genus Microcebus; species Microcebus murinus. The sequence continues at coordinate 3,082,040 of NC_134127.1, forward strand.
TTGCTGACAGTGGGGTCTTGAAGTCCCCAATATTATTATATTGGGGTCTATCTCTCTCTCAACTCTAATACTATTTGCTGTATATATCTGGGTGGTTCAGTGTTTGGTTTATGTATGTTATAATTCTTATATCCTCTTGTTGAAATGATCCCTTATTATATAATGACCTTCTTTTTTTCTTTTTCTTGTTTTTGCCTTAATGTCTGTTTTATCTGATATAAATACAGCTACTCCTGCTCACTTTGGTTTCTATTTGTGTAGAATATCTTTTTCCATACCTTCACTTTCAATCTATATCTTTATTTATAGGCGAGTTTCTTATAGGCTGCATATAGTTGGGTCATGTTTTTAAATTCAGCCAGTCTATATTTTTTAAATGAGTAATTTAATCCATTTACATTTAGATTATTATTAATAAATATGAATTTATTCCTGTCATTTTGTTAATTGTTTTCTGATTATCTGTATATTCTTTGTTTTTATCCCTCTTATTATTTATTGCTGTGATTTAGTCTTTTTCTGTAGTTGTATCATTTGACTTCTTTCTCTTCTCATTTGTGTGTCTGCTCTATCAGTGAGTTTTATACTTTTGTGTGTTTTCTTTATGGTAGATATTGTCCTTTCACTTCTAGATGTGGATCTCCTTTAAGGATTTCTTGTAGCACTAGTCTAGTGGTGATTAATTCCCTCAATTTTTATGTGTCTGGAAAAGACTTTATTTCTCCATTTTTGAAGGATATCTTTGTTGGGTATAGTATTCTTGGCCCAGAGTTGTTTTGTTTCAGCACTTTGAATATATCATCACATTCTCTCATGGCTTGTAAGGTTTCTACTGAGAAATACACTGTTACTCTGATGGGGATTCCCTTATATGTGACTCGATTCTTTTTCTGTTCATAGAATTCTCTTTTTGTTTTTGACTTTTGCCATTTTGACTACAATGTGCCTTAGAGAAGAACTTTTTGGATTGAGTCTACTAGGTGATTTTAGTTTTCTGTATCAGATGTGTATATCTTTTGTATGATTTGTGAGGTTTTTAGCTCTTATTATTTCATTAAATAGGTTTTAAATAGGTTTTCTGTTTTCTATGCCTTTGCCCATTTCTTCTCCTGAAATCCTCCAAATTTTAGTATTTGTTGGCTTTATGATGTCCAATATATCATGTATACTTTATTCATTCTTTTTTATTCTTTTTTTTTCAATCTGACTGGGTATTTCAAAATTCTGTCTGCAAATTCAGTAATTCTTTTTTCTGTTTGATCTAGTCTTGTTGAAGCTCTTGATTGTATTTTTTATTAAATTTATTAAATTATTCAGTTCTAGGATTTTTGTTTGGTTCTTTTTTATGATATATATCTCTGTTGAATTTCTCCTTCAGATCATCAATTATTTTCCTGATTTCTTTGTTTTGTTTATCTGTGTTCTTTTTTATCTCCCTGAATTTCCTTAAGTTTATTGTTTTGCATTCTTTTTAAGTCTTTTAATAGATTTTCTTTTGTTTGAGATCTGTTACTAGAGAATTATGTTCCTTTCATGTTGTCCTGTTTCTTGCTTTTTTAATGTTTCTTGTGTCCTTACATTGATATCCATGCCTCTGGTGTAATAGTCACTTCTTCTCTGGATTGGCTTTCCTGTGAAAGCCAATCCAGAAAAAAAAAAATGAACCACTTTTGATGATTAAGAAATCATCATGCCATCTTGATGATGTCTCAGGGATGAAACTTCTTAATCATCAAAATTGGTTCATTTGCCTGTTATACAAATTAAAACAAGAATTTCCTGTATTTTTTCAATACCATTAATCCGCCCTCTACACTCTTTAGAGATCTACCCCAGTTTTTCTATATAGCCTAAAAACAAAAGGCATTTCATGATAACTCCCTTAGTTAGAAGTATAGTTAAAGGAAGTATTCCTTCATACTAACATCTACTAACATCTTAATTAATTACTATAAGAGGTTTTTGTTTTGAGAAAACAAAATATTCATCCAAGGACTGCATAGGGTCAAGTTCACAGATCAAGTTCACTTTTAAAAAATGATAAAGATGTTCCAGGATCTGTGTTTAGTTATCACATTCAGGTCATACTCAGTAAGGAACTATTTTCTCACCAATGCAAATTTTAAAAGTAGGATACTTTCCTGCTTCAGTATAAGGATCTTCTTTTTGGTATTTCTGCCTTATATCTGACACCTGCCTGCTTTGCTTCTTTCCTCAATGTATTTTTGATTTTTCTTCTTTTGAAAATAATCTTTAACAATTTTGGGATAATTTTAGACTTACAGAAAAATTGCAAAGATATTATCTGAGAGTTCCTTTGTACTGTTTACTTACTTTCCCCTAATGTTAAATCCTATATAGCCATGTTGATACCTTACATTTATTAAATATAAGAAATTAACATTGGCACTTAACTAGTCAGCAGACTACTTTATTGGATTATACCAATTTTTCCTCTAATGTGCTTTTTCTGCTCCAGGATCCCACCTAAGAAACTACATTGCATGAATCCCAGTGCCCTTTACTCTGTTTCTCATTCTTTTCTTGTTTTTCATGACCTTGACAATTTTGAAGAGTATTGGTCAGGTATATTGTAGAATACCCATCAATTTGGGTTGGTCTGATATTTTCTCATGATTAGTGAGTTTTAGGGAAGATTACCATAGAGGTGAAGTACTCGTCTCATTACATTATATTGGTAGGGGTTGGGGCGGAGGTGGAAGGGGAAGGGAGTGATTATAGCAACTTGATTTATCACTATTGATGTTAATCTTCTGGTTTCATTTTTGACCTGGTAACTACCTGCCTCATTCTTCTTTGATTTGTACAGTATCTTGGTTGCTTCTTATTTTCAGAGATCCTTGAGTGCTTATCTTTTTCTGTACTTTTTCTTTGTTTTGATATTTATGTCCTTTTCATTTTTATATGCTTTAACTAATTTTTCTTTTCACTGATGCTCTAACTCGTGCATTTCACTTGCTCCTTCTTGTTGGATAGAATGTCATCACTCAGGTTCACTGAACTACAGATTTTCCAGCCTGTTGTCATCCGTGTTCTAACTTGAAATTAGTAGTGATAGAATAAAAGATAATATAAAATTTTATTGAATAATCTACTTATGAATATAGGGAACAGGCAATATATCCTAGGAGGACTTTTAAGGAAATGATTAAATAATTTTTGTGCCTGATAGAGTAATCTTCACTGATTTATTGTCCCAATGATGCCACCTAAATAAGCATTATAGCATAGCACATAGTCTATTCTTTCATCAGAATTAACAGTTTAGTTACAGGTAGATTTCTAATCCTATGTAAATCCTCAGGTTGAGTTTATTTTTGTGGAAATAATAAGAACGGATTATAAAGTAAATCTTAATTTTTTTTGGTAATTTGTTGCAGATTTAATCAAATGTAGCAATTAAGATATTTTAAGCATTGTTTGGAGGGATTAATTGATATAAATTGTTATTTAGCTTCTTAATATTAACATTGTCTTCACTCTCAGTTGTTCTGGATTCTCTAGGAACAGATATCCTATATTATTCCAATAGATGAGAGACCATATACTGTACACCTTAAGCAAAGGTAATTTTTTAGTTTTTAGTTTTGGGTTTCATTTTATTTCTATGAAGTTGTTTATAATAAAAAAAGGAGTATGGAGAAAAATAAATGAATTTGTTATTTAAATTTTTAGTTTTCTCAGGTAAACAAATGCTCTCCTGTGACTTAATTAAACTTTTGTTTCTAATGGCTGAAGTAGTCTTTTGTACATGGGAGTTAGGAACAGAAGAAATAGGCACTCATCTCCTGAATACTGGTCTATATGATATTAAGTTGGCAGGACCAGCACGAGCTTTATACCCAGGGCAGGATGTCACAAAAAGAAGTAAATCTGTGACTGATATCATCAGTGAGGGTTTTACCAGAAAGGTGGGACCACCATGAGGGATGGGGGGTAGGGATTTAATATAGAAATCAGACCTTACACTGTTGGAGAGCTGGTGAATATTTCATGGAGAATAGTACCTAGCTGTGTGCCACTTTTTAGAGAATTAAGAAAATCATTGAAGTAGTTTTCTGTAGGATTTAATTCTCTGATGGAAACCCAGCTGAGAAAGGCTGGCTTGGAAGTCATTTGTGCCATTCAAGAGCTTCAGTTAAATTTGGGGAATAGAACTAGACTGCATGCTATTTGGGCGAGGTGGATTATGCAAAACTGGAGGTAGCAAGTAAAAATAACTTCTTCAAGAACATTGGGCAGAGAAAAAAGAGGCTTAGTTGAGTATTTCTTAAAGAAAAAACAGGAAGTGTTTTTGTGGCTGAGGGGAAGTTTCTTAAAGTGAGAAAAAGAGATGAAAGGTGTAAATAAGTAATTCATTGTGTAAGATACTAAGGAATTCTCCCAAATAAAGGGTTGACTCACTTATTTAGACAGAAGAGAAGAAGAATATGATGTATGCTAACACAAAGAACTTTTGAAGAGTATAAGAGGGAACGTGAGAGAATTCTCATTGTATTTGAACGTCTTATTACGACTATACACATTGTTAAGAGTTGTAGGGACTGGAGCTTGGGAGGTGGATAGTGCAAATGTATATTGTTTTGGGACATTACCTGCATAGTTATTATGACAGCCTAATGACAATTAGAAAGTTATCGCAAATAGCTTTATATAAGAAATAATGGGAAACAGAACTATGACTATATAAAGATAAGGAATTTTTGTTTGTGAGAAATGCTGATGTGGCAGAATAAAAGATTTATTAATAGATTAAACCTAGTGGTAGTAAGGATTTGGCAGGGTAGAGGGAGGGGAAGAATATATCTGAATCTAGGGAAATATGGGCTCATTCTTAAAGAAGCTGGTTATGATGTATTTGTGGGACATCCCAGGGAAAATGTCCAGTAGGCAGTTAATTTAGTTTAGAACATGGGAAAAAAGTGTGGTTTCAGCATTCTTTCATTATAAAAACTCTCAACAAATGAGATATAGAAGGAATGTACAACCCAATAAAGTCATATATGACAGCACCACAGCTAACATCATACTCAGTGATGAAGAGTTGAAGCTTTTCACCTAATATCAGGAACAAGAGAAAGATGCCCACTCTCACCACTTATATTTAAGGTAGTATTGGAAGTTCTAGCCAGAGCAATTAGGCAAGAAAAAGAAATGAAAGTCATCCTAATAGGAAGGAAAGATGTTAAATTTTTCCTGTTTGCAGATGACATGATCTTTTATATATGAATATACATATATATGAAATATATAAAATCCCTGAAAACTCTACCAAAATACTGTTAGACCAATAAATGAGTTTAGTAAAGTTGTAGGATATAAAATCAACATCCACAAATCAGTAGCATTTCTATATATTAATAATAAACTATCCAAAAAAGAAATCAAGAAAACAATCCCATTTATAATAGCTACAAAAATAAAATACTTAGGAATAAATTTAACCAAGAATGTGAAAGAACTGTGCACTGAAAACTACAGAACATTAATGAAAGGAATTCAGGAAGACATCAGTGGAAAGATATCTCATGTTCATGATTGAAAGAATTAATATGGTTAAAATGCACATACTGTCCAAAGTAATCTACAGATTCAATACAAACCCCATCAAAATTCCAGTGACATTTTTCACAGAAATAGAAAAATAATCCTAAAATTCCTATGGAATTACCAAAGACCATGAATAGCCAAAGTAATCTTGGCCAAAAAATACAAAGCTGGAGGCCTCACACTATCTGACGTCAAAATAAACCACAGAGCTATAGTAATTCAGGCCATCTTCTTATATAGGTAGTGAATGAAGCCACAGAAATGAACAATATAAATCTATAGAGGTGGGGTGATTGTTAAAGGTGAGAAGGAACAACAGCCTAGTATTGAATGCCACGGAAACATTTTAGGGATGCAGGAAGGATCCCAGTAAAGGGACTTCATAAAGTTAGAAGGAAACACATAAAGGAAACCAGGAGGAAGTGGTATCATTTACACTGAGGAAGAGATGGTTTAAAGAAAGGGATGTGGTTTGAAGTGCTTCAGAGTATTTTTACTTGGCTTCAAACTGCCCTTTGGAGTTGACAGCTGGGAGGTCAATAGTAGCCTTTGTGAGATCAGTTTTCATGGCAGCTTCCCAATAGAAGCTAATCTGGGGCATTGAGTTAAGTTACCTTGGGTTGAAGAGTGAGCATGAAGTGAGGCAGCATAACTAAAATAACATAATAAGTATAGGGATGATATAGCATAGTTGAACTTAGACTTGAAGTGTCAGTACATATGCTCAGATTAATATGACTTTTACATAATAATCTTCCACTTCATTATAATATATGCATGTAATATATATGTGTGGTAGGAAAACTTAGAAAGAATGTAAGAAAAGTCTCATAATCATACATCCAGTTCATATCTTTTAAAATTTTAAAATGCTTTGCCCTCTTCTTACAGTACCTTCTTATTTTCTTTAAAGGGGTCTATTCAGTTAGGAAAACTATTTTGAGTAAATGTGTATTGGTTTCTGTAAAAATTAAATTTTTGTGTAAAGAAAATACTACCTTTATGGCAGAGGTTGAGAAACTTCTTTAAAGGTCCAGATAGTAAATATTTTAGGCTTTGAGGGCCATATGGTTTTTGTCAAAACCACTCAACCTCTCTGCTCTTGTAGCAAGAAAACAGTCATGATAATATGTAAGTGGATGAGTATGGCTGTGTTCCAATAAAATTTTATTTACAAAACATAGGGTGGGTGAGATGTGCACCATCTGGGGGATGGTCATGCTGGAAACTCAGACTTCTGGGGGGAGGGGGTGAAAGGGCATTTATTGAAATCTTAAAATCTGTACTCCCATAATATGCCGAAATAAAAAAAAAAAAAAGAATAAAAACATAGGGTGGGTCAGAGTTTAGCTTAAAGTGTCAATTTACTGACTGTTGCTTTATATGTTTCAAAAAGAATTATTTAAAACATTTTCTCACTCTTTTTTATATTCAGATATTTTGTAGCAGATAATTTTATGGTTTATTTATATAATCAAGGATCTGTGAATTCTCAGTCTTCAAATATTGAGGTAAGATTTAAGTTCTATGTTTTAAAGATTTTTTAAAAACACTTTTTACATTAAATAAGTACTTTCATTTTATGTTTTTATTTACTTTATTTTTTTAAATTTAAGAATATTATAGAGTACATATGTTTTGGTTACATAAATTGCTTTTGTACTTTTTGAGTCAAAGTTATAAGTGTGCCCATCACCTAGATAGTGTGTATTGTACCCATTAGTTGTGAATTTACTCATCCCCTCATCCCCCTCCCACCTGCTTGATTTCCAATGAATGTTATTTTCATATGTGCACATAAGTGTTGATTGATTAGTTCTAATTTAGTATTGAGTACATGTGGTATTTGTTTTTCTATTCTTGTGATACTTCACTTGAATAACGGTCTCCAGTTCCATCCAAGTTAATACAAGAGGTATTCAACCATTTTTATGGTACAAATATATCACATTTTTATTAATCCTCTCATGTATTGATGGGCATTTCGGTTGTTTCCACATTTCGTAGATTGTTAATTGTGCTGCTGTAAGCATTCAAGTGCGGGGATCTTTTTTATAGAATGTCCTTTTTTCCTTTGGATAAATACCCAGTAGTGGGATTGCTGGATCAAATGGTAGTTCTACTTTTAGTTCTTTGAGGTATCTCCATACTACTTTCCATAGAGGTTATATTAGTTTGCAGTCCCACCAGCAGTGTATGAGGTTTCCTGTCTCTCTGCATCCACATCAACATTTGTTGTTTGTGACTTTTTGATAAAAGCCATTCTCATTGGAGTTAGGTGGTTTTGATTTGCATTTCCCTGATGTTTAGAGATGTTGAGCATTTTTTAATGTGTTTGTTGCCCATTAGTCTATATTCTTTTGAAAAGTTTCTGTTCAAGTCTTTCACTCACTTTTTTTTTATTTTTTAATTTTTTTTTATTTTTTTTTTATTTTGGCATATTATGGGGGTATAGATTTTAAGGTTTCAATAAATGCCCATTTCTCCCCTCCCCCCAAAAGTCTGAGTCTCCATCATGACCATCCCCTAGTCACTCACTTTTTAATGGGTTGTTTGACTTCGTCTTGCCAATTTGCTCGAGTTCTTTATAGATTCTAGTTATCAGCCCTTTATCAGATTTATAGCATGCACATATTTTCTCCCATTTTATCGGTCGTCTGTTCACTCTAATGATAGTTTCCTTGGCTGTGCAGAAGCTTTTTAATTTGATCGGGTCCTATTTATTTTTGTTGTTGTTGTTATGATTGCTTTTGGGGTCTTCTTCATAAATTCTTTGCCTAGGCTGATGTCTGTAAGAGTTTTTCCAATGTTTTCTTATAGAATTCTTATGATTGTGTTCCTTAGGTTTAAATCTGTTATCCATCATCATTTGATTTTTGTGAGAGGTGAGAGATGCAGATCCTGTTCCAGTCTTCTGCATGTGGCTATCCAATTTTCTCAGCACCATTTACTAAATACGGGTTCTATTCCCTGTATATTGTTGTTTGCTTTCTCAAAAATCAGATGGCTATATGAGGATGGTTTCATATCTTGGTTTCTTAATACAGAAGGCTATCAGGATTCACAGGGGATATATTTAAGGTATTTATTGATTAATGACTAGGCTTTCCTGAATTCTTGGTAAATTAAAGACAAATTAAATTGACCTAACACCTTTAACACTACCTGGAACATAGGCACTATTTATTTCCTTATTTTTTATATTTCGTTAAATGAATGAATCTAAATTAAAGAATAAAAAAAGTAGATACAAATGTTATTGGACACAAATTACAGATCAGAAAACTTTTTTTACCCTCCCATCCCATCCATCAATGGTCAATCAATGAATCCGATTGACCCTGCCCTTCAAACTGTGTATCCAGAATTTAGCCTCTTCCTCTGCCTCCATCCACTGATCCTGCCCATTCCCAAGGAAACCCCATATCCAGTGTGGATTATCACCACAGCTTCCACACCTTGTCCATCCCCTTGGTCAGTTCTCAACATGGAAACCAGTTTGATCCTGTTAAATCTAGTCAGATCACGTTCTGCTCAGAACCCTCCATGGGATGTCCTCCCCTCACCAGAAAGTGGCGGCCAGAGCGATTGCAGTGTCTTTCAGGCTTCGCACAGTCCGGCTCCCTTTACCTCTCTGAGCTCTTCCTGTTGCTCTCTCCCTCACTCACTTGGTTCCAGCCACACTGGTGTCTGTCCTTGCGGTTCTTTAAACATATCAGCATGTTCTCCTTCCAAAGTCTTCATGCTTTCTATTTCATGGGATCCAAATGCTTGTTCTTTCCCAAGAGACCCACATGTCTTTTTCCCTCATATTCTTCAGTTCTGTCCTCAAAATCACTCTATCAGTCCTTGACTAGCCCCTATTTTAAATTGCTCTCTTACCCTAATACTCTCTATATTTCCTTTACCTGTTATGCTTTTCCCATGGCAGTTATCAGTATATGATCTACCATACATTTTATCTATTTATTTTCTGTCTCTCCAGTGCACTATAATCTTCCTGTGGGCTTTTGTTTTGTATTATTCATTGCTGTAAAACCAGTTTCTAGAAAAGTGCCTAGCACTCAGCATATATTAAAATTTTATAGAAATATTAAATTGGGTACTATGTCGCTTTACTTAAATTGGATAGGACTATCATTTCCCTTTATTGGCCCTTCTTCCTGCCCTTAGTTCCATCATAAAACAGTGTGTTTTTCTAACAAATCTTATATTTATTTATATCAAATTTATAAAACTATTGAATCTTAAACATTATATAATCTTTATTTCTGAGACGTTTAGTACTCTCTATATCTCTAGCTTGATTGTACAGTGGTCAGAGTCCAAACTGTACAGTTTCAGTCTGTTGAAACATGTTGAGTCGCACTTTATGGCCCAGAATATGATTTCATTTTTATAAATATTCTATGTATCTTTAGAAAGTGTATTTTAAAGATTTTACGTATAGTGTTCTACATGTATTAATTAGCTCATTTACTAACCATGTTTTTCCAACCTTCTGTAGATTTTGAATCCATGATTTTATCAGTTACTGAGAAAAATTAGGTTTAAAAATCTCTTTTATAATTATATATTTTTCTATTTTTACTATTCTTTTAATTTTTGCTTTATATATTTTGAAGCTGTGTTATTAAGTTAAAATCAGTTTGGAATATTTGTATCTTCCTGATGAATTGAAAAACCCATATCATGAAATTTCCATCTTTATCTCTAGTAGTGCTTCTTGCCTTAAAGTCCACGTTTCCGTATCAATATAGCTTCAGAATCATCCTTTTGTTTGTGTTGGCATCCAGCCCTTCAGTATTCTGTGGCATTATATTTTTATATGTTCCTTTTTAGCGGCATATTAGATTTTTAAAGAAATACAGATCTAAAATCTGTATTTTAGATCTTTGTCTTTTAGTCAGTGAACTAAATTTGTATAATGGAAAATTATTTTATGTAACATGAAGTAATGCTTTGGATGCAGAGTATAAAATAGTAATCCCAAGTCATAGTCTAAAAAGAGTAGTTAATATAGTGAAAGTGGCAGATACGGGGAGACTTTCTGCATGTCACTTTACTCATGCTGATATAGACCACAACGTAGCCTGTCAAAAACATTCAGGAGGTTTCTGTCAAGCATAGAAGTAGGAAATCATTATAACATTTTGTTAATTCCTAAGTAACCATACATTTTTTTCTTTCCTAGACTCAATGCTTCTATCAAGGAAATATCGAAGGATATCTGAATTCTGTTGTCACACTCAGCACGTGTTCTGGACTGAGGTTTTTTATTTTCCACCATTGATTACGAAACACCATAGTTATGCTATTTGGCTGCTGTGAATTTGTTCTGTTCATATTAAGTGTGGAGCTGGAGGAGGATTCCTATGTGTAGATTATTCAATGATATCTTCCTCTGAACATGTTTCTAATTCTCTTGTATTTCCTCACTTTTTTCACTGACAGAGACATTTCTAATTCTCTCAAAGGTTTAGATTTCCTGTCTTCTTTGCTCTGTTATTTTTTTCATAACCACAGAAATGAGAATTAAACTTGATTTACTACAAGAGTGTGGGAGGAGCTATGTTTAAGATAGTTAAGTCACTGACTTGAAAAACAGAGGAATTATTAATACTTGATCACTGTAATAGTATATGCTTGTACATTTAGCAATTGATAAGGTAATTTCTACTGCTTTTGTAACTATAAAAAAAAAGAAATGGAAAGTTGGTTTTGTAGATTAGGATAATATTTTGTCTCTTCCGAATCCTCTCTAAGACAGAGGTTGGATCAAAATACTGGACTCAAAATGTTTTATATCTTTGTCACTTCTTTTTCTGAATTTTGTCAGAGTTTCATAATATAGATTTGATTAAAAGCACTTAAAATTTTTTTGTTAATTTTACAGAGGAATACTGCAATTTGAAAATGTGTCTTACGGAATTGAGCCTCTGGAATACACAATTGAATTTCAGCATCTTCTTTATAAATTAGGGAAAGAAAACAATGAATTTCCAATTTTTACCAACCATAACAAAAACACAGAAAAATACCCAATGGATTATAACATTTTTATAAGTAAACAAGTAAGTTGTATCTATTTTATTACTACTTTTAAAGCAATTATTGCTCCTATTATTTTAAAAATAAATTTATTATCCTATTGTATAGCTCTAGCAAATATATTTTCCCTGTGAACATCCTCATCTTTTTGTTTTGTTTTTGTTTTTTATTTCAGCATATTATGGAGGTACAAATGTTTAGGTTACGTATGTTGCCCTTGCCCCGCCTTCCCCTCCTTGCCGAACCCACCCCCCCAGTCAGAGCTTCAAGCCTATCCATCCCCCAGATGGTGCGCATCGCACTCATTATGTATGAATATACCCATCCCATCCTTCCCACTCCCATCTGGCCGACACCTGATAAATGTTATTCTTGTATGTGCACTTAGTTGTTGATCAGTGAAACCAATTTGCTCGTGAGTATATGTGGTGCCTGTTTTGCATTCTTGGGATACTTCACTTAGTAGAATGTGTTCCAGCTCTACTATATCACCATTGTGTCTTATAGCTGAATACTCCTCGATGGTATACATATACCACATTTTATTAATCCACTCATGTATTGATGGGCACTTGGGTTCTTTCCACATCTTTGCAGTTGTGAATTGTGCTGCTATAAACATTCAAGTGCATATGTCTTTTTTATAGAATGTCTTTTGTTCTTTTGAGTAGATGTCCAATAATGGGATTGCTGGGTCAAATGGTAGATCTACTTGTATCGCTTTAGGGTATCTCCATATTGCTTTCCACAGAGGTTGTACTAGTTTGCACTCCCACAAGCTGTGTAGGAGTGTTCTTGTCTCTCCTCATCCATGCCAACATTTATTGTTTGGGGACTTTTTGATAAAGGCCATTCTCACTGGAGATAAGTGATATCTCATTGTGTTTTTTATTTGCATTTCCCTGATGATTAGAGATGTTGAGCATGTTGTCATATGTTTCTTGGCCATTATTCTGTGTTCTTTTGAAAAGTTTCTGTTCATGTCCTTTGCGCACTTTTTGATAGGGTTGTTTGGTTTTTTTCTTGCTGATTTTCCTGAGTTCTAAATAGATTCTAGTTATCAGCTGTTTATCGGATGTGTAGCATGTGAATATTTTCTCCCAGTCTATAGGTTGTCTGTTTGCTCTCGTGATAGTTTGTTTGGCTGAGCAAAAGCTTTTTAATTTGATCAGATCCCATTTATTAATTTTTGTTGATGATGTGATTGCCTTTGGGATCTTTTTCATAAATTCCTTGCCTAGAAGAGTATTTCCAATGTTTTCCTTTAGGATTCTAATAGTTTCACACCTCAGGTTTAAATTTGTTACCCAGCCTGACTCGATTTTTCTGAGAGATGAAATGTGTGGATCCTGTTTCAGTCTTCTAGATGTGGTTATCCAGTTTTCCTAGCACAATTTATTCAGTAAGGATTCTTTTTCCCAGTGTATGATTTTGTCTGCTTTGTCAAAGATTAGATGACTATATGAGGATGGTTTTATATCTGGGTTCTCAGTTCTGTTCCATAGGTCTTTACCTCTTTTTCTTTGGCTAATATCATACTGTTTTAATTACTATAGCCTTGTAGTATAGTTTGAAATCTGGTGAATTGATGCCTCCCATTTTATTCTTTTTGCCTAGGATTGCTTTTGCTATATAAGGTCTTTTCTGGTTCCATACGAAGTGTAAAATTATTTTTTCTGTATCTATGAAAAATGATGTTGGTATTTTAATAGAGATTTAATTGAATCCGTAGATCACTTTGGGTAGTATAGATATTTTAACAATGTTGATTCTGCCGACCCACGAGCATGGTATGGTTTTCCATATGTTTATGTCCTTGGCTATTTCCTTCTTCAGTGTTTCATTGTTTTCCCTGTAGAGGTCTGTCACCTACTTACTTAAATATATTCCTAGATACTTTATTTTCTTTGTTGCTATTGTGAAGGGTATTGAGTCTTTGATTTGGTTCTCAGTTCGACTGTTATTGGCGTATGTGAATACCTCTGATTTGTGTGTATTGATTTTGTATCCTGAGACTTTACTGAATTAATTTATCAATTCTAGGAGTCTCTTGGTTGATTTCTTATGGTTTTCTAGATATTATATCATATCATCAGCAAAGAGTGAGAGTTTCATCTCTTCTACCCCCATGTGGACGCCATTAATTCCGCTCTCTTGTCTAATTGCTCTAACATGGCCTTTCAGCAGTTTGTTGAATTGTGTTTGGTCTGTTCATCTTTTTCCAGCTCTTTAAGACGATTCATTAGTGGAGATAGTGGACAACCTTGTTTGGTTCCCATTCTAAGGGGAATGCTTTCAGTTTTTCCCCATTCAGTGTGATGTTGGCTGTGGGCTTGTCATATATATGGCTTGTATCATTTTTAGGTAAGCCCTGTCTATGCCTATTTTGTTAAGTGTTCTTATCATAAAAGGGTGTTGAATTTTGCCAAATGCTTTTTCTGTGTCTGTTGAGAGGATCATATGATCTTTTTTTTCCTTCTATTTATGTGGTGAATTATATTTATAGATTTTTGTGTGTTGAACTATCCCTGCATCTCTGGGATGAAGCACACTTGGTTGTGATGGATTATTTTCTTGATAATCACCTGGATTTGGTTTTCTAGGATTTTGTTGAGAATTTTTGTGTCTGTATTCGTAAGGGATATTGGCCTGTAGTTTTCTTTTTTTGTTGCATTCGTTCCTGGTTTTCGTATCAGGGTTATATTGCCTTTATAAAATGTGTTTGGGAGGATTCCATACTTCTCGATGTTGTGGAATAATTTCTGCAGGGTAGGCACCAATTTTTCTTTGTAGGTGTGGTAAAATTTGTGTGTGAAACCATCTGGTCTGGGACTATTCTTTTTAGGAAGGTGTTTTATTTCTGTTTCAATATCAGTACTTAATATTGGTCTGTTCAGAAATTCTGTTTCTTCTTGGTTGAGGCTAGGCAGGTTGTGTGTTTCCAAAAATTTGTCTTTTTCCTCCACGTTCTCCAGTTCATGTGTATAAAGGATTTTGTAGTATTTATAGATGATACCTTATATGTATGGCATCAGCTGTAATTTCTCCTTTTTCATTCTTCATGGAGCTTATTAGAGTTTTATCTTTTCTCCTTTTCGTTAGTCTAGCTAAGGACATGTCAATTTTGTTTATGTTTTCAAAGAACCAACTTTTCGTTTCATTTATCTTCCGCATACTGTTTTGTTGTCAATTTTGTTAATTTCTGACTTGGTCTTATTAATTTCACTTCTTCTGCTGGATTTGTGTTTGGTCTGTTCATCTTTTTCCAGCTCTTTAAGACGATTCATTAGGTTGTGTATTTGTGATGTTTCTGTCTTTTATTTATTTATTTATTTTTTTTTTTGAGACAGAGTCTCGCTTTGTTGCCTAGGCTAGAGTGAGTGCCGTGGCATCAGCCTAGCTCACAGCAACCTCAAACTCCTGGGCTCAAGCAATTCTTCTGCCTCAGCCGCCCGAGTAGCTGGGACTACAGGCATGCGCCACCATGCCCAGCTAATTTTTTTTTTATATACATTAGTTGGCCAATTAATTTCTTTCTATTTATAGTAGAGACGGGTCTCACTCTTGCTCAGGCTGGTTTCGAACTCCTGACCTCGAGCAATCCACCCGCCTCGGCCTCCCAGAGAGCTAGGATTACAGGCGTGAGCCACCTCGCCCGGCCTCTGTCTTTTAGATATAGGCATTTATGGAGATATACTTTCCTCTCAGAACTGCTTTAACTGTGTCCCACAGATTTTCATAACTTGTGTCTCCTTGTCATTTATTTCAAAGAATCGTTTGATTTCCATCTTGATTTCCTCATTTATGAAATAATCGTTCAGCAGAAGGTTGTTTAGTTTCCATGACTTTGAGTAGAAATGATTACTCTTATTAGGGTTGATTTCTAATTTTATTCCACTGTGATCTGAAAAGATGCATGGTATAATTTCTATTTTTTAAAATTTTTAAGAGATGCATCTTTAAGATAACACTGTTTTGAATACTTCTTGGAGTGCTGGTCTTGTCTTGTTGAATTCCCTCAGTGTTTGCTTATCTCAGAATGTCTTTATTTCCCCTTCATATACAAAATTAAATTTTTCAGGGTGCAAGATTCTAGCTGGGCATTATTCTGTTTCAGAAGAATGAGAATGGGGCTACTGTCTCTCCTTGCTTGTAAGATTTCAGTTGAGATGTCTGGCATTATTCAGATGGGCTTTCCTTTGTATGTTACTTGTTCCTTTCACCTTATGGCTTGTAGAAGGATCACTTTAGTGGATATATTGGTCCACTGATGACTCGATGTCATGGTGTCTTCCTGTTTGTAATGAATCTCCAAGGAGTCCTTTGAGCTTCTTGTACCTGGATATGTAGATTTTTAGCAAGGCATGGGACATTTTCCTCTATTATATCTTCAAATAGCTTATCCAACTCTTGTATATTTTCTTCTTCACCCTCATGACTTCTCATAACTCTCACTTAAGGCTTGTTCACCTAATCCTTCATTTCTTGTAGGTTTTGCTGTTTTCTCTTATTTCTATGCTCTGTCTCTGTGACTGACTTATTTAATTGGAAGGTGTTATCTTCAATCCCTGAGATTCTTTCTTCTGGTTGATGTACCCTGTTCTTGAGGCTTTCCACTGTGTTTTGTAGCTCCTTGACTAAGTTATTTATTTCTAAGAGTTCAGTTTGATATTTCTTTAATATTCCAATTTCTTTAGTGAATTTTTCTACCAGGTCCTGGATTTTTTTTTTGGTGCGTGTGTGTGTTTTGTGTGTTGGTTATCCATTTTTTCTTGCATATCATTGAGTTTTCTAACAATCCATGTTTGAAATTACTGTTCTGTTATTTTAGTCTTCTGAATTTGGTTAATATGCATTGGTAGAGACCTGGTGTTCCTCTTTGGGGGTGTGCTTTCTAGTTGATTCTTCATACTTCGAGAGTTCTTTTGCCGAGTCTTTCCTTCCCATCTGGATCAGCCATGATGTCTCACATTTCTGTTTTAATTTGGAAAGTAACATGCCCTGTTTAGACTCTGTTTCAGGAGATGCTGTTTATGAGTAAAGCATGAGATCATAGCTGCTGCCTAACAGCCTGGATGTGTGTGGGTTTCTGGTTGCTTGACCTGCCACCAGGGGGAGCTGATAATATGTTGGTTAGTGTTCTTCCACAGTTGGGAGGCTGCTCCTGATGGGAAGGGTTCCTTGGGGAGCCTGTTGTGGCCTCTTGCTAGGATTTTTGTTCCCTGATCATGGAACCCATTAATGGCAGCCCACCAGATGTGGAAATCCATCCCTAGAGTTATTATCCTACTGGATGATGTAAACCAGTCTGATGAGCAATGTCACTGGGCTGTCAATTATTGATCTGTTCCAGGGCTCCACCCATTCACCTTAGTCACAGAGTGAAAGTGGATATTCTTGCCTCTCCCTACCTCCAGGGTTGGAGCCTACCACTTTTGGCATGAAAATTGCTGGCTAGGGGAAAGGATGGTGCCCCAGTCCTCCCAGAACCCCAGCGTCTGTAAGTCCTTCAGGTGTTAGCCTCCTACGAATGGGAAAGTATTCAGAATTCACCCATCAAAATGGGCCTGGCTAGTTGACCATGGTTGTGTAAGGGGAAAGCTTATCACGAGAGTTCCTTGGCTGGGGGAAGGGAGCTGCCCGACACCGTAGCACACCGCAGTGTCTGGTTTGTGGGCCCCGAAAATGGTACCCACCCATCTGCCGAGCACCAGCACTGGGAGCAACTGTTCAGGAGTTGGCAGGTGCTGGAATGGGAGCTGAGTCATCAGGTTGCCTTGTTGTCTCTTTCATGTTGCTCTCCCACAATCTCAGGAGCTCTCACTCTTTTGACCCACCATTAGCAGGCCTATTCACCTACAATGGTTTCCAGGTTAGACTCCCCTACTTAGTATTCATTCACCTCCATTGTTCTGGATCCGTTGACTGCCAGAGGCAAATTACCTGTCTCCTAACTCCCTCCAGTAGCTGCTCAGACCAGTCCCTCCCCCACCCAGTGCATTCCAGGCACAGAGCTCTGGGGAGTTCAAGATGCTTCCCACTATCGTTTTCTCCACAAAGCCCCATGTCTCCTGCCACGATTTTGCACGGACTTCAGGCAGCCCCCTGTCTGAGTGGGAGTGGAGGTCAGTGGGGAAGCAGGACGTTCTCCTGTGGGTCTCATCCCACTGTACTCGCTGGCCAGGCAGGTGTAGCTGTCCCACGCTCTATTTTCTATTGTTTGTTTCACACTTCCCAGATTTCATGATCCTATCTCCCATTCAACTTTTTTTCACGTTTTGTGTGTCCCACGCTGATTGCTGATTCACATCACTGTTCTTTCAGGGGAGTGATCCACTCAGTGTAGTATACCATGATCTTATGCCTCTTTCTCTGGGGGCAGGAATCCAGAAGGTCACCTTTACCACGCCATCTTTTCTTAACAATTTCTTTGAAACCTACATTACGTTTTCTTCTTGCACTAATCTATTGTTTACTCTTTATGACTCACTTTATATTAGTTTTTTTTTTATTTGAGAATTTTCCTGGGCTACATACCTTTTGGTTATAAAATTTGTTTTTGTATAGTTTGAGTCAAAGTTATAAGTGTGCCCTTCACCCAGTTAGTGTGCATTGTACCTGTTAGGTGTGACTTTTTCCTATACCCTCCCTCTCCTTGTCACCTACTTGATTTCTTGTGAGTTTTGCTTCCGTATGTGCACATAAGTGTTCATTGATTAGTTCCAGTTTAGTATTTTGTACATGTGGTTCCATTCCTGCGATAACGTCACTAAGAAGAACGTTCTCCATTTCCATCCAGGTTGTTACAAAAGATAATATATCACCATTTTTTTTATGGTTCCGTGGTATACATATACCACATTCTATTAATCTACTCATGTATTAATTGGCACTTGAGTTGTAAATTCAAATTAAACAGAGTTGCTATAAACATTCGAGTGCAAGTGTCTTTTTTTTTTACATTTCAGAATATTATGGGAGTACCAAATACTTTGGTTATACAAATTGCCTTTACATTGCCCAAGTCAGAGCTACAAGAGTACCCATCCCTCAGAGAGTGCACATCACACCTGTTAGGTGTGAATTTACTCATCCCTTGCCTACCCTCTCCCACCTACCTGACACCTGATGAATGTTACTTCCCATATGACCACGTTAGTGTTGATGAATTATTACCAATATAATGGTGAGTACATGTGGTGTTTGTTTTTCCATTCTTGTGATGCTTCACTTAGAAGAATGGGCTCTAGCTCCATCCATGATAATATAAGAGGTAGTCTGTCATTTTTTCTTATGGTTGAGTAGTATTCCATAGTGTGTATGTATGTATGTGTGTATCTATCTATCTATATATATGTATGTATGTATGTATATATATGTATGTGTGTGTGTATATATATATATACACACACACACATACATACATACACTACCTTTTATTAATTCCCTCATGTATTGATGGGCACTTGGATTGTTTCCATATCTTTGTAATTGTGAATTGTGCTGCTATAAGCATTCAAATGCAGGGTCTTTTTTATGGAATGTATTTTTTTCCTTTGGGTAAATACCCAGTAGTGGAATTGCTGGATCAAATGATAGTTCTACTTTTAGTTCTTGGAGGTATCTCCATATTAATTTCCATAGAGGTTATACTAGTTTACAGTCCCATCAACAGTGTGTAAGTGTGCCTTTTTCTCTGCATCCTTGCTAGCATCTGTTGTTTTGTTACTTTTTGATAAAAGCCATTCTCACTGGAGTTAGGTGATATCTCATTGTGGTTTTGATTTGCTTGTCCTTGATGATTAAAGATGTTGAACATTTTTTAATGTGTTTGTTGGCCATTAGTCTATCTTGTTTTGAAAAGTTTCTATTCACTTTTTAATGGGATTTTTGGTTTTCTCTTGCTGATTTTCTTGAGTTCTTTGTAGATGCTGGTTATTAGCCTTCATCAGATATACAGCATGCAAATATTTTCTCTCGAGCTATAGGTTGTTTATTTGCTCTATTGATTGTATCCTCAGCTATGCATAAGTTTTTTAATTTGATCCGGTCCTATTTATTTATTTTTCTTGTTGCTGTAATTGCTTTTTTGGTCTTCTTCATAAATTCTTTGCCTAGGCCGACATCTGTAAAAGTTTGTGCAACATTTTCTTTTAGAATTCATATAGTTATATGCCTTAGGGTTTAAGTCTGTTATCCATTGTGAATTAATTTTTGTGAGTGGTGAGAGGTGCAGATTCTGTTTCAGTCTTCTTGATGTGGCTATCCAGTTTTCCCAGCACTGCTTATTGAATAGAGATTCTTTTCCCAGTGTATTTTTGTGTGCTTTGTCAAAGATCAGATGGCAATAGAAGGATGGATTCATATCTGGGTTCTGGGTTCTGATCCATCGATCTATGTCTGTGTTCTTGTGCCAATACTATGCTGCTTTAAACTGAAAACTGAAGAAGTGACTGTATGTATTTTTTAAACAACCATCTAGAAATTCTGAAAATAAATAACCAAAAGAACTCAGAAAATGTGTTTTACAGCTGCTTAGACACAACCACAGAGAGAATTAGTGAACTGTAAGACGTCTTATAAAAACTATAAAAGTATTCAGAATGTCGTAGGAGAAAACTACAGAAAATATATGTAAAAGCATAAAAGAAAAAGAAGATATAATGAAAAGCAATTAGAATCTCAGGAGAGGAGACAAGGAAAATGGGTCAAAGGCAATTTTGATAAGAATTTGATTGAGAATTGTCCAGAGTTGATGAAAGATACACATCCTCAGTTTGAAGAAATGTGATAAATCCCAAGTAAGATTAATTAAAAGAATTACACTGTTATGTTTCATAGTTAAACTGCAGGAAATCAAGGCACAGTGGAAAATATTGGAAACTAACAAAGAAAATGGTTAATATTCAAAAGGAGAACAGACTAAGAGCCTACTTTTTAACAAGAGGAAGAAAGTTGAAAGAGAGGATAAATGTCATTTCAATATGCTGAAGGTAATAATTGCCAACTTGGATTTTAATATACCAATAAAGCATTCTTCACAAATAAAAGCAAAATGAATTATATTTTCAACAAACAAAAAATGAGAGACTTTGCCAGCAACAGACTTTCACTAAAATTTTTTTGAAGGGTATTTTTTATGCAGAAGGAAAATAACTCTTGAAGAATGGTCTGAATATCGGAAGGGATAATAAGCAGCAAAACGAGTGGTAGATATGTATCAATGTAAAGAAACATTGATTATGTAGAAAAACTAATTTTTATGGTTAAAAATATAGATAATTAAAATACCCAATAACAAATGCATATAAATTATAAGGATATAGACAAAGTTAAAGTGATCTGTGTTTCTTGCATTATCTAGGAAAAGGGTAAAGATGTTGATAAACATAAAGTGCATAGCTTTTCTCAGAAAAACATCCTTTAACACTCCTTGTGCAGGTCTGCTTATATTGTTTTGTTTGAGTTATTGTTTGTATGAAAAAGCATTTATTATCCATGATTGAAGTATGTTCTTGCTGGGTAGTGAATCTGGGAAGACAGTGTTTTTCTTGAACACTTTCAATTTGTTACTTCATTGCTTGCATGGTTTCTGAAGAGAATTCTGTAATTCTTTTCTTTGTTACTTTGCATGTAATTTCTCCTTTGCTCTGGCTGCCTTCAAGATTTCTCTTTATCTTTGGTTTTCACCAGTTTGAATGTGAAGTACCCATATTTCTTTTATTTGTTTTCGATAGTTACTATTCTCTCTCTCTCTCTGTCTTACTCTCTCTCAATGCCTTCCTCCTTCCCTCTCCCCACTTCTCCTTTTTAGATTACAAGTATATTATTAATAGAGCACTTGACAATGTCCCACAGCTCATGGATGCTCTGTTCTCCACCCTCTACTTTTTTCTCTTTGTATATCAGTTCATGTAATTTCTGTTGACATATCTTCAGGTTCACAGATTCTTTTTTTTTTAAATTTATTTTATTTTATTTTTTATTTCGGCATATTATGGGGGTACAGATTTTAAGGTTTCAATAAATGCTAATTTCCCCCCCTCCCCCCACAAGTCTGAGTCTCCATCATGACCATCCCCCAAATGGTGCACATCTCACTCATTATGTATGTATATACCCGCCCCCCTCCCCCCTCCCACCTGCCCAATACCCTATTACTGTAGTACCTATGTGACCACTTAGGTGCTGTTCAGTTAATACCAATTTGCTGGTGAGTATATGTGGTGCTTGTTTTTCCATTCTTGGGAAACTTCACTTAATAGTATGGGTTCCAGCTCTAACCAGGAAAATATAAGACGTGCTATGTCACCATTGTTTCTTAGAGCTGAATAGTACTCCATGGTATACATATACCACATTTTATTAATCCATTCTTGGATTGATGGACACTTGGGCTGTTTCAACAGCCTTGCAATTATGAATTGTACTGCTATAAACATTCGAGTGCAGGTGTCTTTCTTGTAGAGTGTCACTGGATCTTTTGGGTAGATGCCCAGCAATTGGATTGCTGGATCAAATGGTAGAATCACTTGTATCGCTTTAAGATATCTCCATATTGCTTTCCACAGAGGTTGAACTAATTTGCAGTCTCACCAGCAGTGTAGGAGTGCACCTCTCTCTCCGCAACCACGCCAGCATTTATTGTTTGGAGAATTTTTGATAAAGGCCATTCTCACTGGGGTTAAGTGATATCACATTGTAGTTTTGATTTGCATTTCCCTGATGATTAGAGATGTTGAGCATTTTTTCATATGTTTGTTGGCCATTCTTCTGTCTTCTTTAGAAAAGTTTCTGTTCAAGTCCTTTGCCCACTTTTTAATGGGGTTGATTTTTTCTTCCTGATTTTCGTGAGTTCTAAGTATATTCTAGTTATCAGTCCCTTATCGGATGCATAGGATGCAAAAATTTTTTCCCATTCTGTAGGTTGTCTGTTTACTTTCATGACTATTTCTTTGGCTGTGCAGAAGCTTTTTAGTTTGATCATGTCCCATTTATTTATTTTTGTTACTGCTGTGATTGCCTTTGGGGACTTCTTCATAAACTCTTTGCCCAGGCCAATGTCTAGGAGAGTGTTTCCAACTTTTTCCTCTAGAGTTCTAATAGTTTCATACCTTAGGTTTAAGTCTTATCCAGCGTGAGTTGGTTTTTGTGAGAGGTGAAAGGTGTGGGTCCTGTTTTAGCCTTCTACAGGTGGCTATCCAGTTTTCCCAGCACCATTTATTGAAGAGGGATTCTTTTCCCCAGCGTATGTTTTTGTCTGCTTTGTCAAAGATTAGCTGGCTATATGAGGATGGTTTTATATCAGGATTCTCAGATCTGTTCTACTGGTCAATATTCCTATTTTTGTGCCAATACCATATTGATTTAATTACTACAGCTTTGTAGTATAGTTTGATATCTGGCATATTAATGCCTCCCATTTTGTTTTTGTTGCCTAGGATTGCTCTTGATATTCGGGGTCTTCTTTGGTTCCATACGAAGCGTAAAATTATTTTTTCTATATCTGTGAAGAATGTTGATGAGATTTTAATAGGTATTGCATTGAATATGTAGATCAGTTTGTGTAGTATAGACATTTTGATGATATTGAGTCTATCGATCCACGAGCATGGTATGGATTTCCATCTGTTTACATCGTCTGCTGTTTCCTTCCTCAGTGTTTCATAGTTCTCCCTGTAGAGGTCTTTTACCTCCTTGGTTAAGTATATTCCTAGTTACTTTAATTTCTTTGTTGCTATTGTGAAGGGAATTGAGTCTTTGATTTGGTTCTCAATTAGATAGTTGTTGGCGTATATGAATGCCTCTGATTTCTGTGTATTGATTTTGTATCCTGAGACTTTGCTAAATTCATTGATCAGTTCCAGGAGTTTCTTGGTTGAATCCTTGGGGTTTTCTAGATACAATATCATATCATCAGCAAACAGTGAAAGTTTGATCTCTTCTGCCCCTATTTGGATACCTTTGATTCCATTTTCCTGTCTGATTGCTGTAGCCAAGACTTCCAGCACTATGTTGAACAGAAGTGGAGATAGTGGGCAGCCTTGTCTGGTTCCAGTTCTAAGTGAGAATGATTTCAATTTTTCCCCATTCAGTATGATGTTGGCTATGGGTCTGTCATATATGGCTTGTATCATTTTTAGGTATGTCCCTTCTATGCCGATTTTCTTAAGTGTTCGTATCATGAAAGGGTGTTGAATTTTGTCAAAATTTTTTTCTGCATCTATTGAAAGAATCATGTGGTCTTTGTTTTTGCTTCTGTTTATGTGGTGAATTGCATTTATAGATTTACATATGTTGAACCATCCCTGCATCCCTGGGATGAAGCCCACTTGGTCGTGGTGGATTATTTTTTTGATAAGTATCTGGATTCGGTTAGCTAAGATTTTGTTGAAAATTTTTGCATCTATATTCATTAGGGATATTGGTCTGTAGTTTTCTTTTTTTGTTGCATCCTTTCCTGGTTTTGGGATCAGAGTAATATTCGCTTCATAAAAGGTGTCGGGGAGGTTTCCGTTCTTCTCGATTTTGTGGAATAGTTTCTGCAAGATAGGTACTAGATCTTCTTTGTAAGTGTGGTAAAATTCGGGTTTGAAGCCATCTGGACTGGGACTTTTCTTTTTAGGGAGATTTTTAATTGCTGTGTCTATTTCAGCTGTTGAGATTGGTCTGTTCAGGGAATCTATTTCTTCCTGGCTGAGCTTAGGGAGGCTGTGTGTTTCTAGAAATTTGTCCATTTCCTCCACATTTTCCAGTTTGTGTGCATAAAGATTTTTGTAGTATTCATAAATTGTATCTTGTATCTCTTTGGGATCAGTTGTGATATCTCCTTTTTTATTCCTGATGGAGCTTATTAGAGATGTCTCTTTTCTGCTTTTCATTAGCTTAGCCAATGGTGTGTCAATTTTGTTTATTTTTTCAAAGAAACAACTTTTTGTTTTATTAATCTCCTGAATAGCTTCCCTATTTTCAATTTCATTTAGTTCTTATTTGATCTTGTTGATTTCACTTCTTCTGCTGTGTTTGGGGCTGGTCTGTTCTTCTTTTTCCAGCTCTTTGAGTCGTTTCATTAGATTGCCTATTTGTGATCTTCTTGTCTTTTGGTTATAGGCATTTATGGAGATAAACTTTCCTCTCAGAACTGCTTTAGCTGTGTCCCAGAGGAGTTGATAACTTGTCTCTCCATTGTCGTTTTCTTCGTAGAACTTTTTTATTTCCGTCTTGACTTCTTCATTTACGAAGTAGTCATTTAGTAGGAGGTTGTATAATTTCCACGTTTTTGTGTAGAAATGTGAGTTTCTGTTTGGGTTGATTTCTAGTTTTATTCCACTGTGATCTGAGAAGGTACATGGTATGATTTCTATTTTTTTAAATTTCTTGAGATTTGCTTTGTGTCCTAGGATATGGTCAATCTTAGAGAATGTCCCATGAGCTGATGAGAAGAACGTATATTCAGTGGATTTGGGGTAGAATGTTCTGTAGATGTCTGTCAGACCCAATTGTTCTAGAGTTTTGTTTAAGTCCATTATTTCTTTATTAATATTCTGTTTGGAGGATCTGTCTCGTGCCATCAGTGGAGTGTTGAAATCTCCGGCGATTATGGAGTTGCTATTAATCCATTTGCTTAGCTCCAGTAAGGTTTGCTTTATGAATCTGGGTGCACCTAAGTTGGGTGCATATATATTTAAAATTGTTATCTCTTCTTGTTGGACTGTGCCCTTCACCATTATATAATGACCCTCTTTGTCTTTTGCTACTTTTGTTGGTTTAAAAACTAAATCTTCTGAAATTAGAACTGCCACACCAGCCTTCTTTTGGCTTCTATTTGCTTGGAATATTGATCTCCACCCTTTTATTTTTAGTCTATATGCATCCTTGCAGGTTAGATGTGTTTCCTGAAGACAGCATATACTTGGCCTGTATTTTCTTATCCATTTAGCCAGCCTATGTCTCTTGAGTGGAGAGTTTAAGCCATTCACATTTATTGAGAGAACTGATAGGTAAGCTAGATTACTGTTCATTCTGTTGGGTTGGATGTTGTTGCTGTGATTTCTGTCTTGAGCCATTGTAATATCTGGCCTTTAATAACTTTGGGTTTTGGTTGTTTTTATATTCGTGGGTTATTATTATGATGTTCTGTGCGTAACGCTGTTTTAAGTACTTCTTGTAGGGCTGGTCTTGTCTTGGTGAATTCTCTGAGCCTTTGCTTGTTTGAGAATGTTTTTATTTCTCCTTCATATACGAAGCTTAGTTTTGCAGGGAATAATATTCTAGGCTGGGCATTGTTTTGTTTCAAAAGAGTGAGAATGGGGCCCCAGTCTCTCCTTGCTTGTAAAGTCTCATTAGAGAAGTCTGATGTTATTCGAATTGGCTTTGCCTTGTATGTTACTTGCTTCTTTCTTTTTACAGCTCTTAGAAGGGCCTCTTTAGTTGATATATTGGTCAGTCTGATGACTGCATGTCGTGACGTCTTCCTGTTTGTATTGAATCTCCCAGGGGTCCTCTGAGCTTCTTGAACTTGTATATCAAGGTTTTGAGCAAGGCCTGGGAAATTTTCCTCTATTATATCTTCAAACAGCTTGTCCAAGCCTTGAGTGTTGTCTTCTTCCCCTTCTTGTAACCCTATGACCCTCACATTAGGTTTCTTCACATAATCCCACAGCTCTTGTTGGCTTTACTCTTTACTCTTGTTTGTCTGTTCTATTTCTGTGACTGATTTATTTAATTGGAGGGTGTTATCTTCAAGCTCTGAGATTCTTTCTTCTGTTTCATCTACCCTGTTCTTGAGACTTTCCACTGTATTTTGTAGTTCCTTGAATTGATTCTTCATTTCCAGGAGTTCGGTTACACTTTTCTTCATTGTGTCTATTTCTTTTCCCATATCCTGGAGGCTTTTTGTGGTTTCTTTGTGTTGATTATTGAGTTGTTGTTGCAGCTGGGTGAGTGTTCTTACGATCCACATACGAAATTCCTCTTCTGTCATATTGGTTGCCTGATTTTGGTTGGTGTCCGTTTCTAGGGGGCTGGTGCTCCTCTTTGGGGGTGTGTTTTCCGTTTGGTTCTTCATATTTCCTGAATTCTTTTGGTGATTTCTTCCCATGTCGATCAGTTGTTGTTTCTTTCCTTTAGGTTATTTTTTGGGTATTCACACACCTTGTTTAGTTTCTGAGGCGTTAGGTGGTATCTGTGCATGAGATTGGACCACTCCCTGTATATTGAGTCAGTGGGTGCCGTGGAAAGGCTGTGCGAGATGCCGTCCCTGTCAGTAGGTGGCGTTTGCTTGGAGGAACAGGCTATGCTGTTGACTTTGTATCCTGTTATCAGCTCTTGTTCTGGGCGGAGCTGGGTTGGGTGAGCCTGCCCTCAGGCCGTTAGCAGGGGTCAAAGTTCTGTTTTCTGCTTCCAGGGAAAGCTGTCAGGGCAGGGCTGGAATGGTTCCGCTCAGCCAGAAAGTCTGCGTGTGGGGGTGGGTCTGTTTGAGACCCCCAGTCTGGAGCGGGCCTCTCTTCTTTCCACCCTCCCCAACTCCGCAGCTACTCCTGGGTCTCTGCCAGCAGGCCAGACCACAAGCCACCAGGCCTCCCCGGACTGTGATGCCGGCGGGGAGGTTCCCTGCATAGGAACGCCACCTGGGTTGGGCGTACGGCCTCCTCCTGGGAGGAGTGTTGCCCTCTAGGATGCCGATCCGCCCCTGGAGGCACACACACCTCAATAGGCTGTTCGCGTATAACCCTTCTGTGCCCCGGGCAATGCTAGCCCTTGGTGCAGGGGATCTGGTCTGCAGGTCCAACCTCTGGGTCCCAGAGTTCGAACTCTATCCCCACAGGGAGAGGAGTTCCGGTCCCAATTCACCCACAGGGAGCCCAAGCTGGGTCTATGTCTCTCAGACTCTGAGTCGGCACTGTTCTCCTGGTGACACCATGCCAGCAACACCTGGGAGGTCTGGCGGGTAGGGAGCTCACAGTCTGAGTTCCCCTGAGTCAGCTGTAGGGTCCCAAAAGGGAAGGTCCCGTTCCCTGGAGGTGCCTCTGGCTGATGGCTATATTGTCTCTCTGGGCAGCCGTGAGTAGGGGCGGCGGAGGGGTGGAGGAGGCAATATGGCGCCTGCCGCGCGGCTCGGGTCTGTGCACATGGAGGTGCCTGGAGGAAGTTGGGAACCTTGTGCCACATCTGCTACAGGCTCTCCACTGGCTGGCGGCCGTCTCTGGGCAGGTGTCCACAGGTCTCTCCACCTGTTGGGGAGCCCACCAGCAGTCCCAAATACAGGGGAGGGGAAACAGCAAATCCACCTACCTTTGCCACTGGTCTCGGGGCTGCTCCTGTGGTCTCAGCCTCTAGTTCTCCTCTGCAGCCTCCTCCCGTGGAGTCTCCCAGGGTCTCAGGTACCCCTTCTTCCGGCCTTGGTCCGCTGTATGCTCGTCTTCTTGCTTCTTTTTTCTATTTTCTGCTAGAATCTGTCTTTTCTGCAGAGACACTCTGTCTGGCGGTGTTTCTCATCCGCCATCTTGCCTACTCTCCTGGGGTTCACAGATTCTTTCCTCAGCTATGTCATTTACTCCTGAGCCCCTTGAAGAAGCATCTTTTATCTCTTCTGGGTTTTTTTTTATTTGTAGCATTCTAATAGATTGTTCCTTACAGTTTTTATTTTTGCTACAATTCTTATCTTTTCATGAGGGATGTCAACATTTTTTCCTAGAGAATTTTACATATTAATAACATATTAAATAATGTCATTTTAAATTAGCTGATAATTGTAGTTTTGGGGTTATATTTGAATCTTGTTCTGTTGATTATTTTGTTTCTTGAGAGTGAATACCTCTTCTCTTATATATTCCTTTTGCCTTACGATTTTTTTGTGCAAAGCCAAACATTACATCTAGGGCAGCACAGACTAAGGTAGGTAGTATTTATTACTGGAAATGGGCACACCTCTTCTGCTAGGCCTTTCCTATGGGACATTGAGTCAATCTGGTTAAGAGCTCAGAGGGTTTGGGTTTTGCTGTTGTCTTGGTTTCTTTTAGTTCAATACTGGCTTAAAACTTCTGTGGTATTACATTTTGTTTGGGGTGGAAATTTTATTGCTGGCAGGTTTCTATTTTTGATGTCCCTAATTTTCTTTTAGTATTAGGCTTTTTTGTGTGTGAGCTTGCACCTCAGAGAGGACCTCTCCATGAGCCTGTCCCTCCTGCTGCTTGCTTGTTATTAGGTGATTGCTAGCCTGGTTGTGGACAGTGGGAGAATATTTTCTGTTGTCTGGGTCCTGAGTTATTTAGGCAAGGTCTATGTGCTTGAGTCTTGAGGATGAGGCTTTCTCACTTACCCCACCTCTCCTCCATCAGTAGGAGGCCTGTGATGCAGAGGTCCCCAACATTTTTGGCACCAGAGACTGTCTTTATGGAAGACAGTATTTCCATGGGGGGGCGTGGTTTGGGGATGATTCAAGCATATTACATTTATTGTGCAGTCAAACCTCTCTGCTAATGATAATCTGTATTTGCAGCTACTTCCCAGCACTAGCATCACCACCTCAGCTCCACCTGAGGCCATCAGGCATTGGATTCTCACGGGGGTACGTAACCTAGGTTCCTCGCATGTGCAGTGTACAGTAGGGTTCCCACTCCTGTGAGAATCTAATGCTACTGCTGATCTGACAGGAGGCGGAACTTATACAGTGATGCCAGCAATGGGGAATGGCTGTTAATACAGAGGAGGCTTTACTTGCTCACCCACTGCTCACCTCCTGCTGTGGCCCGGTGTGTAACAGGCCATGGACTGGTACCAGTCTGTGGCCTGAGGATGGGGACTGCTACTCTGATGCACTGGGCCCAGATAGTTTTCTTACCCCCTCCCGAGCTTAGAGAGTTTTTTTTCTTTTTGTTTCTTCCCAACCATAGAAGGTCTTCACCTGTGTTTTGAGGACAACAGGGTTTTCTGTCTTTCCATCAGCAGTTTAGGACTTCTGTTACATAGGGAGAGATATCTGGGCAGCGCTTTTTGTCCTTCTTGTGTTGGTAGCTACTTCCCTCTAGGCCTGTACTATGAGACAGGCTTTCTCGGGTCTCTGGTCCTTCCCCAGACATTCTCAGGAATACCCAATGAGGTTGTATAGAAAAGAGTCTTTGAATTTTGTCAAATGCTTTGTCTGCATGTATTGAGAGGATCATATGGTCTTTGTTTTTGCTTCTGTTTATATGGTGAATTACATTTATAGATTTCCATATGTTTAACCATCTCTGCATCTCTGGGATGAAGCCCACTTGGTTGTTATGGATTATTTTCTTTGTAAGCACCTGGATTAGATTGGTTGGGATTTTGTTGAGAATTTTTACATCTATAATTCATAAGGAATATTGGTCTGTAGGTTTCTTTTCTTGTTGCATCCTTTCCTGGTTTCGGTATAAGGGTTATGTTCACTAATAAAATGTGTTAGGGAGAATTCCATCCTTCTCAATGTTGTGGAATAATTTCTGCAGAATAGGCACCAGTTCTTTACCACACCTGTAGGTGTGGTAAAATTCAGACAACATGAAACCATGTTGTCCAGGACTTTTCAGGAAGGTCTTTTATTGCTGTTTCAATTTCAGTACTTGATATTAGTCTGTTCAGGAATTCTTTCTTCTTGGTTGAGCCTAGGGAGCCTGTGTGTTTCTAAGAAATTGTCCATTTCCTCCAGATTTTCCAGTTTGTGTGCATAGAAGCTTTTGTAGTATTCATAAATTGTATCTTGTATCTTCAGGGCATCAGTTGTAATTTTTCCTTTATTGTTCCTGATGGAGCTTATTAGAGATTTTTCTTTTCTGCTTTTCATTAGTCTAGCCAAAAGTGTGTCAATTTTGTTTTTTTTTTTCAAAGAACCAACTTTTTGTTTCATTAATCTTCCTTATGGTTTCCCTGTTGTCAGTTTTGTTTAGTTCTGATTTGATGTTAATGACTTGACTTCTTCTGTTGGGTTTAGGGTCGGTCTGTTCTTCTTTGTCCAGCTCTTTGAGAGGATTCATTAGGTTGTCTATCTGTGATCTTTTTGACTTTTGGATATACGCATATATGCGAATAACCTTTCCTCTCAGGACTGCTTTAGCTGTGTCCCACAGGTTTTGGTAACTTGAGTCTCCTTTGTTATTTAGTTCAAATAATCTTTTGATTTCCATCTTGATTTCCTCATTTATGAAGAGATCATTCAGCAGAAGATTGTTTAGTTTCCATGACTTTGTATAGAAATGAGAACTCCTATTAAGATTGATTTCTACATTTATTCCATTGTGGTCTGAAAAGATACATGGTATAATTTCTATTTTTTAAAATTTTTTGAGACATGCTTGGTGTCCTAGGATATGGTCAGTCTTAGAGAATGACCCATGAGCCGATGAGAAGAATGTATATTCAGTGGTTTTGGGGTAGAATGTCCTATAAATGTTAGTCAGGCCCATTTGTTGTAGAGTCCTGTTTAAGTCCATTATTTCTTTGTGGATTTGTTGTTTGGAGGATCTGTTCTGTGCTGTCAGTGGGGTGTTAAAGTCTCCGACTATCATGGTGTTGTTGTTTATCCATTTGCTTAGATCAAGTAGAGTTTGCTTTATGAATCTGGGTGCACCAAGGTTGGGTGCATATATATTTAGAATTGTTATGTCTTCTTGTTGAACTGTACCCTTTACCATTATATAGTGACCTCCTTTGTCTTTTATTACCTTTTTTGACTTAAAAGCTAAGTTAACTATAATCAGCACTGCCATGCCAGCTTTCCTTTGGCTTCTATATGATAAGAATGGTCAACAAAATAGGCATAGACGGGGCTTATCTAAAAATGATACAAGCCATATATGACAAACCCACAGCCAGTATCATACTGAATGGGGAAAAGTTGAAAGCATTCCCCCTTAGAACTGGAACCAGAAAAGGTTGCCCACTATCTCCACTTCTTTTCAACATAGTTCTAGAAGTCCTTGCTACAGCAGTCAGACAAGAGAGCGGAATTAAGGGCATCCAGATAGGACAAGAAGAGATCAAACTCTCACTGTTTGCTGATGACATGACATTATACCTAGAAAATCCCAAGGATTCAACCAAGATACTCCTTGAACTGATAAATGAATTTGGTAAAGTCTCAGGATACAAAATAAACACACAGAAACGAGAGGCATTTATATACACCAACAACAGTACAAGTGACAACCAAATCAGAGACTCAATTCCCTTTAAAATAGCAACAAAGAAAATAAAGTACCTAGGAATATATTTACCTAAGGAGGTAAAAGACCTCTACAGAGAGAACTATGAAACACTGAAGAAAGAAATAGCAGAGGATGTAAACAGGTAGAAGACCATACTATGCTCATGAGTCGGCAGAATCAACATTGTTAAGATGTCTATACTACCAAAAGTGACCTACAAAGTCAATTCAATCCCTATTAAAATACCATCATCATTTTTCACAGATATAGAAAAAATAGTTTTACGGTTCATATGGAACCAGAGAAGACCATATAGCAAAATCAATCCTAGGCAATAAAAACAAAATAGGAGGAATCAATTTATCAGATTTCAAGCTATACTACAAGGCTATAATAAATAAAACAGCTTGGGACTGGCACAAGAACAGAGACATTGACCAGTGGACCAGAACACAGAACCCAGATATAAAACCATCTTCATATAGCCAACTAATCTTTGACAAAGCAGACAAAAAAATACACTGGTGAGAAGAATCCTTATTCAATAAATGGTGCTGGGAAAACTGGATAGCCACATGCAGAAGACTGAAACGGGACCCACACCTTTTACGTCTCACAAAGATCAACTCACGCTGGGTAACAGACTTGAACATTAGATGTGAAACTATTAGAATCCTAGAGGAAAATGTTGGAAATACTCTTCTTGACATTGGCCTAGGCAAAGAATTTGTGAAGAAGACCCCAAAGGCAATCACAGCAGTAACAAAAATAAATAAATGGGACCTGATCAAATTAAAAAGCTTCTGCACAGCCAAAAAACTGTCAAGAAAACAGACAACCCACAGAATGGGAGAAAATTTTTGCATGCTACACATCTGATAAAGGGCTGATAACTAGAATCTATTTAGAACTCAGGAAAATCAGCAAGAAAAAAATCAAACAACCCTATCAAAAAATGAGCAAAGGACATGAACAGAAACTTCTCAATAGAAGACAGAATAATGGCCAACAAACATATGAAAAAATGTTCAACATCTCTAATCATCAGGGAAATGTAAATCAAAACCACAGTGAGATATCACTTATCTCCGGTAAGAATGGCCTTTATCAAAAAGTCCCCAAACAATAAATGTTGGCATGGATGAGAAGAGATAGGAACACTCCTGCACTGCTGCTGGGACTGAAAACTCATTCAACCTCTGTGGAAAGCAATATGGAGATACCTTAAAGCGATACAAGTAGATTTACCATTTAATCTAGCATTTCCACTACTGGGCATCTACCCAAAAGATCAAAAGTCACTTTATGAAAAAGACACCTGCACTCGAAAGTTTATAGCAGCACAGTTCATAATTGCAAAGTTATGGGAACAACCCAAGTGCCCATCAATACATGAGTGGATTCACAAAATGTGGTATATGTATACCATGGAGTACTACCCAGCTTTAAGAAAAAATGGTGATATAACACCTCTTGTATTTTCCTGGATAGAGCTGGAACCCATTCTACTAAGTGAAGTATCTCAAGAATGGAAAAACCAGCACCACATGTACTCACCAGCAAATTGGTATTAATGGATCAACACCTAATTGGACATATAGGAAAAACATTTATCGGGTGTTGGGCAGGTGGGAGGGGGGAGCAGGAGATGAGTATATACAAACACAGTGAGTTAGATGTGCAGCGTTTAGGGGATGATCATGCTTGAAGCTCTGACTCGAGGGGGAAGGGGAGGATGGGCAGTATACATAACCTTAACATTTGTAACCCCATAATATGCTGAAAGAAAAAAAGAAAAAAAAAAAAAGAAAAGAGTCTTTGAGAGATTGTTTACTGGATAGGCAAATATTTCGCTTGTGTCTTTTGTTTCCAGGAGTTTAATACACATATGCTTACACCTGGGTTTTATAAATTTTTGAAAGGTATTACTTAAATGTTAACTGCTTACATGATCCCCTGAATGTCTCCCATGTTTTCCCATGGGCTTGTGTGCCATCTGTCTGTGGAGGCATTTTTACTATTTTGCTTTTGAGCTTATTAATTTATCTGGACTTCTAGTATCAGATGGGTTGAAGAAAAATTATGATTTTGTAGATTAGTTGGATTTTTCTTGTTAACCCGGGGAATGACACTCTTTCCAGCTTTCCACATCTTAAGTGATATGCCTTACTATTTTTAATTCACATGGAGCATGTATGAAAAATAAAACATAAATTGAGTTACAAAGATAGTCTCATAAAAGTTTCCAAAGAATGAAATCAGATTTTTTTCTGATGCTAATATAATTTTTTATGCAGCAATAATAAAAAATACAGTAAAAAAGAAATTCAAATTTTTGTATCTTTGGAAATTGGAAATAAAAATAATATTTGTGAATAACCCATGGCTCACAGGAGAAATCATACTAGAAATTTGAAAATAGTTTTATCTAGATGATAAAGATACTATTAAGCTTATGGGATATGATAGTTAAGAGGGAAATTTATAGTCTTAAATGTATATATTGCAAAAGAAGAAAAAAACTAGAAATAAGCAAAGCCTCCACCTTAAGAAGTTAAAAATGCAAAAGAAACACAGAAACAAAGAAAGGAAGGGTGGAACCAAAAAATATAGGAGCAAAAATCAATCAGTGTAAAACCAAGCATCTGATAGAAATGATGAAGGGAACTTAAAAATGACCAGTAAAGTGGAAAACTCCTTCAGGTATTGGTCAAAAAAGGAAAAGTATGAATGTCAGGAATAAAATGGGTACTATCACTGCAGATCATTCAATTAATGAAAAGATGAGTATATTACGAACAACTTTGGGTGAAGACAACTCAAAATCCAATGAAATGGACAAAATCCTGGGGGGAAATCTTACCTATTTATTAATGTATAATGTTTTTCATCATCTCAAAACATTTTGGAATTAAAGTCCATTTTTGTCTGATATTAGTATAGCCATCCCAGTTTTCTTTTATTTATGATTTACATGGAATTTTTTCATCCTTTCACTTCAGCCTATGTGTGTCTTTGTAACTAAAGTACTTGTAAACAGTATATAGTTGGATCATATTTTTTAGATAGATTCTACCAATATCTTTTAATTAGACAGTTTAACATTTACATTTAAAATAATGATAAAGACTTTTTACATTTTGCTAATTGTTTTCTAAATGTCTTAGATCCTTTTTGTTTCTCAATTCCTCTATTATTACATTCTTTTGTTTAGTTGTTTTTTTTCTAGTGCATTATTTTGATTCTCTTCTCATTTATTTTTCTGTATATATTTTAGTTATTTTCTTAGTAGTTACCCTAGATATTACAATTATAACTTATAATTAACACCAGATTAGCTTTCACAGTATATAAAAACTCTGCTTCTATATGGATTCACCTTCTTTATGTTGTTGTTATCACAAATTATATCTTTGTGAATTACATTAACATAGATATATAATTACTGTTTTCCTTAACATAGATATATAATTATTGTTTTATGCATTGTCTTTTAAATCATCTGGGAAAAAGAGAGGGATTACAAAGCAAAAATGTAATAATACTGGCATCTATATTTACCAGTGTATTTACCTTTACAGTGTTCTTAACTTCTTTTATTGCTTCTGGTTACTGTCTAGTGTGCTTTCACTTTGGACTAAAGGACTGCCTTTAGAATTTCTTGTAGGGCAGAGTATTAGTTTACTAGGGCTGCCATAACAAAGTGAAGGTTTTGTTATGGCAGAGTGGGTGGCTCAAACATCAAGAATTTATTTTTTCACAGTTCTGGAGGCTAGAAGTTTGAGATCAAGGTGTTACCAAAGTTGGACATAGAATTCTTTGTTTACAGTCTTTTTCTTTCAGCAGTTTAAATGTCATCCCACTGCCTCCGTCCTCCATGTTCTCTAATGAGAAATTAGATATTATTATCGAAGATCCCTTGTTTGTGATGAACTGCTCTCTCTTGCTGTTTTCAAGGTACTCTCTTTATCATTGGCTTTTAACAATTTAACTATAATGTATGTTGGTGTGGATTCCTTTGAGTTTATTCTAGTTGGAGTTCATTGAGCTTCTTAGATGTTTAGATTCACAACTTTCATCAAATTTGGGAAGTTTTTCCCATTGTTTCCTCAAGTTTTCTTTCTTCCCTTTTTCTGTTCTTCTGGGCACTCACATCATGCATATGTTGTTATGTTTGATTGCGTCCCACAGGTCTCTTAGCTCTGTTGCTTTTTCTTCATTTGCTTTTTCTTCAGTCCAATAATCTTTTTTTTTTTTTTTTTTTTGAGACAGAGTCTCACTCTGTTGCCCAGGCTAGAGTGAGTGCTGTGGCGTCAGCCTAGCTCACAGCAACCTCAAACTCCTGGGCTCAAGAAATCCTCCTGCCTCAGCCTCCTGAGTAGCTGGGACTACAGGCATGCGCCACCATGCCCGGCTACAGTCCGATAATCTTGATTGATGGGAAGTTTGCTGATCTTTCTTCTGTCTGCTCAAGTCTGTTGCTGAATCCCTCTCGTGTATTTTCATTTGTTATTGTACTTTTCAGCTCCACAGTTTCCTTTTTATAATTTCCATATTCTTATTGACATTTTCTATGTGTTGTGGCATCATTCTTCTGGTTTCTTTTAGTTCTTTGTCCATGGTTTTACTTAGCTGTTTGAATACATTTAAAACAGTTAATTTATAGTCTTTGTCTACTAAGTCCAATGTTTGGGCTCCTCTAGGGGCAGTTTCTATTTCTGTTTTCCCTGGGAATGGGTCATACTTTCTTCTTTCATTTTATGTCTCATAATTTCTTTCTGTGGAAAACTGAACATTTGGCGTATTTTGATGTGATACTGCTGGAAATTAGATTTGCTCTCACTCCTCACTAGGGTCTTTTTGTTTTTTTTCTGCTTGTGATTTGTTTGTTTACTGACTTTTCTAAGGTAAAGAAATATTTTGTTAACAATATTACTGGGTAAGTTGTCACCTCACAATTTGACAGTGATTTCCTTAAATGACTGAGCAAAAAACCCCTAAAACACAAAAAAACCTTTTTCGGTTCTCACAGACGGACTCTGGGCACACCTGCGACACTTTCATTCTAGGTGTTTACAGCCCTGCCTTGGCCCTCCCTCCTGCTTGCACAGTGCCTACAGATCAGCCAGGAGAAAGTTAGTGTCTTCTCCAGTGTTTTCTTGAGAAAACACTTGTCCTGGGACTGTGGGTTGCCTTGTGTGTTTCCCAGTATGCGCCAAGTGTTTTCAGAGCCTTCATTTTCCCACCTGTGTCCTTCCCCAGTCTCTTCCTTCCTGGGCTTTTCAGCACGATTGCTGCTTGTCCCATCCCTTTTCCTTTGCTATAGGTGGCTGCAGCCAGGGTATTTGCCTTTAAATACTTTTCACAAACACCACCGGAGTCCTCTCCAGCCCTGTGAAAGTTTCAAGGTGGAGGACAAAGGAAAGCCCTTGAGCAAATCCTTTAGGAAGCCTCTGCACAGCTCAAAATGCACGGCCATAACTCTTTGAGAGCAAGTGTGGTACCTGTTCCTGTGGGGTTTGCTGTGGCACCAGCAAACCCCACAGGAACATGGACACCACTGAGCTGGATGTCGGGGATGGGGTGGGAGATGGGTGCATTCAAGCACCACAATATCTCTTACAGGAATTTAGCAGCTTCTTTTTTCTTTAAGCATTGTCCTGTTTTGTTTTGTTTTTCTGGGGGGGGGAATGGGGGTGATAGCCCACTTGTTTCTTACAATCTGGCAAACTGGCCAGATGTGTACAAGCAGGGGTTCCAAGACCAGGGGGTTGGTATGAAAGGTGACTTAGGATTGGCACAGAGCACTTCCACTGCATTTATTGGCTCAAGCAAGTTACAGGGCCAGCCTAGGTTGAGATGGGAAATAGAGTTATCACTTGATGGGAGGCACTGCAAAGTCATATTGCAAAGGACGTGGATACAGAAAAGAGTGGAAAAATGTAACCATTTTTAAAAATCCTTAACATCTGTGTAATTTATAAAGCATAGTTTTATTTCTGATATTGAAATGAAACAGATGGTTAGAAATGCTAGGTGTTTTATTCTTAGTTCACAAACTGGAAGCTGTAAATCTATTGAGATATATGTTATAACTTTATGACCAGTGTTCTTATTACTTGCATATATTGCCGTAAAACTCAAAGCACTTTATGTTGATATTAACCAATCGTATGAAGCAAACACCTTGCAATATCCTGTAAATGGTGTGTTAATAATAAAGAGTTCATGATAAACAAATTATGAAAATTTTCAAGATTTATATGCTGCTATTTATTTTCTAGTTGGAATCAGATGTTCCAGATTTATTTCCTCTTTATCTAGAAGTACATATTGTGGTGGACAATGCTTTGGTATGTATTTTGCTTTTTATTTGCTTTTAAATATTTGATGCAAATGTATCGACTATCCCAGTCCTCTTACTTGAATCTCATAGAAATAGTAGTGGGAAAATGTACAAACTGAAAAACTAGTCAAAACCATATTAGTTTTGTCAGAAATGTTTGTTTGTTTTTTTTTTTAATTTCAGCATATTATGGGGCTATAACGGTTAAGGATTGTCAGAAATGTTTTATTTTGAAATCTATCTATAACGATCCTGCAGAAGAAAATGATTTTTTTTTTTTTACTGGTACTTCATGTTTTCAGGGTCTCTCTTGATCCATACATACTATCTTTTAATGGTGATTTTGGTCAAAGTGAAATTCTTTAAACTTTTAATTCCTATTTTAGGAAGTCTTGAAGAGCAGTGTTTAAGGAATGTTTTAACTTATGAAATATTTATTGGGGAAAAAGTGGTAATAGTATAAATATATATATGAGAAGTACTTACATTATCATGTGTCAAGCTTTTTAAAGCAGTTTTTCGTAGTGTACCTGTTCCTGTCCATTATTTTCCTGATATAAAAGACACCTCTAGATCCTTAATTCTCATAAACAGTTTGAGGGCTTTTGAACTTTGGAAGCTTGGGGTGATAACTTAGTTTGCAGTCAACCACATTATGGTTTTATTTCTTCTAATATTTGAAAGATTTCAGAAAATAGGGGAAATACACTTTTCAGGTTTTATTCTGATGATAGCATTCATGTGTCACAACTGTGAAACACTACAGAGAATATGAGTAATATTCGTTACCAATTCTATTCTTTGGCTTGAGCTTGTCAGGAAGACAAAATTGAGATTAGAGACAGAAGGAATTTGGAGAAGGATATGAAAATACTTGATTTATTAAGGTACAGAGAAAAGGACAAAAGGAACATTTAAGAGAAAATTGAGACATTTAGGAGCAAATTAAGCTGTTTCTACTAAATATGACTGAGTTTCTTAGAAATGGTATAGGTTATGAAAATTCTTTTGTTTTAGAATTATAAAGTTTGAGAGTTGTTTTAAGAACTTCATGTCCAAATTGCCAGGCATGTGAGCCACATAATGCTGATTAAATATTTCTTCTCTGTGTATGCATTTATATATTCTTCAACAAAACAAACATTGAGGCTAGCTATAAAATCTATGTTACTATATGTTGAGCATATAAAGAAAAATAATACTGATATTTTATTCAGTGATTTTACAAATTATATGTCCACAACTGTAGCCTAGTGAATTTAGTGCCATGATTGAGGGAAGCATTTGGTACTATATGCTTATACTATAACAGTTTAATAATGGAAACAGACATGGAAACAAACAGCTGTAACTTGGTATGTTATTAATATCAGAGCATGCAAGTGGTGTTTTAAAATGCAAGTTTTATTCAGATATATTCAGGCCAACAGATTAGGAGATAATTGCTATTGAAAAGATAGCATGTTACTTTACAGTTTCTAATAGTAGGGAGCACTCCACATCATGCAGGGAGGACTCCACATCATGTAGGAAGCACACCACATCATGCCAGGGCCATGGGGAATGCACCAGGGCCATCTAGGAGACAGAGGACTCAAAGGGGACTTGTGATCAAGAGCTGCTATTGTGGTTTCAGTGAGAAAAAACAGGCAAAGCTGGGTAAGTAGGTTTAGGATGGCTAGTTCGAATAATTTCAGTGGGCCCTGAGGGTATACACTGTCCCTAGTCTCCTGATTCTTGGCCCTGGGGTAATTAGGGAAAGGGAATACTGGCTCTGAGTGTGAGGGCCTGGTGAAGTAGGCTCTGGCTTGAGTAGCTTGTATATGGAAGTTACACTCCAAAGCCAGTCATTTATTATCTCTAGGAATTGGCTGCCTCTGAGAGGGGTGGTCTTTCCAGGGTGAGCAAGGCCTCAAGATGTCAAAGCTTCAGCAATACAGAAGATAAGAAGGCATGATTAATACAGTAAGTCACATAATGAAGATAAGAAATGAGCGATGGGTGGAGGGTGGGGCCCAGGAAAATTTTGTGCAAAACCTTCTTTTGCAAGAGCACATAAATGTGAGAGAAGGTTCCTTTCAGGAAGCTCCAAGAAATTTAGTCTCATTAATATGTAGAGCTAAAAGAGATGTGAAAATAGATAAATTAAAGAATCAATAGTGTATTTAGATTTTTATCTAAATGTTATGGAGATTCATTGCCATATTTTAAGTGGGTGAGTGACATGTTTATATTTTAATCTTCGAGTCATCATTTTGGTAATAGTGTAGTGGCTGATTTGCTGGTGGGGAAATTGGAGAAGGAGGAACCATTTAAGAGACTATTCTAGTGATCAAGGTGAAAACTTATCAATTAGTGGTATTAGAAATGAAAATAAAGCCATAACTTTAAAAGTGACTGATGAAGTTGAATTAGAAGGACTTGTAAATGATTTGATTTATTCATTTACTTAACAAATTTATTGAACATCATCTAGATAGAAGTTGCTGTTCTCGTTATTGGGGATATGGCAGTGAATAAAAGAGAAAAATTTCTGCTCACAGGGAGCAAGTAGTATAATAAATGTGAGATGCAGTAGATGATACCATTCACTAAAGTAATGAAATATAAGTAGGAACAGATTTTTGAGGGAAGGTGATGAATTTATTTTTGAATATGTTTACTTTAGATATGAGTTTAGTTTGTGATAATTTGAGTGTCCTGTGGAACATCCAAGGCATGATATACTATAGAGCAGGGGTCCCCAACCTATGGTGAGTTGTATTATTATTTCATTATACATTATAATGTAAGAATAATGGAAATAAAGTACATAATAAATGTAATGTGCTTGAATAATCCTGGAGCCATCCCCTGTCTGTGGAAAAATTGTCTTTCATGAAAATGGTCTCTGGTCCCAAAAAAGGTTGGGGACCACTGCTGTAGAGAGAGTGTCTCTCTCTGTCTCTCTGTCTCTGTCTCTATCTCTCTCTCTCTCTCTGTGTATGTATGTATGTATATATACACACACACATATACAGTTTGACATTGTTGTAATCCAGAGTTTATTCAGATTTCAACAAATAATATATGTATATAAATATATACACACACTTATTTGTGTGTGCATTTGTGTATGTAAATTCATGCAATAGTATCACACAAGTAGCTTTGTGTTACCAGTGCCATAATTAAGATAGTCAACAGTCCCATCACTGCAAGACTCTCTTATGCCAACCCTGTAGAGTCACACCCATCCTCTCTCCTGCTTCTTAGCCCCTGGCAACCACTAAGCTGTTCTCCTTTATGATTTTCCAAATATTGCTTAAAGTTATCATTCAATATGTATCCTTTTAAGGTTTTTTTTTACACTTAGCATAATTTTCTTC
The DNA here is from genome assembly GCF_040939455.1 of Microcebus murinus. Taxonomy (NCBI): domain Eukaryota; kingdom Metazoa; phylum Chordata; class Mammalia; order Primates; family Cheirogaleidae; genus Microcebus; species Microcebus murinus. Next base: position 3,123,544 of record NC_134127.1, read on the forward strand.
AGGTTTGGCCCAGCTGTTCCATGTATCAGCAGTCAGTTCCTTTTTATTGCTGAGTCCTAGTCCATAGTAGGTACTACTGTTTGTTTAATCATTTAATTGTTGAGTTGTTTCCAGTTTTTGGCCATTATGAATAAAGCTGTTAAGGACATCCATGTATAGGTTTTTGTGTGGGCGTCAGTTTTTATTTCTTTGAAATAAATGCCCAGGAGTGAAATTGCTGGACCATTTAGTAAGTTCATTCTTTGTTTTGAAAGAAGTTGCCAAATTATTTTCCAGAGTGGCTATACCATTTTACATTCTTGCTAGCAATGTATGAAGGATACAGTTTATAATCATGTTTTATTAATTAATGTTTTATTTTGAACTGTTGAACCCCAAAGCAACCTCAAATCTGTGACAGTAGATGGAAAATAAATCTAAAAATATTATATAACAAATTGTGTTTAAATATAAAATTAATTATGTTTTTCAGTATGATTACTTGGGCTCTGATAGCATGATAGTAACAAATAAAGTTGTCGAAATTGTTGGACTTGTGAATTCAGTAAGTATTTTTCTTGTCATATGAAAAAATTCTTTGTTTTGAAATTATAATTTACATGAATTTGATGTGATATTTTTGTATAATTAAGTGATTGATGTAAACTGAGTGTGGAATTGTGAAAACATTGAATTAATTTCTAGGTTATTGTAAAATAACATAAAGATTAATTTTGCATGTATTTATCTCTTCTGTTTTTAGATGTTCACCCAATTTAAAGTTACTGTTGTGCTGTCATCATTGGAGTTGTGGTCAGATGAAAATAAGATTTCTACAGCTGGTGAGGCAGATGAATTATTGCATAGATTTTTAGAATGGAAACTGTCTTATCTCACCCTAAGGCCTCATGATATTGCATATTTATTCATGTAAGAATAATGTTTAAGTATTCCTAGAAAGAAAACAAAGATCTGTGGTATAATGTAACTTAATTTAGGGAATTGTTATTCATGTCTGACTATACATACTTTAATTATTTATTGTGTGCATTATTTAGGCCTTGTGCTCACTTTCTGATTGTCAGACAATAAAAAAGATAACTAACATTTATTTCTATGCTTATCAACCTTTTAAAAATGAAGATACATAGAGTTTTAAGAGGTTGAGCCATCTCAGGCCTCAACTCCAGAGCCAATACTCTGAACCACTACACAAAGAGATAGGATTTATCTTGTGAGGTTTATATTTTTATTATGAGCTTTGAACAAAGGATTGGTAAAGTAGGTTACAATATTTTATCCTAATGAATTTTTTGAATTATTTAAAAAAGTTTCTAAAGATAAATTATAGCTGTATATTTATAATATTATTCACATTAAATTTATTGGCAATAATCAGAAGATATCTTTCAATAAATCTGTATTTTAAAGTTGGCATGTCAGTATTTCCTTTTGTACATGTGGGATGAATCTTTCCCTCACATTTATGCCAGCAACAAATGTGATTGCTTTTTTACTTTTTTGCCAGCCTGATGGATATAAATTGATTAATGTCATTGACATCTTAATTTGCTTTCTTCCAATGTCTACTGGATTTGAGTATTTCCTTGTAATTTTTAAATTTTTCTTGTAATTTAGAAGGGTTTTTTTTGAATGTTTAGATCAGGTATCCTCAAACTACAGCCCGCGGGCCACATGTCACCCACCGAGGACATTTATCCAGCCCAGCAGGTGTTTTTGCTGCCACCGCCTGTCCTGCTTAGCTGCTGACTCGTCCCAGGCCCACAGTGCGCATTCTCTGACGGTCTCAGGGACAGTGAACTGGCCCCCTGTTTAAAAAGTTTGAGGACCCCTGGATTAGATATTAACCTTTTGTTTATCTGCATGACAAATACTTCTTCCATATCTGTAATTTTTCTGTGAACTTTTTTACTACATGAAAACTTCCACATTTCATATGGCTAAATTTCTGAATCATTTCTGTTTTACTTTTGGGTTTCCTATGTAGTGAAGAGGGTCTCTCACAGATCTAGATTTTAGTCTGCTCGATTTATTTTTTTGCATTTATATTACTCTTAAAAAGTAGGTCTTCAATACATCTTCAGCTAATTTTTATATAGCATAAAAGAGAGGTACAGTTTTGTTTTCTGCCACATGGATAGCCAGTTTTGCTATGAATTTAGCACTTTTGTCACATATTTGCCAAGTTCCATAAACAATCTGTTGGGATTTTTATAGAGATTAAAGGAACTCTATATATCAATTTGGGAAGAACTGACATGTTTACAATGTTGAATCTTTCAATCCATGCATTTGATAATGTTAAATATTGTAATCAATGATTATGGTACATCTTTCCATTTTTTTTAATTTCAAAATATTAAGGGGCTGGGATACAAATGTTTTAGGTTACATGTATCATTTTTGTAATGTTTGAGTGCTCGCTATATGTGTGCCCATCACCCAAATAGTACCCGTTAGATTGATTTATTCCCCTCCTCTCCTGCCCCCTCCCCCAGTTGTTTTCCACTGAGTTTTACTTCCCTGTGTGTACTTGTGTTCATCAGTTACTTCCAGTTTAATAATGAGTACATGTGGTGTTTGTTTTTTCCATTTTTATAATACTTGACTTAAGAGAATGGTCTCCAGTTCCATACAGATTGTTGCAAAAGGAATTAATTAATATTTTTTTATGGCTGAGTAGTACTCTATGGTGTACATATACCACTCATGAATTGATGGGCACTTGGGTTGATTCCACAGCTTTACAGTTGTGAACTGTGCTGCAATAAACATTCAAATGCATCTATTTTTTTGATATAATGAGTCAATACCCAGCAGTAGAATTGCTGGATTCAATGGTAGGTCTAATTTTAGTTCTTTGAGGAATCTCTATACTGTTTTCCATGGAGGTTGTATTAATTTCCAGTCCCACCAGTAGTGTATAAACATTCCTATCTCTCTGAATCCATGCCAGCATCTATTGTTTGGGGATTTTTTAACAAAAGCTGTTCTAACTGGGGTAAGCTGACATGTCACTGTGGTTTTAATTTGCACTTCCCCAATAATTAGTGATGTTGAGCATTTTTTCACATGTTTTTGTCTTTTTTTTTTACTGTTGTTGATTTAAAGTCTACTTTATCTGATATGAGAATGGCTACACCTCTCTCCTTTGCTTTCTGTTTGCATGGAATATTTTTTTCCTATCCCTTCACCTTGAATCTGTATGAATCTTTGTTGTTTAGATGTGTTTCCTGGAGACAGCAGATACTCAGATATTTGGGTTGTGTTTTTTCATCCATTCAGCCAGTCTATATCTTTGGAGTGATATATTCAGACCATTTATTTTGAGTATTAGTATTTACATGTGAGTTACTGTTTTGTTCATCACGTTGGGTGGTACCTTATTGCTTTGTTTCTCTCTAGTGCTATTGTATTATAAGACCTGTGAGCTTCAGCTTTTGGGTGATTTTACACTGGTGGGTATCTGTTGTGCTGATCTATGCCTAATGCAGTTCTGAGTATTTCCTGTTGGGCAGGACTAGTAGTGACAAATCCCCTTAGCATTTGCTTGTCTGGAAAAGTGTATTTCTCCATCATTTATGAAACTTTCTTTTGTAGTATATAAGATTCTTGGCTGGAAGTTGTTCTGTTTAAGAAGACTGAAGATGGGGCCTTAATTCCTTCTGGCTTATAAGGTGTCTGCTGTGAATTTTCTATTTACCCTCATGGATTTTCCTTTGTAGGTTATTTGTTGCTTTCATCTTGCTGCTTGTAGAATTTTTTCCTTCGTTTTGACTTTGGCCAAGTTGATGAGTATGTGTCTTGGTAATGTCCTAATTTGTTAGGATTCTTCCTGGTGTTTGATGACCATCTTTTATCTAGATGTCTGTACCTCTGGCAATACCAGGGAAGTTTTCCTCAATAAGTCCCTTGAATAGATATTCCATGCTTTTTATTCTTTCTTCTTCTCCCTCAGGGATACCTATAATTTGCATATTATTTTGCTTCACATAGTTTCATATTTTTCTGGGTCACTGTTCAGTTCTTTAACTCTCTTTTCTGCATGACTAGGTTAGCTCAACAGCCTTGTCTTTTAGCTCTGAGATTCTTTATTCTCCTTGGTTTGCCTCTTGTTGAAGTTTTCTGCTGTATTTTGAAATTCCCTAAAGGACTGTTATATTTCTTTTAGTTCTGTTGTAATATAGCCTTTCTTATGTTGTTTAGCTGTTTAGTGACATTTTAATTTTTTCCATTGTTATCCTGAAATATTTTTTAGGCTTCTTTTTGTTGGTATTTAACCTTTTGTTCAATTCCTGTCATTTTATTTGCCATCAATATTCTGAATTCCAATTGTGACATTTTCACATTTTTCTTTTTGTTGGAATTCATTACTGTGGATCTATTATGATCCTCTGAGAGTGTCAAACTAGCTTGTTTTTTCGTGTTTCCAGTAGTTTTATGCTTGTTTCTTCTCATCTGAAACCTCTTCTTTCAGATCAGAGTTGATGGGTTTGCAGTTCACTTGTTCTCCTTTGCTGGGAACTCTCCTACTTTGTGAGAAGGAGGAGAGGTCCTTAGATAATGCTTTTTTGTCCTATTCCAGATTATTGTCCCAGTGGGAGGGAAGTGGATACACTGAGATCTTGTAACATGGTTGTTCTCCTGTGTTGTCTCAATCCCCTGTGGTTGTCACAATCCAATCAGACCCTGGAGGATATTCGTTTAGATTGGTGTATTGGTCTTTAGGCCACTGTTGGAAGCTTGGGCAAGGGATTAGGGGAGTCCCTCTCTACTGAGGTGGGTATTGCAGGAGATTTCTCTTCCTGAGTCTCCCCATGGTGGTGAAATTGGCTGTTTGGTGAGGCTATCTATGTGATGGCCACAGGCATCAACAGGGTTGTATGGATTTGCTCCATCCAGGTCAAGGTATAATAGCAATACACAGTGGTGAGCAGCTTGTGGTTAGTGAGTCTATGGTTGGGTGCAGCTGTTCCATCCCACAGTGCTGTGGAGGCATGGCCCCCAAGCCAGCATGCGGGGGCAGGGACCCTGTTATGCTGGTTGGTGCTTGGGGTTGCAGGAGTGTGGCCGGCTGGCTGCTGGCACATGGTACAAAGGGGCATGGCCTGCATTACTGTGAGGCCCCCTGAGGGGACTACGAGACTTCAGGGGTGTACACGCCTGCCCACTGGTGCACCAGACTGGGGGTCGTGGCCCAACGGTTCAGAACTCAGGTCCATGGGGCCGTGGACCTCCACATGGTGTGCAGGATCTGGGGGCTTGTTTCCCCATTTGGTATGCAGGACTGTGGAGGCATGGACCTTGATGTGCCAGTGCATGGGCTGGGAGGCTTGGAGCACTGGTTGTGGTCCAGGCCTGCAGGGACGTGACCGCTGGATACCTGGGGCACTCTCTGTAAACAGGTCCTGCCAAGGCTGCTACCATTGGACTTCTCAAGCTCCACTCGGGTTCTCTGGTAGGGAGGGCATCCAGCACCTAGTCACAGGTGTGCAAGTGTATTTTCTCTACCTGGCCGATGTTGGGGCAGCTACAACAGAGCCAATTCTTGTGTCCTGTGTGGACCAGGAGTCCAGATCTGAGGACTCAGAGTGGCATCAGCTGCAGCAACCTGTGAACCAAGACCGGCAGGTCCCTGCTGAGCCTTATGTCCCATGCAACTTCACTATACAATATCCGAACAGTTACCTGAATAGCACAGAGGCCTGTGATGGTGACATGGAGGGACCCCCCAGAACTGGAGTCAGAGTGTCCACACAGGGAGCATGGGGCCCTGGGGCTCTCTTCTTTATCCCTTCTCCGTGTGTAGGGGTCTCCCCCAGGTACCTTCTGATTTGGCGAGTAACACTCCCTGTCCCTGTCTTCTTCACTGAGTTTCTCCCTTCATTTCTCCTATGATCTACAATGCTCTCTCCAAGAGGGTCCATCTGTAGGTGAGCATCCACGCGCGGTTTTCTATCCTCTCCCAGACGGCGGCACGTGCAAGCTGTTTCTAGTCCACCATCTTGGCCCTCCTCCTTAATGGTTGAGAGTATTCGCTCTGGATTCAGACTGCCCAAATTGAAGTCCTTCAGTAGCATTTATTAATCATGCTACCTTGACAGAATTACTTATACTTTTTATCTGATGTTTGATTTGTTTACTGGGGATAAAAATAATATCTACTTCGCTGGTTTATTTTGAGAATTAAGTAAAGTTCTGAGAGAATGATGCTGTTATTAATGACAGTTTATATGGGCCATTACTTTAATGCTGAAACAATAATGCTTGGTTGTGAAGCAATACAGTCATTCCTTTGACAAACTGCTCAATTTTTCTACATGGGAGTGACAGATTTTAATCCATAACATTAAAACTGTTTGTCACTGTAACTCAGCAAATTGTTTTTGATCAAAATGCTGGATGAAAGCCTTTGCTAACCTTAACCAAATGTGATGAGAACAGTATAGGCATCAAAAACATGCATGCATTGGATATGTTTCAGAAATAAAAAATATTTAACTGGTTAATACTAATATTTAATATTAGTTAAAACATCTTCCATATTTGGAACAATTAAGGCCTTATGTAAGGATTATAACCTAATTTGATTAAGACTAGCATTTTATTAGCTATCAACTTTAATTATTAGCAGAAATTCTCACATTTAAGTTATTCATTAAAATTAATTATAAATGTATACTTATTTATTTAGATATAGGGATTATCCACATTATGTGGGAGCAACATTTCCTGGGAAAATGTGTGTTACCCGTTATTCTGCAGGAATTGTATTGGTATGTAATTATTTAATCTTATTTAAAAAATTTACACATTTAAAAATTATCCAACTTGATGGTATGTATTTTATTGTTTACATTTATGTTTACATTTAGAGATTGCATTTGTTTTCCATTACTGTTAAAATTTTTAAGTGCAGAGAAGGAAGTATATTTTGTAGAATAAGTATCTTGTTGCAGTTCAGTATGTTTGGGAGTTAAAGTGGAATAAAAATTTCATAAAAACACATGCAGTGCTCAATATATAGAATAGTGTATCATGAAAAATTACTTGTAATTAAATCCCTATACACAAATAGCTTTTTTCTTATAAAACTGAGGATATATTCTTACAGATAAAATAGCTTAAAAAACAAAAAAACAACTATAATAAAAATAATTTAAAATGTTTC